>NC_057798.1:618442233-618772279 GCF_018294505.1 Triticum aestivum
CCCCCGTCCCCCTCGACTCCATTCGCTCCGCCAAAGCCGCCCTCCCTGCCGCGTCGATACGTCGGTGCTGCGGTTCGTCGAGGGGACGCACGACGATCCTCTCACTCCCAAAGTACGCTCTCGTAGACTGCCATCCTCTAGCCGCGCCGCCACCTCTGGCTACGTTCTTGTGGAGGCGCATGGCAGTCAGCGCCGCCACCGCTGGCGACGTTCGTCTGGAGACGCACGGCGGTCAGCTTCTCCCACGGTATGCGCATTCTAGACTGAGGCCCCGTTCATGTCGGTGTAGCGCTGAATGTTAGCTGATAGACGCTGTTAATATCACTGTTTGCCGAAGTAGTTTACTGTCAATATGCTCTGCTTAAGAAGCTTCCTTGCCTTGTTCTACACTCAATCTGCTTAGCTGAGATGGCATGCCAAGGCCGATTAGTTGCAAAAATATCCTGCCATATATTTATTGTGACGTAGATTGCCATGGTCTAGTAGCCAATCTGTTAGGTGAAATAGCTCTACACCGTTTTATACTCGATCTTTGTTGCTGCCATGGCCTTCGATAGTTCGATGGCTATGTGCTCGGCCTCATTGACTGCTGAAACAGCTTGCCATAATTTAGCACTCAAATCTATTTGCTGAATTAGCTTTACATATATTTCGTTACTTAGATCTACTCGTCCAAATATCTTGCCATAGCTTTAGACATCGACCTAGGTATTTTTTTTCTGGACTTCATAAGAAAGCATATATGTTTTTCCTGTAATATCTACTAGAAGAACTAATTTGTATCTATAACAGATGGACAGGTCTTGGATAACTTCTGCTCGAAGATTCTCCGCTGCATATGTCGAGGGGGTTGAAAACTTCATGAACTTTATCAGAGCTGAGTACGGTGGTCCAAAATCAGATGTGCTCTGCCCATGTAGCAGTTGTATGAATTCAGTTACAAGACCCCTGTCAACTGTGCAAAATCATCTACACTTGTATGGGATGTCGGTCACATATACTAGGTGGGTTCATCATGGTGAAGCTGTGAACGTCAATGTTATTGACTATGTGGAAGCAGCAGATCACCATGTTGATCTGCCTGGTGCTCAGGTGGAAGAGGAGGAGGAGGTGGTGGTGGCGGAGCCAGTGAGTTTGACCAACATTGAAAAAATGCTACGAAATGCTCGTGCATTCCGTGAACTTTCACCTGCAGAAGAGAAACGGTGGGCCCGCATGTTGGAACAATGCAACGTTGCTATCACCCCAGGAAATAAGCTGTCAGTATTCTCAGCTATGGTCACCTTTCTTCAGGTGAAGACATCTGAGCGAATGACCAACAAATCATTCAATGCGATGTTGGCTGCTTTCCGCAAGTCTTTCCCAGATGCGTCTGAGCTGCCACACACCTACAGTAAAATGAAGAATTTCCTTTGTGCAGTTGGAATTGGATATGATATGATCCATGTTTGTAATTATAATTGTGTTCTGTTCCGGAAGGATTATGCCAACTTAAGTGAATGCCCGAAATGCAAATCATCAAGATGGAAAGATGGCGATGCTGTGAAGAGGATTCCTCATAATGTTTTGAGACATTTTCCAATTACACCAAGATTGCAGAGGTTGTTTCATGATGCTAAAACAAGAGAGGATGTACTGTGGCATTCTAGGAACTAGGAGTACAGAGATCAGAATGTAATGAGCCATCCATCTCATGGTAGTGAGTGGAAAAGCTTCAATGATAAACACAAAAGTTTGCTGCTGACCCGAGAAACATTAGACTTGGCTTAGCTTCAGATGGATTTAACCCATTTGGCCACCAGAGCGCCACATATAGCATGTGGCCAGTGCTTGTTATCCCTTACAACATGCCTCCAAATGTCTGCACCAAAGAATCAAACTACATGATGGCCTTGCTCATCCCAGGTCCAAAAAGTCCTGGAAAGGATTTTGATTTGTTCATGGAGCCTCTTGTGGAGGAACTTCAATAGCTATGGAAGGGTGTTCTCACTCGAGACCTATATAGCAGCCCACCAGCTGATTTCTTTCTGCGTGCTGTTATAATTTGGTGCATCCATGATTATCCAGCTTTGGGCACTATGTCAGGGCGAACGACACATGGTTACAATGCATGTGTTCGCTGTGACAGGAATCCGCTGTCATACGCAATACTTAGCAAGATCTGTTACATTGGACACCGCCGTTTCCTTGCCAAGGACAAGCCGCATCCTAGAAAATACCGAAGACATGTGTTCAATGCAAAGCATGAAAACCGTGATGCGCCAAAGAGGCTCACCGCCGATGAGTTGCAAGTGGAATTAGAGAAGGTCAGGCATATTACACCAGGAAACCATCCTGGTAATGGTAGCGGGAAAAGGAAGCATGGCAGGGCAGAAGAGAGATTATTGTTTACCCGCAGGTCCACTTTGTGGGACTTGGAGTATTGGAAAGATTTGGATCTGCGGCATAATCTTGATGTGATGCACATCGAGAAAAATATATGTGACAACATTATCGGCACACTTCTTAATATTGAAGGCAAGACGAAAGATACCTTAAAATCTAGGATTGATTTGACACACCTGGGTATCAGAAAGGATTTGCAGGTGCAAGATGAAGGTAAACCACGGGATATGGCACCAGCTGTGTACGTCTTGGACAAGGTAAAAGAAAAGAATTCTGCGAGGTCCTGTCACGTGTGAGATTCCCACATGGATTTGCTTCCAACCCTGGAAGGAGAGTCAGTGCAGATGGAAACAAGGTACAAGGGTTGAAAACTCATGACTGCCACGTCCTACTTCAAAGGGTTTTACCTGTTATCCTTAGAGGATTGGGCCGCCCTGACTTATACAGAGCAGTTGCAGAGTTGGGACAATTCTTCAGGGAACTCTGCAGTAGAAATATCAGGATAGATGCTTTGGAGCGTCTTAGAGACAAGATACCAACTATCCTATGCGACCTTGAGAAGATATATCCTCCAGCCTTCTTTGATGTGATGGTGCATTTGGCTGTTCATCTACCTGATGAGGCACTACTTAGAGGTCCAGTACAGTATGGCTGGATGTACCCTATTGAAAGGCGGCTAGGCACTTTCAAGGGCTATGTTAGGAACAGAGCTAGACCCGAGGGTTCCATTGCAGAGGCCTACATTGCTACAGAAGCGTTGACATTCTGCTCAAAATACATTGAAACAGCTGATCAGCTTAGCAAAGAGGTGGGTGAAGACAATCCCGGGCTCAATATTTTCGATTATTCTGTTCGAGTTACAGGGAAGAGTCGACAAGAGGACAAACCTAAAGATTTGGACAAAATGGTTTGGTATGTGTTGAATAACTGTCCTGAGATACTACCTTATATCAAGTAAGTGCAGTACTGCAGCTTATACATCGTAATCTACTAAACTTGCAGCACATTCTTATATATTTAGATGTTTGACGCGATCACTATGTTGTGCAGCATCTACAAAGAGGAGTTACTGCCGCAAAATCCAAGAAACATTGACAAACTGGTTATGGCAGGATTTGCGAAATGGTTCAAGAACCATGTAAGCTTTTGAAGTGCACTGTCAGTTTTTTTAATATATTGAGTACATAAGATGATCAGCTTGTCTATTTTCTAACCATAGGTTAAGAAGATGCGGGAGGATGGGCAGGCAGTTGATGATGCCCTTTACTCACTAGCAATGGGTCCTGATACTCGGGTAAGACATTATGAATCTTGCGTTGTTGGAGATGTGCGCTACAACACCCTTGCACGAGACGAAGGCAGGAAGACACAAAACAGTGCCATCATGAGCACGGATACGTATGACAAAGAGACAACTGAAATGTATGCTAACATAACAGACATTGTTCAGTTGCAGTATATCTCCAGTTTCGAGGATCATCGGTGTGTGGTTCTGTTGTGCTGTCGTTGGTATAACCTGTTTTCCAGGATCGCAAAACCCAGAGCTGATGATTATTTCAAATCCATCAATGTCAAGGCGGCGTACCAGACCAACGAGCCTTTTATTTTGGCAAATCAAGCAACACAGATATTTTTCTTGGAAGACACATTTGCACGTAGCGATGACTGGAGAGTATTGCAAAGGTTTGAGCAGAGGAATTCGTTTAATGAAGTTGCACAACAAGATGATGCTTACACTGCTCCTGATGTACAAGATAACACAGATGTTCCTAATATCTTTGAGAACCATCACGTCAATGACGCCGGCGAAAAGATTGCCTGTCGTGCTGTGGACATACAAGAGTTGATCAAGAAGAAGCCAACGTTCGAGGACGTTGAGGACGAAGAAGAAGATGACACCGTGGGGAATTACGATTCAGACTGATACACATGGCGAAGATGTTGACGCTGCTGCTGCGGATGATGATTACATTGCTTTTGTCGTATTTGCCTGTCAGAAGACATTTTTTATCTACTATGTGAAATTGTGTTTGCTATGACAACTGAAACCTGATGAACATGTTGTTTAGTATTTTGCTGTGAGAACATCACTTGTTATGTATGCTGATTTGTGTTTGGTGATTGTATGACAACTAAAACATGATGACATTGTTGTTTAGTTGTACTCATATTTGGCTGTGAAACTTGAATTTGATGACATAGTTTGCTGTTGGACTGCAATTTGCTCGACGTCTTCGAATGAGAACAAAGCTGACCCGACAGGGCCTCTGCTATCTATTTATTTATGAGCAAAAGGGGATACCCCCTGATTTCCGTCAATAGATATCATTAGATGTTCACAACACTACGCCCAGCCTGCTACACAGGTTTCATTCATTACTAGTTTCAGCAAAGTGCTCATGTCGTAGCCACTGAATACATCACGAGTGCTACATACACTGCAAATAAAGAGACAATCATCCTACAGAGCACATCGATTTTGCCCATTATCTTCACAAGCTCTTTCATCTCCTCATTGCTGTCAAGGCCGTTCAGCAGCTGTTGCTTGGCCATGATCAGAGGAACTGCATCTTTAACCTTCTGCTCTGCATCTTCCTCTTCTGTCGTTCCTTCAGTTACTTGTCCAACACCCCAACCTGCTGGTATTGGGATTCCTCGGCTAACCAAATAATCAGCGTAGTTGCATTCCCCCACATCAGCAACTTCCCAGAAATACAAATCACACGAATCTTCCCTTTTCTGCACGAATCAAATTGGAAGATCATCAACCAAACTATTAAAAAAATCAGCAACTGAAAGCAGCAGAACAACACTTAAACATATTATTACCCCATGATTCGGGCATTTGTAGAAGACTCGGCCAGGGTTGAGGATTGTGGTTGAGACGCGACGGATGACTCTGCATGATTTGCAGCAGTGGCACCACACCAACGGCAGCGGGTTGCGATGAGAATCGGCTGCGGTGCGCGTGCCGGCGGGGGTGTGATGAGACCCACAGGCGATGGTACGGGTGGCGACTTGGCGCATATCTGGTTGTTGCCTGCTGAAGAGCAGGTGGACGAGCAGCCAGCGGACATGGTTGCTGCGGCCAGAGCTTCTGATGCTAGGCAGAGTAAGTAGAGAAGAGGAGAAGCGAACGTTGGATATGTCAGTTTCATTACTTGCAGAGTAGCATAGCACCATATATAGTCATAGTCTAGGTTTGGATTCGAACCAGCTACAGGAGCACGTCTCTCTTTTTTCTAAAACTCGGCAACGTCTCTTTACTGGTACACTAGCTTGTTCTGTACGCCTTCCCAAGTCTTTGATTTTCTTTCCCTTTTTTTGCGAGGAAGGAAGGAGGACAAAATTGAGAGTTCCTGGGACTCGAACCCAAGACCTCTCGGTTGAAAACCAAGGGTGCTAGTCACTTATGTGGCGAATGTTCCCTGTGAGGAGGACGGCAGACGAACGCATTTTCCTCGCAGTTTTCTTCCTATATATAAAAAAGTATGCTACTTGGTGTCCGCTTAGTCAACAAACGATTGTGCCAACCTTGACCGTTGGATTTACATTCAACGTGTGTCGCGTTTCTTCAGTCTCTTCTTCCTCGAGCCGCCAAAGCCAAACTAGCGCCGGCGGGACCGCCTGCTCCCGCCTCCCACGGCTGGCTGTGATCTTCCCCGGCTCCTGTTCGTTCCCGTCCGAGGCCTCACCATCGTCTTTCGCCTTGGTTCGCTCGCTGCAGCGCCGCCCTCCGGTGTTGTCAACATGGTCAACAACCGAGAGGAATAAGGAGATGACTGTACATGGTGAGGATGACAGTAGGGACCCAGCGGCGCGCGCAGTAATTTTGTTTTTTCGGGACGGAGAAGGGTATCAACTGGGTTGTGCGAGACCCGTGGCCAGTCTAGCCCAGGCTTTTTATTTCATATGTTTAGCACATGACCAGCCCAGTTTGTTTTTTTCCATTCTGAAAAATGGCTAGCCAGCTATTTTGTTTTTTGCAGAATAACCAACATAGGCCTACTTGCTTTTCTATGCCCTGCTGGGCCGGAAATCTTTCAAGATGAGGAGGGATGCATTTTGCCCAGAAAATGGGCTATAAGTAATAAGAAATGGGCTATAAGTAATAAGAAATGGGCTATAAGTAATAATAAATGGGCTGTAAAATGAAAAAATACAGCAAACAGGCAATTAGTTCCAAAATACTGTTTTCTTTAGGATTTTGATATTTTAAATTTCATTGTTTTTGTGCGGGTAAAATTTCATTGAGTTTAAATTAAGGTATATTTAGATTTAAAATTAATTTGAATATGGCTAGAAATTTCGGACTGTATGCTGTTTGGGACAGATTTGGAGGCTGACTTGTGGGTCTACTAGGTTGACGTGTACTTTGGCTTTGTCAACTTAGTCCATAAAGGATTTCTAGCTGTAGTGACCGTTGGATGTTAATCCAACGGTCGTGCTGCTTCTTCAATATGAATGATTCTAGCTCCAGTGACCGTACGATGTCCATCCAACGGCCGTAGTGCTTCTTCAACCTCTGGTCTTCTTGCTCCAGCCGCCCAAAGCAGCGCCGGTCGTGCCGCATGCTCCTGCCTCCCGTGGCCGGCTGTGCTGCCGCGGAGGCCTCACCGCCCCCTACTATTCCCAACGCTGGCCAGGCCCTGCGGCGACTACAGCCTCACACCGCAGCCAAACCAGTGAACCCTCATACTCCTCTCCGCGCGGGCTTCCACTGCCGCATCTTCCCCGGCTCCCCGTCGTCCCCTTCCTAGGCCTCGCCGCCGTCCACCGCCCTGGTGCTCTCGGCGCGGCGTGGTCAATGTGGTCAAGGAACGACTTCCATCGGACGTGGACTGTACATGGAGAGGCTGACAGCTGGGTCCACGGCCGCAGCAAGGAAGTGCCTCCTTATTACGCGCAAAATAATTATTCCTCCACCAGATAGCTGGGACCCACTGGACGGGCCACTGTATTTCACGAAAAAAACATTTCCCCTTGACTGCTGGGACCCACCAGCTACATCTTCGCACGCAAGGAAGTGCGTCCGGGTAAAAAAAATGATTCGCCCCCCTAACTACTGGGACCCACCAGCTACATCTTCGGACGTAAGGAAGTACGTCCGGGCAAAAGAAAATGATTCACCCCCTGACTGCTGGGACCCACCAGCTACATCTTCACACACAAGGAAGTGCGTCCGGGCAAAAAAATGATTCGCCCCCCTGACTGCTGGGACCCACCAGCTACATCTTCTTATGCAAGGAAGTGCGTCCGGGCAAAAAAAACGACTCGCCCCCTGACTGCTGGGACCCACCAGCTACATCTTCGCACGCAAGAAAGTGCGTCCGAAAAAAAGGATTCGCCCCCCTGACTGCTGGGACCCACCAGCTACGTCTTCGCATGCAAGGAAATGCCTGACGGTCAGGACCCACCTGGTCGAAGCGTACGTAGCGTTGTCATTCTGGTCGCGAACGTGTACGTACGTATATACTGGTCGAGGTAGAGGCGCGCACGTGTCGTAGTAGAGGCGCACACGTGTCGTAGTAGAGGCGCGCACGTGTCGTAGTAGAGGCGCGCACGTAGCATGTACACGTACATATAGCGGCCAGGGTGCAAGAAAGAAAATACGGCCACGTATGTGTACATATGGGCGGGGTCTCAAACGCCTACTCACGCATATATACGTACTGCCAGGGCTCGTGTACATTGGCTGGGTCGGAACGGAGAAACAACGTCGTCATCGTGTTCATGGGGAGCCAACCGGCTAGGTCGGAACGGAATGCATGGTCGTGTTTATCGGGAGGGCTTGGACGGAACAGGCGATGGAAACGAGGCCTGGCATACCGCAGAACGGAGGAAACGACCTTGTGTTCGACCGACCATGTTCGAAACGGGATCCTGTTCATCGGGAGGGGTCTGGTGTACCACAAAACAGAGGAAATGGACCTCCTACGGTCGAAACGGGGGTCCTGTTGATTGGGAGGGGTGTGGCGTACCGCAAAACAGACGAAACGGACCTCCTATGGTCGAAATGGGGGTCCTGTTGATCGGGAGGGGTGTGGCGTACCGCAAAACAGACGAAACAGACTTGTGTTGGAGCGCTACGGTCGAAATGGGGGTCCTGTTCATCGGGAGGGGTGTGGCGTACCGCAAAACGGGACTCCACGGGATACTGTTCATCTCCACCGTCGACCTCCTCCAGCTTCCACGAGCTACCGTCGACCTCATCTAGCCTCCACGGGCTCTTGTTCATCCAGCCTCCACCTCGCGCTACTCCACCGGCTACTATTCAACCACCCCTCCACGGGCACCCCTCCACTGTCTACTGTTCATCCAGCCCTCCACACCACGGGGTCCTATTCATCCACCCCTCCACCGTCTACTGTTCATCCATCCCTCCACACCACGGGGTCCTGTTCATCCACCCCTCCACGGGCACCCCTCCACCGTCTACTGTTCATCCAGCCCTCCACACCACGGGGTCCTGTTCATCCAGAGGCAACGCCACCACTCACTGTTCATCCAACCCCCCCCCCCCCCCCCGCAACGCTCACTGATCATCCAATCGATCGGCTTCAGTTAGCAGCAGTAGCAAAGGAATCGTTCGATCGGGTTCAGTTAACAGCAATCGATCGCTCGGGTTCAGTAACGCGTAGCCTGCAGTGCAATCGCTTGGGTTCAGTTAGAGCCCAATGCCTCACTCGGGTTCAGTTAGAGCCAATGCCTCGCACACACGCGCGTATGTGTACGAGAGAAACGCGCATCGCTCGGCCCCCCGACCTCCCACCGTAACCGGGAACTACCCGAAATTTTCCTTGCCCTCGCTTCTACCATGGTTTTTTCTATCATGGACGGCCCAAAGAATGTCATGCAGCTGCGTATCCGGCCCGCCCAGGACGAAAATGCCATTTTCTATCATGATTTTTTGTCATAGAAGTAGGATCCCACCACATCTATGATGATACCGGGTTTTGTCACAATTATTGTCATAGAAGTGTCATATGTATGACAGAAAAAAATTCGTTCGGCCCAAAATGTCACGGATATGTCTTTTTTTTTGTAGTGCGAGCGTGTCATAATAAACGGAACGATGGAAAGTTGCATGGCAATATATCTCGGAATGGCTATGGAAACGCCATAATAGGTAGGTATGGTGGCTGTTTTGAGGAAGGTAAATAATGGGTGCATGCTACCGGCGAAAATTGCGCGGTAAAATAGAGGCTAGCATAGTGGAAGGATGAGTGTGCGTATATCCATGGACTCACATTAGTCATAAAGAACTCATATACTTATTGCAAAAGTCTACTTAGCCCTCGAAACAAAGTACTACTATGCATGCCCCTAGAGGGATAGATTGGTAGGAAAAGACCATCGCTCGCCCCCGACTGCCACTCATAAGGAAGACAATCAAAAGAGCACCTAATGCAACAACTCTGTCACACAACATTTACCATACGTGCATGGTACGTGACTTACCAACTTCAACACAAGTATTTCTCAATTTCATAATTATCCACTAGCATGAATCTAGCATTACTACCTTTATATCTCAAAACAATTATCAAGCATCAAATTGATCCTAGTATTTAATGCAGTTTCTATGATAGTTTTTATTATACCCAACTTGGATGCTCATCATTCTAGGACCAAATTCATAACCAAAGCAAATACCATGCTGTTCTAAGAGACTCTCAAAATAATATAAGTGAAGCATGAGAGACTAACAATTTCTTCAAAATTAATCCACCGTCGTGCTCTAAAAGATATAAGTGAAGTACTAGAGCAAAAACTATCTAGCTCAAAAGATATAAGTGAAGCACATAGCAAATTCTAATCAAGTGGGATTTTCCCAAAAGGTGTGTTACAGCCAGCATGACTGTGGTAAACTAAAAATCAAAGACTAATATAATACACGACGCTCCAAGCAAAACACATATCATGTGGCGAATAAAAATATAGCTCCAAGTAAAGTTACCAATGAACGAAGACGAAAGAGGGGATGCCCTCCGAGGGCATCCCCATGCTTATGCTTTTGGCTATTCTTGAATATCTTGGTGTGCCTTGGGCATCCCCAAGCTTAAGCTTTTGTCACTCCTTATTCCATAGTCCATCAAATCTTTACCCAAAACTTGAAAACTTCACAACACAAAACTCAACAGGAAATCTCATAAGCTCTATTAGTGAAAGAAAACAAAACCACCACATAAGGTCCTGTAATGAACTCATTCTTTATTTATATTGGTGTTAAACCTACTGTATTCCAAGTTCTCTATGGTTCATACCCTTACATACTAGACATAGATGCATCAAAATAAGCAAACAACACACGAAAAACAGAATCTGTCAAAAACAGAACAGTCTGTAGCAATCTGTAGCTAACGCAAACTTCTGGAACCTTAAAAATACTACCAACATAGTACGTCCTAAAAATTTTGTTTATTGAACAGAAGCAAAAAGAATCAATGCAAAATCACGTTCCTGTGATTTATTGAATTTTTTCTTGTGAGCGCAAAGTTTCTGTTTTTCAGCAGAATCAAATGAACTCATATCATAGGTTATCCTATAGGTTCTACTTGGCACAAACACTAAATAAAACATAAAAACACATCTAAACAGAAAGTACATACAAAATTTATTACTAAACAGGAACAAAAACAAAGAAACACAAAGAAAATTGGGTTGCCTCCCAACTAGCGCTATCGTTTAACGCCCCTAGCTAGGCATAAAAGCGAAGATAGATCTAAGTAGTGCCATAATAATAAGATTGGTCTTGAAAACTCATCTCATATTATCTACGTTTGGCAGCAAGTTTCCTTTGAGGCAAGCAAACATAATCAAAAGGGCTAAATTTAGTGGGACAAAAGTCCCCAAGATCAATCTCGGGAGGAACGGGTTCCTCCCTTGGCCCTTCATAATGCACAACTAATTCATCACTAAAAGCATTCTTTTTACAAAATCTCGTGAGCCTATGCTCAAGAGAGTATCCTAGCTCATTATTTAGAAGAGCAAAATCATTATTAAGTTCAGAAATTCTATCAATCAAGACATTGTAGGAACCTTTTTTTCTAACGTTTTCATTGAAAGCAACATAGTCCGAAGATTGAAAACGCCTAATTTCCTCTTGATCAAAGAGGACCGCCTCTATGGGAGGACGACCGGCGTCCACCCTATAGTGCGCAAAGATTTCTTTGGCCTCTCTTATTATAAATCTAAACTCATGAGCCAAAAGGATAGTAACAGCACGCTTAACAGAAGAATGCTCAATATTGTAAAATTCTAGGAAAATTCTTTGTATGCAAGGATGCATATGCATAAATTGTCTCTCAAGTTCAACTACAAGCATAGCGATAGCATCTGCCAGACTACTAGTTTTATGAAGAATAGAACCACCCATGGAAGGGAAAGCACCGGCACAAGTAAAGAAATCTTGAATAACACCTTTTCCAATAATGTTACCACTACCGATTCGAAACTTTTTAGTATGCAAGATAGGGGGTTCTTCAGCCGGAGCCTCGGAATTTTCCATGTTATCATTATTGTCCATATCGACGGTAATCTCCCCAATTTCAGACATAACGACAAACAAAAATTGAGGAAGAAAAGGCAAGCGAAAGAGAGAGGAAGAAGAAGGCGAGCGGAAAAGAGAGGAGATTGGGAAAGAGAGGGCAAATAAAACAGCAAGAGTGAAGTGGGGGATAGGAAAACGAGAGGCAAATGGCAAATAATGTAAATGCGAGGGAGATGAGTTTGTGATGGGTACTTGGTATGTCTTGACTTGAGCGAAGACCTCCCCGACAACGGCGCCAAAAATCCTTCTTGCTACGTCTTGAGCTTGCGTTGGTTTTCCTTGAAGAGGAAAGGGTGATGCAGCACAGTAGCGTAAGTATTTCCCTCACTTTTGAGAACCAAGGTATCAATCCAGTAGGAGGCTGATACATCTCCAACGTATCTATAATTCTCCATACTACTTTATCTACTGTTTTGGACTATATTGGGCTTTATTTTCCACTTTTATATTATTTTTGGGACTAACCTATTAACCGGAGGCCCAGCCCAGAATTGTTGTTTTTTGCCTATTTCAGTGTTTCGAAGAAACAAAATATCAAACGGAGTCCAAAAGGAATGAAACCTTCGGGAACGTGATTTTCTCACCGAACGTGATCCAGGAGACTTGGACCCTGCTCCAAGGAACAACCGAGGCAGTCACGAGGGTTGGGGCGCGCCTTCCCCCTGGGCGTGCCCCCCTATCTCGTGGGCCCCCTGTTGCTCCACCGACGTACACCTTCCTCCTATATATACCTACGTACCCCCGACAGATCAAGGGGAGAGCCAAAAACCTAATTCCACCGCCGTAACTTTTTGTATCCACGAGATCCCATCTTGGGGCCTGTTCCGGAGCTCCGCCGAGGGGGCATCCAGCAGAGAGGGCTTCTACATCAACACCATAGCCTCTCCGATGAAGTGTGAGTAGTTTACCTCAGACCTACGGGTCCATAGTTAGTAGCTAGATGGCTTCTTCTTTCTTTTTGGATCTCAATACAATGTTCTCCCCCTCTCTTGTGGAGATCTATTCGATGTAATCTTCTTTTTGCGGTGTGTTTGTTGAGACCGATGAATTGTGGGTTTATGATCCAGCTTATCTATGAATAATATTTGAATCTTCTCTGAATTCTTTTATGTATGATTGAGTTATCTTTGCAAGTCTCTTCGAATTATCCGTTTGGTTTGGCCAACTAGATTGGTAGTTCTTGCAATGGGAGAAGTGCTTAGCTTTGGGTTCAATCTTGCGGTGTCCTTTCCTAGTGACAGTAAGGGCAGCAAGGCACATATTGTATTGTTGCCATCGAGGATAACAAGATGGGTTTTTTATCATATTGCATGAAGTTATCCCTCTACATCATGTCATCTTGCTTAAGGTGTTACTCTGTTTTTAACTTAATACTCTAGATGCATGCTCGATAGCGGTCGATGAGTGGAGTAATAGTAGTAGATGCAGAATCGGTCCGGTTTACTTGTCTCGGATGTGATGCCTATATACATGATCCTACCTAGATATACTCATAACTATGCTCAATTATATCAATTTCTCAACAGTAATTTGTTCATCCATCGTAGAATATTTTAGCTCTTGAGAGAAGCCACTAGTGAAACCTATGGCCCCCGGGTCTATTCTCATCATATCAATATTCATTACTTTAATACTTGCTTTGTTTTTACTTTGCCTTTTACTTTTCACTTTGCATCTCTATATAAAAAATACCAAAAATATTATTTATCATCTATATCAGATCTCACCCTCGTAAGTGACCGTGAAGGGATT
The DNA here is from genome assembly GCF_018294505.1 of Triticum aestivum. NCBI lineage: Eukaryota > Viridiplantae > Streptophyta > Magnoliopsida > Poales > Poaceae > Triticum > Triticum aestivum. The sequence continues at coordinate 618,455,924 of NC_057798.1, forward strand.
GACAACCCCTAATCGCGTTGGTTGCGAGTAGCTATCATTTTGTGCAGGTATGAGGGACTTGTGTGTGATCTCCTACTGGATTGATACCTTGGTTCTAAAGAACTAAGGGAAATACTTATGCGACTTTATTGCATCATCCTCTCCTCTTCGGGGAAATCCAACGCAGTGCTCAAGAGGTAGCAAGAAGAATTTATGGTGCCGTTGCCGGGGAGTTTGCGCAAAAGTGAACCATACCAAGTACCCATCACAATCCCTATCTCTTGCATTACATTATTTGCCTCTCGTTTTCCTCTCCCCCACTTCACCGTTGCTGTTTTATTCGCCCTCTCTTTCCCAATCTCCTCCTCTCTTTCCCTTTCGCCTTTTTCTCATTTGCCTTTTTGTTTGCTAGTGTGTTGGATTGCTTGTTTGTCGCGATGGCTCTAGCTAGATTTGGTGATCTTCACCTTAAAAGGTTGGAGGAGATCGAAACCAATGTCAGGAAATTTATGGTTCTGCAATTTGAGCATAATAATTTCTTTAGAAACGAGCTTAAGGAACAAAAAGGTTTTATGAGCTATATGAATAAAGAGCTCGATGATATGTCTAAAGAATTTGATGGTATAAGATCCCAAATTGCTCGTCTTGAAAAATCGACCGCTGAAATTTTGGATATGCAAGCTACCTTAGTCAATAAGATGGCCGCTAAACTAAATTCCTATGAAAATCAAGATGAAGATCTAAAAGTTATTGATGTGTACCCCGTTAAATCTTTGTTTTGCAATATGAATCTTGATGAAACTGAATATGATCTTCCTTTACCTAGAAGGCGTTCTAAGAATTCGGAGTTTTTAGACCTTGATGATGAAATTGATGAAAGTGGGATTGAAAGAAATAAAAACCTAGATGTTGCTAAACCCACTATTTTGGATCTCAAGGAATTTAATTATGAAAATTGCTCTCTAATTGATTGTATTTTCTTGTTGCAATCTGTGCTAAATTCTCCTCATGCTTATAGTCAAAATACGGCCTTTACCGAACACATTGTTGATGCCTTGATGCAATCTTATGAAGAAAAACTTGAGTTGAAAGTTTATATCCCTAGAAAACTCTATTATGAGTGGGAACCTACTATTAAAATTAAAATTAAAGATTATGAGTTTCATGCTTTGTGCGATTTGGGTGCTAGTGTCTCCACTATTCCTAAAACTTTGTGTGATTTGCTAGATTTCCGTGACTTTGAAGATTGCTCTCTAAACTTGCATCTTGTGGATTCCACTATTAAAAAGCCTATGGGAAGAATTAATGATGTTCTTATTGTTGCAAATAGGAATTATGTACCCCTAGATTTTATCGTTCTTGATATAGATTGCAATCCTTCATGTCCTATTATTCTTGGTAGACCTTTCCTTAGAACAATTGGTGCGATTATTGATATGAAGGAAGGAAATATTAGATTCCAATTTCCCTTAAAGAAGGGCATGGAACACTTCCCTAGAAATAAAATAAAACTACCTTATGAATCTATCATGAGAGCCACTTATGGATTGCCTACCAAAGATGGCAAAACCTAGATCTATCCTTGCTTTTATGCCTAGCTAGGGGCGTTAAACGATAGCGCTTGTTGGGAGGCAACCCAATTTTATTTTTTGTTTTTGTTTTTGCTTCTGTTTAGGAATAAATAATCCATCTAGCCTCTGGTTAGATGTGGTTTTATGTTTTAATTAGTGTTTGTGCCAAGTAAAACCTATAGGATAAGCTATGATGATAGTTGATTTGATTCTGCTGAAAAACAGAAACTTTGCGCTCACGAGAAACAATTCAATAAATCAGAGAAACGTGATTTTGCATTGATTCTTTTTTCTGATGATCAATAGACAAATTTTCCAGTACTTCCTATTGTGGTAGAGTTTTTAGAGTTCCAGAAGTTTGCGTTAGTTACATATTACTACAGACTGTTCTGTTTTTGACAGATTCTGTTTTGCGTGTGTTGTTTGCTTATTTTGATGAATCTATGGCTAGTAAAATAGTTTATAATCCATAGAGAAGTTGGAATACAGTAGGTTTAACACCAATATAAATAAATAATGAGTTCATTACAGTACCTTAAAGTAGTCTTTTGTTCTCTTTCTCTAACGGAGCTCACGAGATTTCTATTGAGTTTTGTGTTGTGAAGTTTTCAAGTTTTGGGTGAATTCTTTTGATGGATTATGGAACAAGGAGTGGCAAGAGCCTAAGCTTGGGGATGCCCATGGCACCCCAAGATAATCCAAGGACACCAAAAAGTCAAAGCTTGGGGATGCCCCGGAAGGCATCCCCTCTATCGTCTACTTCCATCGGTAATTTACTTGGAGCTATATATTTATTCACCACATGTTATGTGTTTTGCTTGGAGCGTCTTGTATTATTTGCGTCTTTGCTTGTTAGTTTACCACAATCATCCTTGCTGTACACACCTTTTGAGAGATCCGTACACAAATTGGAATTTGCTAGAATACTCTATATGCTTCGCTTATATCTTTTGAGTTTGATAGTTTTGCTCATAGTGCTTCACTTATACCTTTTGAGCGTGATAATTTTTGTTCTAGTACTTCACGTAGATCTTTTCGAGCATGGCGGTGGATTTGTTTTAAAGAAACTATTGATCTCTCATGCTTCACTTAGATTATTTTTAGAGTCGTTAATAGCATGGTAATTTGCTTAATATTAATATACTTGGTATTCAAGATATGTGAAACTTTCTTTTGAGTATGTTGAATACTAAGATAAGTTTGATGCTTGATAATTGTTTTGAGATATGGAGGTGATAATATCAAAGTAATGCTAGTTGGTTGATTATGAATTTAAAGAATGCTTGTGTTGAAGTTTGTGATTCCCGTAGCATGCATGTATGGTGAACCATTTTGTGATGAAGTTGGAGCATAATTTTATTTATTGATTGTCTTCCTTATGAGTGGCCGCCGGGGACGAGCGATGGTCTTTTCCTACCAATCTATCCCCCTAGGAGCATGCGTGTTGTGCTTTGGTTTTTGATGACTTCTAAATTTTTGCAACAAGTGCATGAGTTCTTTTGATTAATGTTGAGTCCATGGATTATACACACCCTTTCACCCTTCCACCATTGCTAGCCTCTCTAATACCGCGCACTTTTCGCCGGTATCATACACCCACCATATACCTTCCTCAAAACAGCAACCATACCTACCTATTATGGCATCACCATATCCATTTCGAGATATATTGCCATGCAACTTTCCACCGTTCTGTTCATATGACACACATTACTTTTGTCATATTGCTTTTTGCATGAACATGTAGTTGACATTGTATTTGTGGCAAGGCCACCTTCATAATTTTCATACATGTCGCTATTGATTCATTGCATATCCCGGTACACCGCCGGAGGCATTCATATAGAGCCGTATTTTGTTCTAAGTATTGAGTTGTAATTGTTGAGTTGTAAGAAAAATAATAGTGTGATAATCATCATTATTAGATCATTGGCCCAGTGAGGAAATGATGATGGAGACTATGATTCCCCCATAAGTCGGGATGAGACTTCGGACGAAATAAAAAAAGAGGCCGTAAAAAAAGGCCCAAATAATCAAAAAATGAGAGAAAAAGAGAGAAGGGACAATGCTACTATCGTTTTACCACACTTGTGCTTCAAAGTAGCACCATGATCTTCATGATAGAGAGTCTCATATGTTGTCACTTTCATATACTAGTGGGAATTTTTCATTATAGAACTTGGCTTGTATATTCCAATGATGGGCTTCCTCAAAACTGCGCTAGGTCTTCGTGAGCAAGCAAGTTGGATGCACACCCACTTAGTTTCTTTTGTTGAGCTTTCATATATTTATAGCTCTAGTGCATCCGTTGCATGGAAATCCCTACTCACTCACATTGATATCTATTAATGGGCATCTCCATAGCCCGTTGATACGCCTAGTTGATGTGAGACTATCTTCTCCTTTTTTGTCTTCTCCACAACCACCATTCTATTCCACATATAGTGCTATGTCCATGGCTCACGCTCATGTATTGCGTGAAAGTTGAAAGAGTTTGAGATTACTAAAGTATGAAACAATTGCTTGGCTTGTCATCGGGGTTGTGCATGATTAAATACTTTGTGTGATGAAGATAGAGCAACATCCAGACTATATGATTTTGTAGGGATAACTTTCTTTACCCATGTATTTTGAGAAGACATGATTGCTTTGATTACTATACTTGAAGTATTACTACTTTTATGCCAATATGAACTTTTGTCTTGAATCTTTCGGATCTGAATATTCATGCTAAAATTAAGAAGATTTACATTGAAATTATGCCAAAGTATCACTCCACACCAAAAATTCTTTTTTATCATTTACCTACTCGAGGACGAGCAGGAATTAAGCTTGGGGATGCCTGATACGTCTCCAACGTATCTATAATTTTTGATTGCTCCATGCTACTTTATCTATTGTTTTGGACTATATTGGGCTTTATTTTCCACTTTTCTATTATTTTTGGGACTAACCTATTAACCGGAGGCCCAGCCCAGAATTGCTGTTTTTTTGCCTATTTCAGTGTTTCGAAGAAACAGAATATCAAACGGAGTCCAAACGGAATGAAACCTGCGGGAGCGTGATTTTCTCACCGAACGTGATCCAGGAGACTTGGACCCTGCTCCAAGGAACAATCGAGGTGGTCACGACGGTGGGGGGGGCGCCCCCTACCTCGTGGGCCCCCTGTTGCTCCACCGACATACTCCTTACTCGTATATATACCTACGTACCCCCGACAGATCAAGGGGAGAGCCAAAAACCTAATTCCACCGTCGTAACTTTCTGTATCCACGAGATCCCATCTTGGGGCCTTTTCCGAAGCTCCGCCAGAGGGGGCATCCACCATGGAGGGCTTCTACATCAACACCATAGCCTCTCCGATGAAGTGTGAGTAGTTTACCTCAGACCTACGGGTCCATAGTTAGTAGCTAGATGGCTTCTTCTTTCTTTTTGGATCTCAATACAATGTTCTCCCCCTCTCTTGTGGAGATCTATTCGATGTAATCTTCTTTTTGCGGTGTATTTGTTGAGACCGATGAATTGTGGGTTTATGATCCAGCTTATCTATGAATAATATTTGAATCTTCTCTGAATTCTTTTATGTATGATTGAGTTATCTTTGCAAGTCTCTTCGAATTATCCATTTGGTTTGGCCAACTAGATTGGTAGTTCTTGCAATGGGAGAAGTGCTTAGCTTTGGGTTCAATCTTGCGGTGTCCTTTCCCAGTGATAGTAGGGGCAGCAAGGCACGTATTGTATTGTTGCCGTCGAGGATAACAAGATGGGTTTTTAATCATATTGCATGAAGTTATCCCTCTACATCATGTCATCTTGCTTAAGGCATTACTCTGTATTTAACTTAATACTCTAGATGCATGCTGGATAGCAGTCGATGAGTGGAGTAATAGTAGTAGATGTAGAATCGTTTCGGTTTACTTGTCTCGGACGTGATGCCTATATACATGATCATACCTAGATATACTCATAAGTATGCTCAATTCTATCAATTGCTCAACAGTAATTTGTTCATCCACCGTAGAATGCTTATGCTCTTGAGAGAAGCCACTAGTGAAACCTATGGCCCCCGGGTCTATTCTCATCATATCAATCTCCATTACTTTAATACTTGCTTTGTTTTTACTTTGCCTTTTACTTTTCACTTTGCATCTCTATGTCAAAAATACCAAAAATATTATTTATCATCTCTATCAGATCTCACCCTCGTAAGTGACCATGAAGGGATTGACAACCCCTAATCGCGTTGGTTGCGAGTAGCTATCATTTTGTGCAGGTACGAGGGACTTGTGCGTGATCTCCTACTGGATTGATACCTTGGTTCTCGAAAACCGAGGGAAATACTATGCTACTTTACTGCATCATCCTCCTCTTCGGGGAAATCCAACGCAGTGCTCAAGAGGTAGCAGAGGCTCCTCACAAGTCCCACGAACCTACACAAGCAAACAAAGAACTCGCAACCAACGCGATAAAGGGGTTGTCAATCCCTTCATGACCACATGTGAAAGTGAGATCTGATAGAGATAATATGATAAGATAAATATATTTTTGGTATTTTATAATATGGATGCAGAAAATAAAGATGCAAATAAAAGTAGATTAAAATCTTATATGATAAAAGATAGACCCGGGGGCCATAGGTTTGACTAGAGGCTTCTCTCAAGATATCATAAGTATTACGGTGGGTGAACAAATTACTGTCGAGCAATTGATAGAAAAGCGAATAATTATGAGATTATCTAGGCATGATCATGTATATAGGCATCACGTCCGTGACAAGTAGACCGACTCCTGCCTGCATCTACAAATATTACTCTACACATCGACCGCTATCCAGCATGCATCTAGAGTATTAAGTTCATAAGAATAGAGTAACGCATTAAGAAAGATGACATGATGTAGAGGGATAAACTCAAGCAATATGATATAAACCCCATCTGTTTATCCTCGATGGCAACAATACAATACGTGCCTTGCAACCCTTTCTGTCACTGGGTAAGGACACCGCAAGATTGAACCCAAAGCTAAGCACTTCTCCCATGGCAAGAAAGATCAATCTAGTAGGCCAAACCCAACCGATAATTCGAAGAGACTTGCAAAGATAACTCAATCATACATAAAAGAATTCAGAGAAGATTCAATTATTATTCATAGATAAACTTGATCATAAACCCACAATTCATCGGATCTCGACAAACACACCGCAAAAAGAGTTTACATCGAATAGATCTCCACAAGAAAGGGGGAGAACATTGTATTGCGATCCAAAAAGAGAGAAGAAGCCATCTAACTAATAACTATGGACCCGAAGGTCTGTGGTAAACTACTCACAACTCATCGGAAGGGCTATGGTGTTGATGTAGAAGCCCTCCATGGTGGATTGCCCCTCCGACAGAACACCGACGATGGATCCAAGATGGGATCTCACGGATACAGAAGGTTACGGTGGCGGAAATATTTCTTCGGTGGCTCCCTGGATGTTTTCGGGGTATGTAGGCTTATATAGGAGGAAGAAGTACGTCAGTGGCCGCCCGATGGGTCCACGAGACAGGGGGCGCCCACAGGAGGGGTGGGTGCGCCCTCCTATCTCGTGGCCGCCTCGGCTGCTTCTTGGCTTGCACTCCAAGTCCTCCGGATCACGTTTGTTCCAAAAATCACGCTCCCGAAGGTTTCATTCCGTTTGGACCCCGTTTGATATTCCTTTTCTTCGAAACACTGAAATAGGCACACACAAAACCAGCAATACGGGCTGGGCCTCCGGTTAGTAGATTAGTCCCAAAAATGATATAATTGTGTAAAAGAAAGCCCATAAGCATCCAAAACAGGTAATATATAGCATGGAACAATAAAAATTTATTGATACGTTGGAGACTTATCACATAGCTCGTAGGTTCACCGTTGTTCAACAACATGACTTTTAAGAAGCGTTACCACTCAGAAGTTGTACACACCCTTGTCGACCTACGATGTTTGATAGTAACTTGATCTGAAGCTTCATGATCATCATCATTAGCTTTCTCATCAACTGATGTAGGTGCCACAGACACATCTTTCTGTGTTGCGCTACTCTCTGGTTGAAGTAAAGGTTCAACAACCTCATCAAGTTCTATCTTCCTCCCACTCAATTCTTTCGAGAGAAACCCTTTCTCGAGAATGGACCTATTCTTAGCGAAAAACACTTTGTCCTCAGATCTGAGATAGAAGGTATACCCAATCGTCTTCTTTGGGTATTCTATGAAGACACAATTGTCCGCTTTGGGTTCGAGCTTTTCTAGCTGAAGCCTATCGACATAAGCATCACAACCCCAAACCTTAAGAAACGACAACTTAGGTTTCTTGCCAAACCATAGTTCATATGGTTTCATCTCCACGGACTTAGATGGTGCCCTATTTAAAGTGAATGTAGTTGTATCTAATGCATAACCCCGAAACGATAGCGCTAGATCGGTAAGAGACATCATTGGTCGCACCATATCCAATAGAGTGCGATTATGACATTCGGACACACCATTATGATACGGTGTTCTAGGTGCCGTCAACTATGAAACGATTCCACCTTGTCATGAGTGATTGCCAAACTCATAACTCAAATACTCTCCCTTTGATCATATCATAGGAACTTGATCTTCTTGTTACGATGATTCTCAACTTCACTCTAAAATTTCTTGAACTTTTCAAACATTTTAGACTTATGCTTCATTAAGTAAACATGCCCATATCTACTCAATTCATCGGTGAAGGTGAGAAAATAATGATATCCACCACACACATCAACACTCATCGGACTGCACACATCAGCATGTATGATTTCCAACAAGTCACTTGCTCATTCTATTGTTCCAAAAAATGGGGTTTTAGTCATCTTGCCAACAAGGCATGGTTCACATGTGTCAAGTGATTCAAAATCAAGTGACTTCAAAAGTCCATCAGCATGGAGGTTCTTCATGGGATTTACACCAATATGACCTAAGTGGTAGTGCCACAAGAAAGTGGTACTATCATTATCAACTCTACATCTTTTGGTACCAATGTTATGAACATGTGTATCACTACGACCGGGATTCAATAAACCATTCACATTGGGTGCATGACCATAGAAGGTGTTATTCATGTAAACAGAATAACCATTATTCTCTGACTTAAATGAATAACCGTATTGCAATAAACATGATGTAATCATTTTCATGCTCAACACGGACACCAATGCAAACAACATTTATCTAGGTTGTACTCAACATCTAGCCCAGCGGAAAATGCAACCCATCAACATGGCTCCTCTCCTCCTCTCCTCCTCCCAAATGCTCCACCTCTCACCATGGATCTAACCCTTGATCCATGCCATGGAAGGGCTCCTTCACTGGGATTTCAACCCTGGCCTTGCAGTGGCCGAGCAGGTACGTCGTCGGTTTGGAGAAACGGTGCACTTTTCTCCTTCGCGCAAGACCAAGGAATTTTTATTGGTTGTTTCCTTCTCCTCAGTGTCCTTCCCCCTCAATGAGGAATCTGTGGGTGTGGCTCTACAATGTTGTATTGGCGGGCATCATCTTGGCTTTAAGGTTTCTAAGATCTTTGAGAGGTCCTTTCGGTTTTCTGTGGCCGGAAACAAGGTTGGACATTTTATTCATGGGCTCAAGGACCGTATTTGGCCAGATTTCATTCGTCACTTTCATCTGTTCAATGGCCGTTTCAATGGTTACAAGCATTTGGATTCTTGTTGGCATGCTGATGAAAGGATGGATTCTATTGCTAGCCGAAGCCCCGTAGCTGTGCGCGTTGCCTCATCTATTTTCACACAACCTTCTAGACATGATCATGCTCCCTCCAAAGAGCTAAGCAAATTTGGGCTTGTTCCTTTAGATTCCATGGTTTTAAACGACATGAACCGCCATGAAGCTTCAAGTTTGAACATGGCACCTCCTGATGATCATCATCCAGGATCCGCGGAGCTTACAAAGCCCTCAGACAGGGTCATTCGATGCCCAGGCGATTCTACGGTGCATTTACTCCAGATTGGTAATTTCAATTTTCCTACCAATATTACCTACCCTCAATTACCGCAAAGTTTCCTTGCCTCAGCGTTCAAATATGCACCTTCGCACACCTCCTGGCCGCCTTTGCTTTCCTCCGCGCATATTGTGGATTTATCGTGTGCGGGATATACTTGGAAGGAATTATTGGATTTGGTCAATGTCTGGGGGTACTTTGTGCAAAATGTTTACAATGGGGGCACGACCAATCCCAGTGTCACGCCCGGACTATTTGTCTGCAGTGTTCGCCCCTGGGCACAAAGGTGTTAATTACCCATCCAGACGTCGGGCTTCTTTGAATGGAACTGCTTATATGGGATCATATTCTGATAATGCAGTCAAATCCTATCAGCCTGGGCAGCAAATCAATTTTCCTTCTATGGAAAAAACTTACCCCTCGACAACGCCCAGGGGCCAACCAACCTCCACCGTCTGATGCACTACATGCGGCCGCTATGGACATCTGGTGCAATCTTGCTAGCGACGCCGCTTGGCCCAGCAATGGCATTGGCGACCAAAAACCCTAGCTACCACCTTTGACGCCCCGCATTCTCCCCCATTGCCCGCCCCGCTTCCCAATGTTGCAGAGTGCTCTGCTCTAGCACCATCACCACCACAAACCACCACAGCCGCCGTCGCCATCTCCGCCGTGCCCCCAACCATGGCCAACTACCCCGTCAACCCCCTTCCCTTCCTCCCGACTGGCTGGTCCATTGAGCCAGGGCCAACGGATCGCAAGGTGAGGGCGGACATGGCGGTCAATCCCATCCCGCCACTTAACAACAGTTTCCTCGCCATCGCCGAGTGTCGGAGTAAATGACCATGGGTAGCCTAGCCGGCTCCCTTTGGCCCTTAGAAAAAACAACGGGCCGATCGAGCCTTGGAGCACCCATGACACGGGGCCGCCTTCCTCCGGTCGGCTATCTCAGAAGCCGACTACCGGAAGGCGGCCCGGCCCTAAACTCTCTTGGAGGACGCCACGACAGGGCCGACTCCAAGAAGCCGGCCACGGAAAGACCGACTCCAAGAAGCCGGCCCAAGAAGACCGACTCCCAGAAGCCGGCCCAAGAGGGCCGACTCTAAGAGGCCGGCCCCTGGCAAGCGGCCAGGGCCGTGCCCTAAAAGTCTGCACCCCCATAACAATGATGGGACAGGGCGTGGCAACAGTGGACCATGCCACCCCCGAATCGCGGAGCACACACGGCTATAGTACGCCGTACGGGACAACCATCACCCGTCCGGCATGGCACTGTTGCCATGCTGATCATGACGTCCTCCACGACGGGCTGCCAGTACGGCCCGCAGGTGGCGGGCCCCTTCGGTCAAAGAGACGCCCGAAGGCGGCCTTGCCTCCCCTAGCCGGCCTGAGGCATGTCCGGCTTCCTATGGCCGGCTTGCTCCCCTCCTCGGGGCAATCACACTATTAAGGAGACAAGATGAGGTAAGGCTACAGTGAGAGCCCGCAAGGCGATGACAGTGTAGCCATGCTTACCTCGACCAAGCCCTCGTCATCAGAGGCAAGGCAATAGTAACCAGCCCCCGACAAGACCCCCAAGCGGTGGGGCCGGCCTGTCGTCCAATGAGCCGGCAGCCGGCGGGACCCACCAGTCGGCGGGCCCTAGCGGCCGGTGGAGAAGCTGGCGGCCATAGACACTGACGGTTAGGGCCCGTGCCCAGCCGGATTACCATTGTACCCCCGAGGGGTAGGCCTATATAAACCCCCAGGGGCACCCATGCAAAGGGTTGATCTCATAGAGTTTTAGACACTACCATAGGGAGAGAAGAGAGCTAGCCTTGCCCTTCTTCCTCCTCCCACCGAATAGCTCAAGGAGCCTCTTGTAGCTTCTTGTTGATCTAGTGATCATGCGGAGACCCCGCAGAGCAGGAGTAGGGGTATTATCTCCACGGAGAGCCCCCAACCTGGGTAAGATCCGCCGGCATGCATGTCTTCGCCTCATCCCGTTTCCAGGCACCGGCGATGTCTTACTGGCTCCCACAATGATAAGCCACCCGTTGGCATATGTCACACCTACCACCTGACATTTGGCGCCCACCATGGGGCCAGGTGCACCATCATTCGGAGACCTGCTCTGGACGGGAACCCTTTTCCTCCCCAGCGAGCGTAGCCAGCCCGGCACGCCTGATGGTGCTTGCCCCGACGCGCTGCAAAGCATCGACGACGCCTGCGCAACGAGCTGCCTCGCCGATCTTCTTGTCGAGGCTCGCATCTCCGACGAGCCCGCATCCGACACGGGCACAGGCTGCCCTGAGAGCCGCCTCGTCAGCCTCCTCGACCAACTCCACGTCTCTAGCGAGCCTACCGTGGACTTGGAGTCGGTTGGCTCCACCGGCCCGATGCTTGTCGACTCCGACACGACGTCGCTCGACGCCTTCCTGTGACACTCCAAAATTTTTGGTGGTTTGTTTTTCAAAAGAGCCTTGCTTGGTTTGAAAGAAGGTCATTTAAACCCTTCCTAAAAACCATCTTCTAAGTTTGCCCTCTCAAAAATCCTTTTCTTGGATTTAGTTTCTTTTAAAAAGAAAACCCTTTTAGTTTTGGGCTTTTATTTGGTTTTGATCCCTTCTAAATTTTACCATGCCACCTATGGTGAAATTTTCCCAAAACCTCTCCTCCCACTTTGGTACAATCCAAACATTCTGTCCAAACAAATAAAATCCATTTTTGGATTTTATTCCAACTATTTCTCCTCCCAATATAAATCTGTTTTTTCTTTTGAGCCTAGGTGGATTGCAAAGCATGTACCCTAATGCTTTTGATTTTTGACCTCAACTCAACACCCTTGGATAGTCCTTTGTACCCACAACCCAGAACATCTTGATCCACTCTTCTCCTGTTCAAATATTTCAAATTTCACTCACTGCAAGTTTGGACCAGATTTGCCAAATTTGGTGAAATTCGTATCTACACCTCTCCAAAAATTCTACAAATATTCAGGTAGCCTCTAGATGCAATGAGAGGCCCCTCCACCAAAAACCAGCTCAAGGAAAAATCCCTACATGCCTAGATCATTTTGTCGAACACCCTGCATACACTGTTTCTGTCCATCTTCAGTTAAATTTAGAATTTCAGTGTCAATCTTCGACAGAATTCAGTCACAAGCTCACAGTGCACTTGGCACGTAGCTCACGGCCTGGCTTGCTTGTCCGGAGCCTCACACACGCGCTTGGCGCCTTCCTGGCATCGGTGGCGCCCTGGCCCGCCTGCGCCGGCGTGTCTTGCGGCGGCCGTATCACCGTAGCGCCCGACAGGGAGCAGAACGGCGGCATAACACCGTTCGGCGCCGCCCAAACCCCCTGGTGGCTCCGCGTGGCCGTTTCCTCGCCAGTGCACGCATGCAGCACCATCGCCGACGGGCCCGCGCCGCCCCGTTCCGTCGAGCTCCCCCTAAACAACCCAATCCCGACGCGGTTAGCATCTAAACGGAACCATGGAACACCCACGACGATGCTCAACCTCTGAACCCTCCCGTGCAACCACTGTGCCGCCGTAATCACCTCGCCGGAGAACCCCATTCTCGGCAACCGCCTCGGGGCGGCTATATATAGCACCCCGAGCTTGCTCTCGCCTCCGCACGACTCCACCATCTCACCAGACCCCGCCCGGCCACTGAGCGAGCCTCGAGGGGCCTTTCCTCCTCGACTCCGGCCACCTCCGTCCGCCTCGGGCTCCGGCATCGTTCTCTTCGGTGAGAACCCCTCCGCCGCCCTACTTTTGACCGTAGCCTTGTACCACCTCTAGTAAGATAACCCCCACCTCAATTTTGACCTCGCAGCTCTCTCCGGCGAGATCCACGACCACCCGAATCGTCGTCCGCCGGAGCAAGCATCGCCGCCGACGTGGTACTCGCCGGCGACCACCACCACCTCCCACAGACGCGGAATGGCGCCCTGAACACAGAGGTACTCTCCAATCTCCCTGCCTCGCCATGGATCACCGCCGGCGACCACCGCGGCTCTCGGGCACCGACGAGCCCCGGCTCCCTCGTTTGAAAATTCAAACCTGACGGGTGGGACCCGCCCATCAGCCTCTCCTATGTTTTTTTTCGAATCGTTTACTGAAAGCGTACTCTGGCAAATACGCTTCCACTCTGAACCGTTTTTCTGTATTTTCTGCAAACCCCCCTGGAAGTTTTCTGTTTCATTACAGATGAGTCCTTGGGTTAAAACCCTTATAACTTTTTAACAAAAAGGAATTTTTGAGTGATTCTTTTTCTGTCCTCTTCAAATTTTTGTCTAGTTTTTTATCATATTTATTTGAAAAATATTTGGAACACTTTTCTGTACACTCACGGTATTTACGTTGCGTGCGTATCTTTTCTTATACCGTAGATACCGGAGGAGGTGACGGAGCTGCAAACCTCGCACAGTTAGACTCCGACTACTCCGAACCAGGCAAGCATGTTTGAACTCTTGATATGATGAGTGTTGTTGCATGTTTGCATTTTAGTATGATCATGGCATGTTTATGAACAACTCTTTGAATGTTATATTTCATATACATAATCGGAAAGAAAGTTTCGGTAAGCATTATGTTGTTGGATACATATTTGCATAGCCATGTGTTGGCATGAGGATGGGTAAGATGGCAGTGTTGTGACATGCCAGTCTTATGCCAGATTATTTGACTTCCGTGTGTCATGACACAAATCACATTCCCATTCATTCCTTCCTATACTGTCACATGTTTTCCGAGAGGAATATGGCATAGTAAGTTGTAAATCGTTTTCCTGGTACACACCAATAGAGAGACCGGGGTGAGGGTTCCATGGCCCTGGATTAAAGCCCGTCATTCGGTCAGGGGGCATGGGTGTTTCCGGTTGGGACCGAGAGGGGGGCACCCCTTAGAGCGTGCGTATAGAAATTTGATCCCATGCTATTCGAGGTTGTGGCCTTCCGGTCTCAAAGGTTTTATTGGACGTTGTCCAGGGTGATTCCTGGCATCGTGAGGTGAAATAGGTGTGTACTAGTTAAATGTGTTTCTACTGAAATACTGTAAACGGAACTAGTCCTTTGTGACTACGGAAATCCATTGACTGTGGTCAGTTCATCCAAACTCTGCAGAGTCTCAAATCCGTCAATTGTCTTGTACTTTGTTCAAGTACTATATTCATCTTATCTTGTCAGGTATCAACCACAGTGACAAAACTCTGGTGGGATTTATGTGTGATAAATCCGGTTAACAGATTATTCTTGTGGATGGACTAATCTTGTCATTTACATTTATTACAAGCCCTGTCTGTGATGTCGCTCAGACGTCCGACGGTGGCAGACCTGTTATTTACTTTTGTCATAGACCCTATCTGTGATGTCGCTCAGACGTCCGACTGTGATATTTCTTTTTAAGCCCTGTCTATGATGTCGCTCAGACGTCCGACGGTGGTATTTCTTTTTAAGCCCTGTCTGTGATGTCGCTCAGACGTCCGACTGTGGTATTTCTTTTTAAGCCCTGTCTGTGATGTCGCTCAGACGTCCGACTATGGTATTTATTTTTAAGCCCTGTCTGTGATGTCGCAGTCCGACAGTGGTATTTCTTTTTAAGCCCTGTCTGTGATGTCGCTCAGACGTCCGATGGTGGTATTTGTTTTTAAGCCCTGTCTGTGATGTCGCTCAGACGTCCGACAGTGGTATTTATTTTAAAGCCCTGTCTGTGATGTCGCCCAGACGTCCGACTGTGGCATTTCTTTTAAAGCCCTTTATGTGATGTCGTCCAGACGTCTGACTGTGGCATTTCTTTTAAAGACCTTTATGTGATGTCGCTTAGACGTCCGACTGCGGCATGCATTTTATTTATTTACCTTTCGAGGCGTCGCTCCAGACACCCGATCGGTTTTCAGTTATTTATTTTATTCATCAAGTCCTGCAATATTATCGTTATTTGATGAGCATCATCCTTGTTCATGACGCATTCATGCATTCATTGATTATATCTTTTGTCCGAACTGTCTTGCGAGTACTTTCAAGTACTCACCTGACTTGTTGATTTGGCCAGATGTTGATGAAGGCGATCTCATGGATGAAGAGTTTGATAGCGAGTCCGACGCCTAGAGGAGTCCCAGTCAGTCCCGTGCGATCCTGTCTTGGTCATTGTATTATCCGCTTCCGCAACCCCGAATAAATTCATCGAGCCTCACCTCGACGCTCGATGTACTGCCAGTAGAAGTCAGGTTATCCACCACCACTTTTCCTCGAGCTAGTAGCATGCCACCCCACCCCTGTGTCATAACCGCCCTTATGTAAGATATTGGCGAGTTTGTAATAAACTGTTGAGCAGCCTCAGCTCAATCCTGTAATATATTTGATGCTACTGGTTCTCTGTTTATCAAGCTTTTGTCTACCAGAAAGGATGACTTTTCCTATACTGGGTTTAAAAGATCGGTTTTATCAATAATCATATTATTGCAAAGCCGGTCGTGACTGACTTGGTAACCAGAGCCAGGCTGACTATAGGAAGCCACTAGGTGCGATCGCTAGTTGGTTATTAGCATGATAGAGTTATTCATGTTTTTACAAATGTAGTCATTTTCTGACAGTCAGCATAAAACTTATGATCTGACCACTCAGAATTTTTGCCTACTTTTGTAGATGGCCGGCAATGACTGCGAGTCTCAAATGTTCGCCAACGTGCCTGAGGGGTTCGTCAAACTCCTCTCCTTCATCGTTCAGGTCGTGATGGGGCCATCCGTGCGCCCAGTCTTCACGCTTTATCCACACAAGATCAACGACAGTCTGACTATGCACCATGCCGCGGTGCAATTCAGGGGAGGCCATGCTAAAATACGCCGTCTCTGATTCGTGGGGAGAGCCATGCCTACAGAAAGGCATGCTCCATGCCATGTGCCTTATACCTGTCACTACTCCTTCTCTTGCCCCAGAGGAGAGCGAGACGAAGCCTTTGAGATGCTTGTCGAGTACCTCCGAGCCCTGGAGGCAGCATTCGACTGCATGGTGGATGAGCTCGTAGCTACACGCATGGACTCAGTTCATGGCTGTGCTGCTAACAGGAGGGAACTCCTACACACTGCTCCACCATTGACTTTCGTGTCATCCGCAGCCTCTCACTCACCTTCCATACTCGCCACTGCTCGTCGTCTGCCTACCACAGAGGAATTTAACCAGGCTATTGCACCCACTCCCGTCCGCTCTGCACCACTTGTTGCACCCACTCCCATATGTGCTACCACACCTATTCCACCCACTCGTATTCGTGTTATTCCACCTACGGCACCTGCTCCATCAGCTCAGGACAACGTTTCTCGTCTGGAACCTATTAGCGAGGAGGAAGTTGATTCCCCAGCGTCTCTGCGTCTCACCCTCGGCAGGCCAAGGGAGATCCTCACCATCTCCGACTAAGTACGCATAGACGCCATGCGATGTATCGACTTGTGTAATATGTTTTATGTACATAGGTTGTGAGAAGTAGCCTGTTTGCGCACCATGTAGGATCTGGAGGAGTGCACTAGTTTAAATAACATGTCAGGATTATGTACGCATATCCTGAGTGATGTAATGTATAATTATGCCCGCATGTAAGATATGCACTAGTCCTTCTCCGCGCGAAATCATGTATTTCCAAAAATATCCTGGAGTTTTAAAAAAAATGTTCTTTGTGTGTGATTTTATTGACTTTTGTGACTCTCTTTCTTATCTTACGAGTTCACAAAAATATATCCCCAGAGTGAAAGATGTCTCGTCCTTGGACGCGCTCCATGCCAACTCAGCCAGAAGAAAATTATGGCACACCGCAGAACCAAAATTTCACTCAAGGACAGACAAGTCAACAGGGCAGTGAAACAGCTTTTACACAAGTTTGTCGTTTGTACGAACAGAGTCAACAACAACACCAGGAAATGATGAACCAATTCATCAATATGGGAAGTAACCGTGGTCAGTATCAACCGCAATCCAAATTATCTGAGTTACAAAAGACGTGTCCTCCAACATTTTCTCATACTGACAAGCCTCTTGAGGCCGAGAACTGGCTTCGAGACATGGAGAGAAAATTAATTATCGCACAATGTTCAGACCGTGAAAAGGTACTGTATGCA
Organism: Triticum aestivum; assembly: GCF_018294505.1. Lineage (NCBI taxonomy): Eukaryota > Viridiplantae > Streptophyta > Magnoliopsida > Poales > Poaceae > Triticum > Triticum aestivum. The sequence continues at coordinate 618,473,564 of NC_057798.1, forward strand.
CCACATTATCTCACAGGTGCAGCTACATCGTGGTGGGAAAACTTCCTGCACATGCACCCCAACGAAAATGAAATCACCTGGGAAAATTTCAAAGAAGGTTTTCGTGGGGCACATATTCCTAAGAGCATCATGAAAATCAAGACGAAGGAATTTGATGAACTCAAGCAAAGAGCCATGACAGTGTCAGAATACAACAGCCAGTTCACAGTGCTGTCTTGCTACGCCAATGAAGAACGCATGACCGAGAGCAAGAAGATGGAAAAATTCTTGGAAGGCCTGGCACCCGCCCTTAAGTGCCAGCTAGTTGTGCATACCTTTCCAGATTTTAAAACACTGGTGGATAAGGCCATTACCCTAGAAAATGAGCGACGTAACCTGGAAGATTTCCGCAAACGGAAAAGGGACTAGACTACTTTTTCTCGCAATCACAGAAGCAAGAAGGAATTTCAGAAGGGGGATTCACACAAAACCCCGATGAATAATTCATGTCCAACCAAGAATTTCCATGCAAGAGACAAAGAGTTCACCTATCGCCCAGGCGTTACCTGTTATGCTTGTGGAGAAGAAGGGCACTATGCCAAGCAGTGTCCCAAGCCAAGGAACTCAACCTCGAAGCTCAATAATGGTGGAAATAATTCAGCACCAAAGCGAAGCAATTTCAACCCCAACAACAACCACCGGAAAGGTCACCTGAACCACGTGACCCGAGAGGAAGCACATAATGCCCCAGATATCGTACTCGGTACGTACCCCGTCAACACAATACCTGCCATGGTTTTGTTTGATTCTGGAGCTTCTCACTCATTTGTTTCGAAAAGTTTTGCCTTGCAAAATAATTTTTCGATGCTTCCCTTGGAAAAATCAATGATTGTCAAGTCCCCTGGAGTTAAGCAAGTGACCCAGAGTTACTGTCAAGGTGTGGTTATTGAATTTGAAGGATTGAAGTTTTACGCCAACCTTATTGTGCTGGAAAGCAAGGGAGTGGATGTCATCCTAGGAATGGATTGGTTAACCACCAACAAAGGTTTTATTGACTGCTTCAACCGTACCGTGATTCTCACACACCATCATGGGAAGAAAATAAAAGTTTCAGCCAAAGAGAGACAAATACCTCAGCAACCTAGATTAAACAAGGTGGACGTTTCTGAGCTAAACAAGGTCCCCGTAGTATGTGAATTTCTAGACGTATTTCCAGAAGAACTACCAGGCATGCCACCAGACCGAGGGATAGAATTCAGCATTGAGCTAGCACCCGGAACCACTCCTATTTACAAGAAACCTTACAGAATGGCACCATCCGAATTGGTAGAGTTGAAGAAGCAAATAAAAGAATTATTGGAGAAAGGATACATACGAGCCAGCTCCTCACCTTGGGGTTCTCCAATTTTATTTGCCAAGAAGAAGGATGGAACAATGAGGTTGTGTATTGATTATCGAGCTCTCAACATGGTCACAATCAAGAACAAATACCCAATGCCCCGAATAAATGATTTATTCGATCAGCTCGCACAGGCCAAAGTCTTCTCAAAAATTGACTTGAGATCAGGATACCACCAATTAAAAGTGCGAACAGAAGATATTCCCAAGACCGCTTTCACCTCCAGATATGGGCTGTATGAGTTCACAGTGATGCCATTCGGACTAACCAACGCCCCCGCATATTTTGTTCACCTCATGAACAAAGTATTTATGAAGTATATGGACAAGTTTGTTGTGGTATTCATCAATGATATTCTGATATATCCTAAAACACCAGAAGAGCACGCCGAACGTCTCAGGATTGTACTCGGAGAACTCAGGAAACATCAACTATACGCCAAATTCAGCAAATGTGAATTTTCGCTAAGGCAGGTGTGTTTTCTGGGCCACGTGCTAACCCAAGAAGGTATTGCAGTAGACCCGGAAAAAGTCAAGGTCATACTTGGCTGGAAACCACCAGCTAACGTAACGGACGTACGAAGTTTCTTGGGAATGGTAGGATATTGTCGGAGATTCATTGAAGGATTCTCCACTATAGCAAAGCCCATGACACAATTGCTCAAGAAAGGCAAGAAGTTTGAATGGACAGAAGCATGTGAGAAGAGCTTCCAAGAGCTAAAAAGCAAATTAACAACAGCACCAGTATTAATCGTGCCAGATATACACAAGAATTTTGAGGTATATTGTGACGCATCCCGGAAAGGCCTCGGATGCGTATTGATGCAAGAAGGCAAGGTAGTTGCGTATGTCTCTAGACAACTACGCAAGCATGAGGAAAATTATCCCACTCAATACCTGGAATTAGCAGCAGTCATCCATGCACTCAAGGAATGGAGACACTTTCTTCTTGGGAATCATTGTGAGATATACACAGACCATAAGAGTCTTAAGTATATTTTCACACAGCCAGAATTAAATTTACGGCAACGACGCTAGTTAGAGTTGGTGAAGGATTATGATGTTGGAATCCACTATCATCCCGGAAAAGCAAATGTTGTGGCAGATGCACTTAGTCGCAATCCCAGCACGGACGATGACAGTATACCAAAATTGAGGCTAGAATTTCAACAAGAATTTGCCCGACTCAATCTAATAATGGTTACCGAAGGCAGTGTGTCGAATATAGAAATATAGCCTACCCTGATGGAAAGGATCAAGGAAGCCCAGCACGGACACCCCAGCATTGAGGGCATAAAAAGAAAAGTGAGTTTGGGAAGAGCCTCAGAATTCAACGTGGATGAGCAAGGAATATTGTGGTATGGAGAAAGGCTATGCGTACCAAATGTCAAGGACCTCAAACAGCAGATATTGACTGAAAGTCACACAGCTCTGTATTCAATCCATCCTGGAGGGACAAAAATGTACAAGGATCTTCAGGAAAATTTCTGGTGGCACGGTATGAAGAGAGATATAGCCACGTTCATTGCCTGCTGTGACTCTTGTCAATGTATCAAGGCCGAGCACCAGAAACCAGCCGGACTGTTACGGCCAAATAAGATACCCGAGTGGAAATGGGACGAGATTGGAATGGACTTTATCGTTGGACTGCCACGGTCACGACACAGAAATGATGCCATTTGGGTCATAACTGACAGATTAACCAAGGTGGCACATTTTATTCCGGTAAAAACAACTAACACCACTCAGAGACTAGCCAGACTTTATTTTGCCCGTATCGTCTGCCTACATGGAGTCCCTAAGACTATCATCTCCGATAGAGGCACACAGTTCATCTCTACATTCTGGGATCACCTACAACAGGCACTGGGAACCCAACTAGCCTTCAGTACCGCATACCATCCCCAGACTGATGGGCAGACAGAATGCGTAAACCAAATCCTAGAAGACATGCTAAGAGCCTGTGTCCTCACCTACGGGAACAGTTGGGAAGAAAGTTTGCCATATGCAGAGTTCGCATACAACAACAGCTATCAAGCCAGCTTGCAAATGGCACCATTTGAAGCTCTATATGGGAGAAGATGTCATACCCCGCTAAATTGGTCAGAGACCGGAGACAACCATATCTTTGGCCCAGATATGCTCAAGGAGGCCGAGGATAAAGTTAAGACAATTAGAGAATGACTCAAAATAGCTCAAAGTCGGCAAAAGAGTTATTACGACCGAAAGCATCGGGAAATCAGTTTTGAACCCGGAGAATTGGTATACCTGAGAGTTTCTCCTATGAAGGGTCTGCAACGATTCAAGATTGAGGGGAAACTAGCACCAAGATTCATCGGGCCATTTCATATAGTGGCCCGACGAGGCAAGGTAGCCTACCAGCTGGACCTACCCGGAGACTTATCCGGTATCCACAACGTGTTTCACATCTCGCAGTTGAGAAAATACATGAGCAACCCAGAGAAGCAAGTTTCACATGAGTATATTGACGTGCAACCGGACCTCACTTACCGGGAGCACCCAATAAAAATATTAGAAGAGTCTGAGAGGAGGACCCGACGGAAAACCATTAAGTTTTTCAGAGTTCAATGGGGTAATCACACCGAGAATGAAGCAACTTGGGAGAGCGAGGATTTTCTTTGGACAGAGCACCCACACCTGTTTAAGGATCAGCTGAAATCTCGGGGACGAGATTTTTCCTAAGGGTTAGGTGCTGTGACACTCCAAAATTTTTGGTGGTTTCTTTTTCAAAAGAGCCTTGCTTGGTTTGAAAGAAGGTCATTTAAACCCTTCCTAAAAACCATCTTCTAAGTTTGCCCTCTCAAAAATCCTTTTCTTGGATTTAGTTTCTTTTAAAAAGAAAACCCTTTTAGTTTTGGGCTTTTATTTGGTTTTGATCCCTTCTAAATTTTACCATGCCACCTATGGTGAAATTTTCCCAAAACCTCTCCTCCCACTTTGGTACAATCCAAACATTTTGTCCAAACAAATAAAATCCATTTTTGGATTTTATTCCAACTATTTCTCCTCCCAATATAAATCTGTCTTTTCTTTTGAGCCTAGGTGGATTGCAAAGCAAGTACCCTAATGCTTTTGATTTTTGACCTCAACTCAACACCCTTGGATAGTCCTTTGTACCCACAACCCAGAACCATCTTGATCCACTCTTCTCCTGTTCAAATATTTCAAATTTCACTCACTGCAAGTTTGGACCAGATTTGCCAAATTTGGTGAAATTCATATCTACACCTCTCCAAAAATTCTACAAATATTCAGGCAACCTATAGATCCAATGAGAGGCCCCTCCACCAAAAAACAGCTCAAGGAAAAATCCCTACATGCCTAGATCATTTTTTCGAACACCCTGCATACACTGTTTCTGTCCATCTTCAGTTAAATTCAGAATTTCAGTGTCAATCTTCGACAGAATTCAGTCACAAGCTCACAGTGCACTTGGCATGTAGCTCACGGCCTGGCTTGCTTGTCCGGAGCCTCACACGCGCTCTTGGTGCCTTCCTGGCGTCGGTGGCGCCCTGGCCCGCCTGCGCCGGCGTGTCTTGCGGCGGCCGTATCACCGTAGCGGCCGACAGGGAGCAGAACGGCGGCATAACACCGTTCGGCGCCGCCCAAACCCCCTGGTGGCTCCGCGTGGCCGTTTCCTCGCCAGCGCACACATGCAGCACCATCGCCGTGGCGCGGCACGCGCAGAGCACGCTCCCTGCCGCCGACGGGCCCGCGCCGCCCCGTTCCGTCGAGCTCCCCCTAAACAACCCAATCCCGACGCGGTTAGCATCTAAACGGAACCAGGGAACACCCACGACGACGCTCAACCTCTGAACCCTCCCGTGCAACCACTGCGCCGCCGTAATTACCTCGCCGGAGAACCCCGTTCTCGGCAACCGCCTTGGGGCAGCTATATATAGCACCCCGAGCTTGCTCTCGCCTCCGCACGACTCCACCATCTCACCAGACCCCGCCCGGCCACTGAGCGAGCCTTGAGGGGCCTTTCCTCCTCGACTCCGGCCACCTCCGTCCGCCTCGGGCTCCGGCATCGTTCTCTCCGGTGAGAACCCCTCCGCCGCCCTACTTCCGACCGTAGCCTCGTACCACCTCTAGTAAGATAACCTCCACCTCAATTTTGACCTCGCAGCTTTCTCCGGCGAGATCCACGACCACCCAAACCGCCGTCCGCCGGAGCAAGCGTCGCCGCCGACATGGTACTCGCCGGCGACCACCACCACCTCCCACAGACGCGGAATGGCGCCCTGAACACAGAGGTACTCTCCGATCTCCCTGCCTCGCCGTGGATCGCCGTCGGCGACCACCGCGGCTCTGGGGCGCCGACGAGCCCCGGCTCCCTCGTTTGAAAATTCAAACCTGACGGGTGGGACCCGCCCATCAGCCTCTCCTGTGTTTTTTTTCGAATCATTTACTGAAAGCGTACTCTGTCAAATACGCTTCCACTCTGAACCGTTTTTCTGTATTTTTCTGCAAAGCCCCCTAGAAGTTTTCTGTTTCATTACAGATGAGTCCTTGGGTTAAAACCCTTATAACTTTTTAACAGAAAGGAATTTTTGAGTGATTCTTTTCTGTCCTCTTCAAATTTTTGTCTAGTTTTTTATCATATTTATTTGAAAAATATTTGGAACACTTTTCTGTACACTCACGGTATTTACGTTGCGTGCGTATCTTTTCTTATACCGTAGATACCGGAGGAGGTCACGGAGTTGCCAACCTCGCATAGTTAGACTCCGACTACTCCGAACCAGGCAAGCATGTTTGAACTCTTGATATGATGAGTGTTGTTGCATGTTTGCATTTTAGTATGATCATGGCATGTTTATGAACAACTCTTTGAATGTTATATTTCATATACATAATCGGAAAGAAAGTTTCGGTAAGCATTATGTTGTTGGATACATATTTGCATAGCCATGTGTTGGCATGAGGATGGGTAAGATGGCAGTGTTGTGACATGCCAGTCTTATGCCAGATTATTTGACTTCCGTGTCGTCATGACACAAATCACATTCCCATTCATTCGTTCCTATACTGTCACATGTTTTCCGAGAGGAATATGGCATAGTAAGTTGTAAATCATTTTCTTGGTACACACCAATAGAGAGACCGGGGTGAGGGTTCCATGGCCCTGGATTAAAGCCCGTCATCCGGTCAAGCGGCATGGGTGTTTCCGGTTGGGACCGAGAGGGGGGCACCCCTTAGAGCGCGCGTATAGAAATTTGATCCCATGCTATTCGAGGTTGTGGCCTCCCCGTCTCAAAGTTTTTATTGGACGTTGTCCAGGGTGATTCCTGGCATCATGAGGTGAAATGGGTGTGTACTAGTTAAATGTGTTTCTACTGAAATACCGTAAACGGAACTAGTCCTTCGTGACTACGGAAATCCATTGACTATGGTCAGTTCATCCAAACTCCGCAGAGTCTCAAATCCGTCAATTGTCTTGTACTTTGTTCAAGTACTATATTCATCTTATCTTGTCAGGTATCAACAACAGTGACAAAACTCCGGTGGGATTTATGTGTGATAAATCCGGTTGACAGATTATTCTTGTGGATGGACTAATCTTGTCATTTACATTTATTACAAGCCCTGTCTGTGATGTCGCTCAGACGTCCGACGGTGGCAGACCTGTTATTTACTTTTGTCATAGACCCTGTCTGTGATGTCGCTCAGACGTCCGACTATGGTATTTCTTTTTAAGCCCTGTCTGTGATGTCGCACTGACGTTCGACGGTGGTATTTCTTTTTAAGCCCTATCTGTGATGTCGCTCAGACGTCCGACTGTGGTATTTCTTTTAAAGCCCTGTCTGTGATGTCGCCCAAACGTCCGACTATGGCATTTCTTTTAAAGCCCTTTATGTGATGTCGTCCAGACGTCCGACTGTGGCATTTCTTTTAAAGCCCTTTATGTGATGTCGCTTAGACGTCCGACTGCGGCATGCATTTTATTTATTTACCTTTCGAGGCGTCGCTCTAGACACCCGATCGGTTTTCAGTTATTTATTTTATTCATCAAGTCCTGCAATATTATCGTTATTTGATGAGCATCATCCTTGTTCATGATGCATTCATGCATTCATTGATTATATCTTTTGTCCGAACTGTCTTGCGAGTACTTTCAAGTACTCACCTGACTTGTTGATTTGGCCAGATGTTGATGAAGGCGATCTCATGGATGAAGAGTTTGATAGCGAGTCTGATGCCTAGAGGAGACCCAGTCAGTCCCGTGCAATCCTGTCTTGGTCATTGTATTATCCGCTTTCGCAACCCCGAATAAATTCATCGAGCCTCACGTCGACGCTCGATGTACTGCCAGTAGAAGTCAGGTTATCCACCACCAATTTTCCTCGAGTTAGTAGCATGCCACCCCACCCCCGTGTCATAACCGCCCATATGTAAGATATTGGCGAGTTTGTAATAAACTGTTGAGCAGCCTCAGCTCAATCCTGTAATATATTTGATGCTACTGGTTCTCTGTTTATCAAGCTTTTGTCTACCAGAAAGGATGACTTTTCCTATACTGGGTGTAAAAGATCGATTTTATCAATAATCATATTATTGAAAAGCCGGTCGTGACACTTCCCCACCAACGTGATCATCTTCGACGACCCCCTTCCTCGAGCCGACAGTAGCAGCAGCACAGTCACCGAGGTGCTAGTCATCAGCCATGGCATCACCTCTGACGAAAACGCCCACGACGCCCTGCAAGCAATGCTGCACGATCTGTCCGCCCCCACCCTAGCCGACGCTAACGCCGAGACACTGGAGGCACGCCGCCTTGCTCTCCTTGCGGAGGGCCAGAAGATAGCCTCCATGAGACGCCTCACTGAAGCTCACCAGCGTGAAGTTGACCGCGCCGCCTTCGGTACGCCGCCTCCTGAAGGGCCAAGCCGAGCCGGCGTCGTCAAGAAACGCGGCGCGGCCGTCGCCGGCATGCTGGTAGCGGATTGCCCAGTCTACGCCACGCCTCTCGAGAACCTACGCGCCCCTTAGTCGATCATAGACGAGTTGAATGGACTAGGGGACGACGAGCTCCCCTACATGACCAGACGCATCCAGCAGTTGATCGACGCGGCTGCAGAGCGGCACGAAGACGGCGTCCGCGCTGGAATCCCCCCTCGCCGAGAGCACGGCGCAACATCACGGACGCCGACCGCAGGCGGGTCCCGTGCGAGACAACAGAAGGAGCCGGCTGCTAGCCGCAGCCGGACTTGAGTCACCATCAAGCGCGATGCGGAAGGCCGCCCTCAAGGTGTGGAACGACGAGGCGACCCGCCTCCTCCTCCGCCTCATGGGGAGAGATATCCCACCCCGCCGCCTGTCACGCATCCGACTCTCAGTGGCCGACTTGGCCACCGAGAAGGAGTCAGCGAGAATGATGCCCGCCACCGGATCGACCGCCTAGCGCGATCCCTGGCACTAGAAGAAGAAGACGATGTGGGCCTGCCCTGCTTTGGCCCCCGCATCCGCGACGAGCCCTTCCCCAAAGGGTTCTCGCTCCCAAGAGACACGCCCAAGTACAACGGCTCCGTGAAGCCGGAAGATTGGTTGATCGACTACTCCACTGCGGTCCGCATCGCAAGCGGCAATAGGCGTGTTGCCGTGAAATATGTCCCCCTCATGCTCCAAGGCACGACACGCACCTGGCTCAACAGCCTCAAGCCTTACAGCATCAATAGCTGGCTAGACTTCACGGAAGTCTTCATCCGCAACTTCACCAGCACATACACGCGGCCTCCCAAGCCTCGCCAGCTTTCCTTGTGTGTTCAAAATCCCAACGAATCGACGCGCGACTACCTCACGCGTTGGGCCGAGCTCCGCAACTCCTGCGAGGGGGTGCACGAGGTTCAAGCTATAGAGTACTTCACCGCCGGGTACAGAGAAGTCACCCTCCTCAAGCACCGACTCCTATGCGATGATCCAACTACCCTCGAAGAGCTGCTGATCATAACAGACAAGTACGCCACAGCCGACTCCTCGATGAAGATCGAGCTCCGAGTAGACGCCTCCGGAAAGGTGCTAGCTCCGGCTCCCAAGACGCCGACTGGAGAATCGAGCCGACGCCCATACCAGAGCGACCACAAGCGCAAGGCCCCTATGTCGTCTTCCACTAGCCGACAGGTGGCCACAGTCGAAGATGAACAACCTAAGGGGCGGCCGGCACCCAAGAAGCAGAAGGGCGGTAGGCCGGCTTGGCAGCCGGCTTTCTCCTACGAGCAAACCCTCGATGCCCCCTGCAAGTTCCATAGCTGCGTGAAGCCATCCAACAACACAACTCGGAAATACCATTGGCTCACACGAATCTCCAAGGGCGAGGGGCTGTTGCCGCCTCCGCCTGCAGGCCAGCCTCCTCCAGCCCCACAGCAGCCGGCCGCTCAGCCGGCGGTCAGAGCTATTCAAGACGAGTTCCCCGATGAACATGCCGCCTACGTCGTCTTTACAAGCCAGACCGAAGACCGGCATAGCCGGCGCCGATAGCAGCAAGAAGTCAACGCAGTCGCCTCCAACAACCCTGAATTTATGCACTGGTCGGAGAAGCCCATCAGCTGGAGCCAGACCGATCACCTAGAGGTGATGTCGTCTCCTGGCTCCTATGCATTGGTTTTGGATGCCACCCTCGCGACAGAAAGGCGTGCCGCCCGTTTCTCCCGCGTGCTGATAGACGGCGGGACCAGTATCAACATATTGTACCGAGATACCATGGAGAAGCTCAACATCAAGCCAAAACAGCTCATGCCGAGTTGGACTATGTTCCATGGCATCGGACCCGGCCTATCCTGTTCACCAATCGGCAAGATCAAGATGGATGTCCTCTTTGGGGACAAGGATCATTTCTGCCGAGAAGCAATATGGTTTGAGGTAGTGGATCTGGAGAGCCCGTACCACGCATTGCTTGGCCGACCTGCTTTGGCCAAGTTTATGGCTGTACCTCACTACGCCTACCTCAATATGAAGATGCGGAGTTCCAAGGACATCATCACCATAGCCGGAGACTATGAGAAGTCTTTTGAGTGTGCAGCAGCTAGCAGCCGGCTGGCCGAGTCCCTTGTGATTGCTGAAGAGAAGAAGATGCTGGATCGAGTCGTGGCCATGGCTGGCAAGCAGCCGGCCCTGCCCCCCGACCCCAAGGAATGTGATGCCCAAGGTTCTTTCCAGTCAGCCAAAGAGACAAAGAAGATACCCCTGGACCCGGAGCACCCGGAGAGGTACGCTGTTGTGGGCACCGGCCTCGATAGAAAATAGGAAGGCGAGCTCGTTCATTTCCTTCGTGAGAATCGGGACATCTTCGTCCCAAATACATGTCGGGTGTCCCGACGGAATTCGCCAAGCACAAGCTACATGTCCGATCTGACGCCAAGCCGGTCAAGCAGCCCTTGCGCCGCCTGTCAGAAGAGAAGATAAGAGTAGTCGGAGAAGAGATAGCCCGACTTCTGGCAGCCGACCTCATTATGGAGGTTTTCTTTCCAGAGTGGCTTGCCAACCCGGTCCTGGTGTTAAAGAAGAACAAGTAGTGGCGCATGTGCATTGACTATACCAGCCTCAACAAAGCCTGCCCTAAAGATCCTTTTGCTCTACCAAGGATTGATCAAGTGATAGACTCCACAGCCGGATGCGAGCTGTTGAGTTTCTTGGATGCTTACTCGGGCTACCACCAGATAAAGTTGGACCCAGCTGACCGCCTAAAGACCGCCTTCATCACCCCATTCAGAGCTTTCTGTTACCTGACTATGACATTCGGCTTGAGAAATGCTGGTGCCACTTTTCAGCGTTGCATGCAGAAATGCCTCCTCAAGCAACTCGGCAGAAATGCCCACATCTATGTAGACGATGTTGTGGTGAAGACGGAGAAACGCGGCACCTTGCTAGAAGACCTCAAGGAGACCTTTGAAAATTTGCGCCGGTTTCAGATCAAGCTCAACCCTGAGAAATGCGTGTTTGGGGTACCAGCTGGCCAACTTCTAGGCTTCCTGGTCTCCGAACACGGCATCCAATGCAACCCAGTAAAGATCAAGGCCATGAAGAGAATGAAGATTCCTACCAAGCTTCGAGATGTCCAAAAGTTCACCGGATGCCTGGCATCCTTGAACCGCTTCATCATCCGGCTCGGAGAGAAGGATCGACTCGTGAAGAAGTCCACTCACTTCGAGTGGAATGACCAGGCGGACCAAGCTTTCCATGAGCTAAAGAAGATGTTGTCCATGCCGCCTGTCTTGGCGGCACCGACTAAGAAAGAGCCCATGTTCCTCTACATTGCCGCCACTAGCCGGGTGGTCAGCACAGTTATTGTAGTTCAGCGTCCAGAAGAAGGCCGAGCTCAGCTAGTCCAGAGGCCGGTATATTATTTGAGCGAAGTACTGTCCACCTCGAAGCAGAACTACCCGCACTATTAGAAGATGTGCTATGGTGTGTACTTCGCCTCCAAGAAACTCAAGCCCTACTTTCAAGAGCATCCCATCACGGTCGTATGCACTGCCCCGCTCGCCGAGATCATAGGCACCCGGGATGCATCCAGCCGAGCGGCAAAATGGGCCATTGCGCTGGCTCCTTACATAATCTACTACCAGCCCCGCACCGCCATCAAGTCCCAAGCATTGGCCGACTTCCTCGTCGACTGGGCCGAGACCCAGTACCTGCCACCGGCCCCAGACTCCACTCATTGGCGGATGCACTTTGATGGATCCAAGATGCGCACCGGCTTGGGAGCCGGCATCGTCCTCACCTCTCCCAAAGGCGACAAACTCAGGTACACATTGCAAATCCATTTTGCCGCCCCCAACAATGTGGCCGAGTACGAGGTGCTCATACACGGGCTCCGGCTAGCCAAGGAACTCGGCATCCGCCGGATCCTGTGCTATGGCGACTCGGACTTGGTGGTCCAGCAATCATCCGGCGACTGGGACGCCAAGGACGCAAACATGGCAAGCTACCGCTTCCTCATTCAGCAAATCAGCGGATACTTCGAGGGGTGCGAGTTCCTCCACGTGCCACGGGCCAACAACGAGCAAGCAGATGCCCTGGCACGAATAGGCTCCACCCGGCAAGCTATACCAACCGGCGTCGCCCTCCAATGCCTCCTCAAGCCGTCTCCGGAATCTAGTTCCATCTTCGTGCCGCCTGACCCCAACGCAGTCGGATCCGACTTGGGGAACCAAGCAGGCGGCTCGGGGACTTTGACAGCCGGCTCGGGGACTGCCATAGTCGAACCCGCCCCGGGGACTACTGCAGCCGGCCCGGGGACTGCACCGACACAGCAGGCGGAGGCCGACTCCAACTCTTCACAACCCAGCCCCCCCTCCCCCCCGCCCTGGTTGTAGTAGTCGTTTTGGCGATAGAAGAAGTCGCAGCTCCATCATGGGCCTAGCCCATCCTCCACTTCCTGATAAACGGAGAGCTGCCGACTGACGGAATTTCGGCAAGACAAGTCCAACACCGAGCCAGATCATACACAATAATGAACCGAGAGCTTGTTAGGTGCAGTGTTACTGGAGTCTTCCAGCGCTGCGTCGAGCTAGAGAAAGGCATAGCAATCTTCGAGGACATCCACCAGGGCGAATGCGGCCACCATGCAGCCTCAAGGTCACTCGTCGCCAAAGCTTTCCGCCATGGATTCTTCTGGTCGACTGCTTTGGAGGACGCCAAGGAGTTAGTCAAACACTTCAAAGGGTGCCAAATCTTTGGCTCCAAGCAGCACCTGCCGGCTTCTGCACTCAAGACCATCCCCCTCACCTGGCCTTTTGTCGTCTGGGTACTGGACATGGTGGGCCCATTCAAGACGGCGCGTGGCGGCATGACACATCTGCTTGTCGCCGTGGACAAATTTACCAAGTGGATTGAAGCAAAGCTGATCAAGAAACTAAATGGGCCGACTACCGTGACATTCACCGCAGATATTACAACCCGGTATGGAGTACCACACAGCATCATCACCGACAATGGCACGAATTTTGCCAAGGGAGCACTGGCACGTTTCTGCGCGACACAGGGCATCCGACTGGACTTAGCGTTCGTTACCCACCCGCAGTCAAACGGCCAAGTCGAGCGAGCAAATGGCCTCATCCTCTCCGGCATCAAGCCCCGATTGGTCGTGCCGCTGTAGCGTTCGGCCGGCTATTGGCTCGATGAGCTGCCGGCCGTCCTCTAGAGTCTGCGCACTACCCCGAATAAGTCAACCGGCTTCACCCCTTTCTTCCTTGTATATGGTGTCGAGGTTGTCATCCCAACTGACATCGAGTTCGACTCACCTCGGGTCACCATGTATACGGAGGCGGAGGCCAAGGAAGCACGAGAAGATGGCGTCGACTTGCTGGAAGAGGGCCGGCTGTTAGCCCTCAGCCGGTCCGCCATCTACCAGCAGGGTCTACGCCGTTACCACAGCCGGAAGGTCAAGCCAAGATCCTTCCAAGAGGGTGATCTTGTGCTCCGGCTGATCCAGCTAACAGCCGGCCAGCACAAGCTCTCGGCCCCTTGGGAAGGCCCCTTCGTCATCAGCCGGGCTCTAGGTAACAACTCCTACTACCTGATCGACGCGCAGAAGCCGAAGGCACGCAAGAGAGATGATTCCGGCAAGGAGTCGGAGCGACCATGGAACGCCAATCTTCTCCGAAGATTTTACAGTTAAAATGAAGTATGTACCACGCTACCTTTTGTATTAAGTACGAGACAATGGGTCCCCGGAGGAGTACTCGGGGACTACCCTCTTTTATCTATGAATGATGGGCATCATACCCATGGTTATGCCACTACATTCGTTTTTTCGTCCGGCACCGGGTTCGACTAGTCGGCCCGGGGACTTGCCGCCTTGATTTATGTCCGAGTTTTACCTGCAGTCAGACAAGTAATGTGCCGGCACCCAAGCCCTCTCTTGTGAAAGTCGCAGCTCGAAGAATCGGCTGTCTGACTGGCAAGAGCCAAAGGCAGAAAAGGAGGCCCACATGAAAAACGGCCAAGGACTAATGAACTTACATAACACAAGCCGGCTCCCCCCCCCCCGCCAACCGGCTGTCAGAGCAGCCGGTTGGCCGGCTTCCCTCCTTACTATGCTACAATCTAAGAAAGCTTGAGTACTTGTCCTCCCAGATGGACAATTCCTTACCCGGCCACAGAATGCAGAGCAGCTGTCCGGCTGGGAAGGCGGCGACCAAGGGAGGGCGGCAAAGGAAAACAGCCAAAAGATAAAAAGCAAGTAGGAATGGAAGCCAAGCACATGCATAATTATATTTACACAAAAGGCCTTCGAAAGGCCAGCATTCAACACAGTTTGAATACACCCCCAGTGGGTGGAACTGTGCAAATTTAATAAAAAGTTGTTCAAGGAGCAACGAGCAGGAAAGTAAAGACAGCGAGTCGGGCCAAGGGGGCAACTGAGGAGTCGGGCAGGTTGGCGGAGACGGCAGTGTTGGCTGGAGTAGTGGTCGGCTGGCGAGTCTCGGCTTGATCATCACCTATGGAAGGAGGTGCGTTCGCACGTGCCTCGTTGCTGGAGGCACGATCAGGCTGAAGCTGGCTGGCTGCTTCACCATCTGGCACAATGTGTTCGCCATCTTCCTCCTCCTCCTCTTCGCCCTCGTCGCTGGAGTCGATCTCCTCTGCCGAGTCTTCACCGTCTGCCGGGTTTAGCCCGAACCATTCCTCCGGATGCGTGACGCCGTCTTCGTTTACCTTTGGAGCAAAGGCGCTGGTGTCGGTGAAGTCGGCGATCACCGAGGCATGCTGGATGATAGCCGGCCGCACCGCCTCTAGCTCCTCGTCAGCTTCCTGCCGCCAGGTGCGCAGCTGGTCCAAGTTCAGCCCAGGATACCAAGCCCGGACGAACTCTAGCGCCCGTCGAGCGCCGGACCGGGCTGCTGAAGCCTTCCAGGCCTCGAGGCGGCCGACTGCTACCTCTAGCCAGTCGGCAGTCCGGCTGGGGGTGCGGGGAATCACCTCACCGGGCCAGAGGGCGGCCAGCACCTGCGCTCCAACACACTGAAGAGGGCGGAGCATGCGGTAGGCCGGCTGGAGGCGGCCTTGGATCGCTAGAAGCTGCTCCTCGAGCGACCGGTTGGCGTCCGGTGCGATCTCAACCCCAGCCTGCCACCGGGCCTCACGATGAGCTTCGATGGCTTGGTTGGTGGCGACGGAGTAGCCGGGGAAGTATTCTTCACAAAGAAGAAGAAATAGAACAAATCAGAAGATAAACTAGATTACAAGGACGAGCAAAAGAACGAAGAAAAGGGCGGCCTACCGTCAATAAAATCTTCAATCCGGCCGTAGCCTTTGCTCAGAGCCTACCTCGCCTTGGCCCAGCTCATCGCCTCGCTCTCATACTCGGCTTTGAGGGCGGACTCGCTGTCCTGCGCCGTCTTTAGGTCCGCCTTGTGGTTCTCCTCCCGGTCGGCCAGTATCTTGGCCAGGCGATCACGCTCCTGAACCAAGGCATTGAGCTCGCCCTCCCTGGTGCGAAGGGTGGTCTGGGCCACACCTAGTTGCTGCCTCAAGTCGGCATTGGTCCTGTCGATATGGAGAAGAAGAAGTTAAGGAAGAAGTCGTCAGGAAAGATCCAACCCGACTGCTCAGCAGTCGGCCCGAATCTCGGGGACTACACCCAGTGGGTGCGCTGGCGCGCCCCCACATGAGATAAAAAACAAAATTACTCACTCCAGCTTTCCGTCAGATCGACGGTCTTCTGATTCATCTCCTGGGCCTGGGAGTTGAAGGTAGCGGCGTGGAGGTTGTGATAGTCCTGCAAATAGGACGAAGGTGCGAACAAGACCAAATCATTAAACCAAAGTCTTCTGAGAAGTTCCAAGCCGCCTGTTCAGCAGCCGACTTGGAACTCGGGGACTACACCCAGTGGGTGCGCTGACGCGCCCCCATGGAAGAAATCAAGAGCAAGAAGACTCACCCGAATGGCCGACCGCGTTGCAAGAAACTCTTGGGTACACTGCTTCAGTGCGGTGGCCTGAGACTGGAGCCGGCTCCGGACATCCTGTGCTGCCAGATTCAGCGCGGCCGTCCCACCACCCGGCGTCCACCCTGCCGACCTGACGCTGGCCGTCTCCAGGTAATGGGACAAAGAGGTGGAGCCCGCGACCCTCTGCGGGTCCGGCTCTAAAGCCGCCCTCCCCATGCACCGATGAGTCGGCGACAGGACCACAAGATCCGCCCTCGCAGTCGGCTCGCCTCAAGCCGGATGCTCAGGCGGCGCCTCGGGCTGGCCGCCTTGGCCTGTTCCGGCCGGCGGTGGCAGTGCCGCCTCTCCCTCCGGGATGACTATGTCGCCCCGCTCCCTCTCCATCGCCGGCTCGTCGCGGCCGGCTTCCTCTGGCGGGGGCACCGGGATATCAGGGGCAACGGTGCGGAGGGGGTGAGGAGTTGCGGAGGCTGGCTTCGCAGGGCCTCCGCCGCCCTCTCTACGGCCGCGGCCTCCGCCTGGGCTTGGCCGCCGTGTCGGCCTGTGCCTCAGCCGACTCCGCCGTCGTCTCCTGAGCCGCCTCGGCGGCGGTTGCCCTTTGCTCCTCCGCCTCCCGCTCCTCCCGCGCCTCCCACGCGTTCCGCTCCGTCGCCGCTTGGAGCTCGGCGCGGGGGTCTACGCGGCGGGAACGTGAAGATCCTCCCGCCCCGCCGACTATGGAGGCGGCGGTAGTCCGCTCAAGAGAGAGCGGAGCCCTGATTGGTAAGACAAGAAAAGGCTTAGAAGAATGCCGACTAAAGAGAAGAAAGAAAGGTGTGCGAGAATTAACACTTACGTCGAAACTGCATGCGGCTGCTTCACCACCTTGCGGAAGCGGGACGCCTTTGCGGCCGCCTCGTCCCGCTTGGTCGCCGCCGCGGAACCCGTGGGCTTCTTCGGCCGAACGCCGAAGAGAGTCGGTGCCGCCCGGCGTTTGTGCGCGCCGCCCCGTGCAGCCAGCCTGCCAGAAGGGCCCGCGCCTTCATGGTCGGATGCTGGCTGGCGGCGCGGAATAGGTTCGGCCTCGTCATCATTAGGCCAGTCATCGAAATCGGCGGTGAACCCGGAGCTGCCTGCATCGCCGCCTCCCCCTACGGCGCCGTCGTCTAAGGCGGCCGCCCCCAAGTCGGGGTCGTCAAGGTCGTCCACCACGCGGTCGGGAGCGAATTTGCGTTCCGCCCCCACGGTCCCGGCTGACAGATGAAGGAGGGGGTTCTGATTAAAAATACAAGCCGACTGGTCAGAGGCCAGCCAGAGAGAACTCGGATCCAAGAGAAGAAGAAAAGAAGGAAAGCTTACCACAGGCGGGGGGTTGGCGCGAGAATACGGCTCCTTGCCGTACTGCCACTCCTCGGCGAGCTTGCAGTTGGCGATGTAGTTCACCATGTAAGATACCTCGTCGTGAGGCATCTCCATGGTACTCAGCCGGCTTGGGTCGAAGCGGCCACTGATCTGGCAGATCAGATGAGGGCGGTCTTGGAGCGGGAGCACCCGGCGCTCCACGAAGACGGCTATCAGGTCGGACCCAGTCAGGCACTCCGACTGGATCAGCACCCGAAGCCTGGCGACGGCGCTAGCCCCGGCCGGCGTCAGCGACCTGGCCCGGTAGGACCACGAGGGCTGCCTCCCAGCCGGCGGGCTAGCTACGTAAGCCGGTAGGTTGACGTAGTCGCCCTGCGGAGCGACGTTCTTCACATAAAAATAAGATTTCTGCCAAAGCTTCACCGACTGGATCAGCGTGATGGCCGGAAATGGGTTGTCGGCTGTCGATCTCCGGATGGCGATGAAGGTGCCGCATGGAGCCGGCACGCCCGCGACGACCGTGCCGAGCTTGGACTGGAAGAACTCCCCCCCAAAGTTCGATGGTGGGGAGGACGCCGAGGAAACCTTCGCAAAGAGTGACGAAGACCGACAGCAGCACCACCGTGTTTGGAGTGAGGTGGTGCGGCTGAAGATGATAAAACTCAAGAAACGATTGGAAGAAGTCACTCGCGGGAAGGCCGAGGCCGCGCAGGCAGTGCGAGTAGAAGATTACTCGCTGGCCCTCCTCCCGCACCGGCGAAACCTCCCTCTCCAACGCGAAACGGACCCACATGAGATCCTCGCCCGGTAACCACCGCATCTTGCAGAGGAAGTCGATGTGGTCTTCGCAGATGTTGGAGCCGTCCCAGGAGCTCGATGTCGGAGACATGAGGACGGGAAGGCGACGAAGAGCGCGGCAACGGAGAGCGCGCGATTCAGCGGTAGCAAGACTACGGCATGCCAAGAAGAATGGTGGAACGGTGGCGTCGTGGAGAGCCGCTGCAGCGACGGAGAGGAAGAAGAAGAAGGGAATGGTGGAGCGAGGGCGAGCGTGCGAGCGACTGCTGCTCCCCCTTCCCGCCCCTACTTATAGCCTCATGCGGCGAAGCCGAGGAGGCGAGGCGTGGGGACGTGGGATTAACTGCACCCACTCCCCCACGTCCCGCGATTATTGCGCCCTTACGGCGAGTGGAAACCGCAGTCGGAAGATGTGCTATCAGTTCGGGCCGCAAAAGATCTGCGCACGGGCCGAGGCGTGGAAGTGGCGGGCCCCGGTCTCCAGCGGCGTCCCATCATGCGCGTGGGCTGGCAGGCCCTTCCAGCCGAAGGGTGCCACATGGCACGCAGGCGGCGGGCGGCCTGCCCGCAGCCTGGCTAGCGCGCCAGCTGGTTCCCGCCTTCAGATTTCGAAGAAACTTCGCCGAGAAGGCATGCATAAGAGAAGCCGGCTCCTAGCTACTGGCTCTTCGGGATAGGAAGATGATTGAGCTTCTCGATTCCCCTCTCAGCCACGAAGCCCAACCAGCTTCGGGGACTACTGTCAGAGTAAATGACCACGGGTAGCCTAGCCGGCTCCCTTTGGCCCTTAGAAAAAACAATAGGCCGATCGAGCCTTGGAGCACCCAAGACACGGGGCCTCCTTCCTCCGGCAGGCTGTCTCACAAGCCGACTACCGGAAGGCGGCCCAGCCCTAAACTCTCTTGGAGGACGCCACGACAGGGCCGACTCCAAGAAGCCGGCCACGGAAAGACCGACTCCAAGAAGCCGGCCCAAGAAGACCGACTCCCAGAAGCCGGCCCAATAGGGACGACTCTAAGAGGCCGGCCCCTGGCAAGCGGCCAAGGCCGTGCCCTAAAAGTTTGCACCCCTATAACGATGATGGGACAGGGTGTGGCAACAGTGGACCCTGCCACCCCCGAATCGCGGAGCACGCATGGCTACAGTACGCCGTACGGGACAACCATCACCCGTCCGGCGTGGCACTGTTGCCATGCTGATCATCACGCCCTCCACGATGGGTTGCCACTACGGCCTGCAGGCGGCGGGCCCCTTCAGTCAGAGAGACGCCCGAAGGCGGCCTTGCCTCCCCTAGCCGGCCTGAGGCATGGCCGGCTTCCTATGTCCTACTTGCTCCCCTCCTCGGGGCGCGCTCACCATTAAGGAGACAAGACGAGGTAAGGCTACAGTGAGAGCCCGCAAGGCGGCGGCACTGTAGCCATGCTTACCTCGACCAAGCCCTCGTCATCAGAGGAAAGGCAACGGTAACCAGCCCCCGACAAGACCCCCAAGCGGTGGGGCCGGCCTGTCATCCAATGAGCCGACAGCCGGGGGGACCCACTAGTCGGCGGGACCCAGCGGCCGGCGGAGAAGCCGGCGGCCGTAGACACTGACGGCTAGGGCCCGCACCCAGTCGGATTACCATTGTACCCCTGGGGGTTAGGCCTATATAAACCCCCCGGGGCACCCATGCAAAGGGTTGATCTCATAGAGTTTTAGACACTACCATAGGGAGAGAAGAGAGCTAGCCTTGCCCTTCTTCCTCCTCCCACCGAACAGCTGAAGGAGCCTCTTGTAGCTTCTTGTTGATCTAGTGATCATGCGGAGACCCCGTAGAGCAGGAGTAGGGGTATTATCTCCATGGAGATCCCCCAACCTGGGTAAGATCCGCCGGCGTGCATGTCTTCGCCTCATTCCGTTTCTAGGCACCGGCGATGTCTTACTAGCTCCCACAATGATAAGCCACCCGTTGGCATATGTCACACCTATCACCCAACACCGAGGCTAGCAGATTTGTGCCTCTGCATCTCCGGGAGGATCTCTGCAACACCATTGAAGGCCTGCTTCACGAGTCTAGACTGCACACTACCGAGTCCTCTGACCATTCTCTAGGAGTTGGTATGTTTGCCTTTGCTAATTCCTTCATAAGAGACACTGCAGTCAACACCACCTTCCAGCTCGATGATGAAGATCTAGTGATTTCTTTTGTGCATCATAATGCTGCTCTCAATATGCGCAACACCACATACGGTCTTGAAGTTTGGTTGCTTTATATTGGTTTCCCTGATGACTATCAGACAGAATTTTATCTTCAGCATTCAGTGGATGACTATGGCAGATTAGTTTCTTGGAACAGTCCCAATGTTGATTGTTCTGTGGTGCAGCTAAAAGTCAGAGTCATTCATATGCGCCTCATACCTAAAAGCATTGTCATCCGTCAGTTAGGAGGAGATAGAGCATGTTGGACTACCGTTGTTTATATTCTCCGTGGTACAGACTGGAATGCACATGACCCTGAGGTCCCAACCGCTGATGAAGAACCTCCTCCAGCCAACGGTGTGCCGCATCCCATGTTTGGGGATGCCCTCACTGCGGAGCAGCTTTACCAGCAACAACTGCAAAATTGGCTGCTTCAGAATGGGGTCGGTAATGACCAGGCTTCGCACCATGCTCCTCAGCAAGATGGACCCCACGAGGCTCAATGGGATCCATGGCCACAGCCCCCGGCTCCGCAAATGCCAGCTACCCTGGTTAACTTCCAAGCATGGCTTGCTACTCAGGGTCTCCGTGTGCAAGATGGCATCCTGTCTGAAGACAACGTCACTGACAGCCTGAACTCAGGCTGGTTTGAAACTAGCTCATCTGCAAGCACTCAAGCATCCTCTCTTGGCATCAACAATCAAGTTAGCACTCTTTTTGTCGCTCCACCTGTGCTCCATAACGTCATCAATGTGGATGTTACTGTCTCTGCTGTTACTTGGAATGTAGTATTTCTGTTGAAGGTAATGAGCTTGCTACAGTGTTAACTTCTGATTTGATCCCGAGGAATGTCTTCCCTGCATATCTCTCAAGATCCATCATGTCTGTTGTGGCTACTTTCGGGCCTTGGAGCGTTGCATATGGTTTGCCTCCATTGGAGTTTCAGACACCTTCTCCTCGGACCATTCTTTAGGTTGCTGACCAGGAGACCACCCGCTGGCTGTGCTTTTTTGCTCGTATCCTTCCCACCACCCCAGCTGCTAGCTCGGTGCAGCTAATTGATTTGGCACCTGAAGAGGGGGATCCTAGTTTGCTGTAGTCTGAGATCTCTGGCTCTCTACCATCTGAAACTGAAGATGTTTTTGCTTCAGATCTTGAGCCCCAGAACAGTGCTGATCCCATTGATGATCTGCTTATGCTAGCGCCAGTTTCTGGTTTGAATGATGGGCCTCCGCTCGTTGCCCATGGTACTTTGGAGGAGGGCTCTGACTTGGGCCTAGCCCAAGTTCTGTCTGATGCACCTGGCCCATCGGCAGCCCGCCCACATCGCTCCAAGTACAAGGCTACTGTGGTCACCACTAAAGTCAGGCGCAGCACCAGATCGACGCACTTTGATGGATTCAGGGTGCCGCAAATCTCTGATGTGCGCTCTACTGTTTCCAAGGTGAAGCCCCGGGTGATACCTTCAGCTGCTACCAGCTCTAGCTCAGTGGCCATGGATCAGGCTCCTCCTCCAACTTCCATCCGCACCATGCAGGAGATTGGCATCGTCTGTTGCGTTGTCCCGCCCCAGGAGCTCACGGAGGCCGCTCTGCTTGCTCCAGAAGACACGGCTACCATCCACAATAGCCAGGTGGACGGCTCCTCTCCTTCTGCTTAAGTTTGAAGCCCCTAATGCCGCTTTTGCGTAGCTGGAACATGCTATGTTGGAATATGCGCGGGTTAAATTCTGATAATAAGTTACTAGCGCTGTCAAACGCGATATCTATTAGTGGTTGTGCCATCGTTTGTTTGGAGGAAACTAAAAAACCTATTATCGATCTAGCGTTTATTAAAACTTGATGTCCTAAGCACTTCAATTCAATTCACTTTGGTTGTTCAAGAAGAATTTGCTTTAGGAATTCAATTCACCAGCACAATTTCGGCACAAGCTTGGACTCTTTACAACATCTATGGCCCCTACACAGGGCCTTCTCGGGACATGTTTACTCAGTGGCTTTATGACAGAACTATCCAGACAAATGAATATTGCTTATTCCTTGGAGATTTCAATTATATTAGAGGGCCAGAAAATCGTAACAAACCAGGAGGTGATGTCAACGATATGTCAACCTTTAATGACATTATCCGCAAGCTTAACCTACTGGAGTTGCCCATTAAAGGCAGATTATACACATGGAGTAACATGCAAAATGATCCCCTCCTCGAGCAACTCGATTGGTTTTTTACATCTACTGATTGGACAAGTGTTTACCCCAACACAATGGTAAAACCTCTTTGAAAACCTACCTCGGATCACACACCCTGTGTGGTAAACATTGAGACAAAAATCCCCCGGGCCAAGCTTTTCAGGTTTGAATCTTATTGGCTGCTGCACCCTGGATTTATGGACGTGGTTAAAAGGGTTTGGGATAAACCTATTGCTGTGTCTAATGTGGCTACGGTCCTCTGTCGAAAGTTTAAGAATCTTCGACATGAGCTCAAGTCTTGGAGTAAAAGCATTTCACGATTATCAGTGGCTATTGAAAATATGAATAAAACACTAACTGACCTGGATGAGTTGGAAAATCAACGGGTTCTCACACTGCCTGAGAGCAACTTCCGCAAGATCATCAAAAATCATCTCCTTCGGTTATTGGACTATCAGAAGCAGTACTGGAAGAAACGTTGCACCATTCGATGGGTTAAATTTGACGATGAAAACACAAAGTTCTTTCAAGCAATGGCCACCAAAAGATATCAGAAAAACAACATTGCCAATCTCCAAACCTGTGATGGGCTTGTAGTGGAAGATCATAATAGCAAAGAGCCTCTACTTTTCCATGCATATTCAGACAGACTAGGTACCTCTAGCCCCACCTAGATGCATTTTGATCTACCTTCTCTGATACGGTGTCATGCAAACTTGGATCATCTCACGCTTCCTTTCACGCGTGAGGAAATTGATGGGGTTATTAAAGAAATGCCAGGAGATAGGGCTCCTGGTCCGGACGGTTTTAGTGGACTTTTTCTCAAAGCTTGTTGGCCAATCATCAGGGAAGATTTCTACTCGTTGTGTGATCAATTCCATGCAGGAACACTTAATCTACAGAGCATTAATGATGGTTTAATCACTCTCATCCCAAAGAATGGGTCTCCCTCCACAGTTAATGATTACAGGCCAATCACACTACTCAACTGCTGCCTTAAACTCATTACTAAGCTTCTGGCCAAACGTCTGCAAAAGGTTATTCTGAAAATTATTCACCGCAACCAATATGGTTTCATTCATGGGAGATCTATACAGGATTGCCTCACATGGAATTTCCAATGCATTCACCAATGCCAAGCTTCCAAACGACCAATAGTTCTGCTTAAGCTTGATTTTGCCAAAGCCTTTGACACCATCGAGCATGATCCCATTATCAAAATTATGAGGCATATGGGCTTTAATGAGAAATGGTTGTCTTGGATAAACTCAAATTTCTCTTCTGGCAGATCTTCAGTTCTCCTTAGCGGTGTCCCGGGCAGACAATTTCATTGCAAGCGTGGTGCCCGACAGGGTGATCCGATGTCTCCACTTATTTTCGTGCTGGCGGCCGACCTACTTCAGTCTGCAATTAATGAAGCCTATAGGGAAGGTAAAATCCAAGTTCCATTTCCATCTAATGGAAACATGGACTACCCTATTGTGCAGTACGCCGATGACACGATTCTTCTCATGCCCGCTTGCCCTCATCAAGCATTGATTATCAAAGGCATTCTCACCAAATATGCTCAATCCATCAGTCTGAAGATCAATTTCACAAGTCAATGCTCATTCCAATAAATTTGGATGCTGCTCTATCTGCACAACTGGCTGCTATCTTCGAGTGCTCAATTGGTACCATGCCCTTCACCTATCTTGGCCTGCCTCTGGGCACGTCTCGACCTACCATTCATGACTTCATGCCCCTGGTCAGCACAGTTGAATGAAGTTTGTCCTCCACACTGTCCCTTATGTCCCATGCTGGCAAGTTAACGCTCCTCAACTCCATGGTCACCTCACTCCTTATATATGCAGTGTGCACATTGCACTTTCCACCCAAACTCATCGAGCTTCTGGACAAAATTAGGCGCAGGTGCCTATGGATCAAGAAGACTGAACAGGGTGATGAATGTAACTCTTTGGCTGCCTGGGATATGGTTTGTAAACCTAAAATAAGGGAGGACTGGGTGTGCTCAATCTCCGAATACAAAATGATGCACTACTCTTGAAATTCCTGCATAAATTCTACAACAAGTTGGATATCCCTTGGGTGCAACTAACTTGGGATTCATACAACGCCCAGAAAATCCCACATGCTTGTGATCCAGTTGGCTCGTTCTGGTGGAAAGACATACTCAAGCTCACTCCTACATTTAGGGAGATTTCTAAAGTCAATATTGTTTGCGGCACTACAGCTTTGTTTTGGAAAGATCTATGGGCAGGACAGATTATTCAAGTCTCCCACCCTCGGGCTTTCTCACACTCTTTGGACGAAGATGTTTCTGTCAAGGATTTCTTGGGGTGCACGTCGCTGGGGGAAACGTTCCACCTACCCTTGACCCCCCCAAGCGCTGGAGGAGGTCCGGGACATGCAAACTATTGCGACTCATCTACAACCCTCCACGACTGCCTCGGATGTTTGGCACTACTCTTGGGGCAAGGCTAGCTACAAATCAACTGACTATTATAAATTTGTCTTCAAAGACGTCCAAGTTCACCAAGTTTTCTGCTGGATCTGGAAGTCTAAATGCACAATGAAGTTGAAGGTTTTTGCCTGGCTTCTTTTCCAGGACAGGCTCAATACAAGGAACATGTTGAAAAGAAGGCACTACAACATAGGGGATGATCACAATTGCCTCTTATGTGGAATGAACATTGAGGAAACGGTGGAACACATGATCTTCACCTGCTCTTTCAGCAAGCTTTGCTGGGATAAACTTGGCATTAATTGGGAGCCTTTTCATGGTCGTTTGCAAGCTATTGAGGCCCAAAAAATCATTCATCCCACTCCTATGTTCTTGGAAAAATTCATTGTGGTAGCCTAGAGTATTTGGAAGGAGAGAAATAACAAACACTTTAGAGCAATACTTCCATCCTTCAACTCTTGGCTGGACAGATTCGAAGGAGATTTTGGGCTTCTTCAATATAGAGTAAAAGAGGAGCGTAGGCCCTTTGTGCTTGACTTTGTACACTCCTTGTAGTTGCACCTCCAAGTTGCTCTTTCTTCTCTTGTCACAAAGTTGACAAGATTGTATTATAGCTCACCCCCCCATGTAAATACTCATTGTATACTGTGTTCTTTTCTTTTAATATATTAACACAGTAGGAGTCTTTCCTACTGTTCATGGTCAAAATAAACATTTATCTAGGTTCAACACTTATCCCGAAGGTAGAGGGAGCGTCCGATGGTGATCACATCAACCTTGGAAACACTTCCAACACACATCGTCGCCTCGCCCTTAGCCAGTCTCAATTTATTCCCTAGCTTTTGTTTCGAGTTACCAATATTAGCAATTGAACCGGTATCTAATACCCATGTGCTACTAGGAGTGCTAGTAAGGTACACATATATCAAATATACTTTTGTTGAAGTTGCCAGCCTTCTTATCTACCAAGTATTTGAGGCAGTTCCACTACCAGTGACCGTTCCCCTAATAGAAGCACTTCGTCTCGGGTTTGAGTTCTTGGGATTCTTCACTAGAGCAGCAACTGGCTTGCCATTCATGAAGTTTCCCTTCTTGCCCTTGCCCTTCTTGAAACCAGTGGTCTTCTTAACCATTAACCCTTGATGCTCCTTCTTGATTTCTATCTTCACGGCCTTAAGCACGACGAATAGCTCCAGGATCATCTTCTCTTGAATGTTATAGTTCATCATGAAGCTCTAGTAGCTTGGTGATAGTGACAGGAGCACTTTATCAATCACTCTCTTATCTGGAAGATTAAATCCCAGTTGATTCAAGCGATTGAAGTACACAGACATTCTGAGAACATGCTCACTGGCTGAGCTATTCTCCTCCATCTTGTAGGCAAAGATCTTGTTGGAGGCCTCAAAAGCTCTCAACACGGGCATGAGCCTAAAATACCAATTTCAGCCTTTGGAGCCTCGATTCTAAGCCGTAAAGCATGGCGCACTAAACTATCCAGTAGTCATCAGAACGTGTCTACCAGATGTTCACAACATCCACATACGATGCTAGAGGGGTTGGCACATGGAGCGGTGCATCAAGGACAGAAGCCTTCTGTGTAGCAGTGAGGAAAATCCTCAGACTACGGCCCTAGTACACATAATTGCTCACAGTATATTTCATCTTAGTCTCTCTCTAGGAACGTATTAAAGCAGGGAGCTAAAGCGCGAGCTATTGATCTACAACATAATTTGCAAGGACAATTTAGACTATGTTCATGATAATGAGTTCAACTGATCAAATTATTTAATTTACTCCCACTCAGATAGACATCCCTCTGGTCATCTAAGTGATACATGATCCAAATCGACTAGGCCATGTATGATCATCACGTGAGACGGACTAGTCATCAATGGTGAACATCTCCATCTTGATCGCATCTACTATACGACTCATGTTCGACCTTTCGGCCTCTCGTGTTCCGAGGGCATGTCTGTACATGCTAGGCTCGTCAAGTCAACATAAGTGTTTCGCATGTGTAAATCTGGCTTACACCCATTGTATGCGAACGTTAGAATGTATCACACCCGATCATCACGTGGTGCTTTGGAACAATGAACCTTCGCAACGGTGCACACTTAGGGGGAACACATTTCTTGAAATTTTAGTGAGGGATCATCTTATTTATGCTACCGTCGTTCTAAGAAAATAAGATGTAAACATGACAAACATCACATGCAAATCATAAAGTGACATGATGTTGCCAATATCATCTTGCGCCTTTGAACTCCATCTTCGAGGCGCGGCATGATCATCATCGTCACCGGCATGACACCATGATCTCCATCATCATGATCTCCATCATCGTGTCTTCATGAAGTTGTCTCACCAACTATTACTTCTAATACTATGGCTAACGGTTAGAAATAAAGTAAAGTACTTAGATGGCGCTTATATTGACTCGCGGGTCATACAATAAATTAAGACAACTCATATGGCTCCTGCGGGTTGTCATACTCATCGACATGCAAGTTCTGATTCCTATTACAAGAACGTGATCAATCTCATACATCACATATATAATTCATCATATCCTTTTGGCCATATCACATCACATAGCTATTGGGGAACATAGTAATTCAAAAAAAATCCTATGATCATGCAAGATCTATCTAGGAGATGCATAGCAACGAGACGGGTGTTGATGTCAAAACCGACGGATCTCGGGTAGGGGGTCCCAAACTGCGTGTCTAAGGTTGATGGTAACAGGAGGCAGGGGACATGATGTTTACCCAGGTTCGGGCCCTCTCTATGGAGGTAATACCCTACTTCCTGCTTGATTGATATTGACGAATATGATTATTACAAGAGTTGATCTACCACAAGATCATAATGGCTAAAATCCTAGAAGTCTAGCATATATGATTATGATTGCCTCTACGGACTAAGCCCTCTGGTTTATATAGACACCGGAGGGGACTAGGGTTGTACAAAGTCGGTTACCGAGAAAGGAATCTTCATATCCAGGCGCCAAGCTTGCCTTGTATGCCAAGGAGAGTCCCATCCGGACACGGGAGAGTATCTTCTATCTTGTATCTTCACGGCCCAACAGTCCGCCCACGCTACATAGTCCGGCCGTCCGAGGACCCCCTAATCCAGGACTCCCTCATTAGCCCCTGAACGAGGTGTTCGGCGCATAGATTGTCTTCGGCATTGCAAGGTGGGTTCCTTCTCCGAATACTCCAAAATAGTCTTTGAACACAAGAATTGTGACCGGCTCTGCAAAACAAATTCCACACACAAGTGTAGAGAGTATAATATTTCACGAGTCCAATCTGCTGACAACTTTTTGTAGCGTGTCATCACGTCGCCTCCTGGCCATTATTTCAAACCGTTTTTAGCTTGCCACTCCATATTTCGAGATCCGGTTTCATTGGCACGTCTTGTCAAAGTAGAGATCGTGTCCCCTTATTGCGGGATTCTCATCAATATGGGCATGGGTAATGCACGGCCCTTGGGAATACGCAAGCTTTTAGGGTGAGTGGGGAGGCGCTTGATATTCACGGCCTTTATAAAGAGATAAGGATTCATCCCTTTCACCCACGCCTTCTCTCTCTGCCTTCCCCATTATCGAGCTCCAGCGCCCAAGTTCTCATCTTTTCCAGCCCCAGAAAGCACTCCAACCATGACCGGATCTGGAGCGCAGGGCAAGTGGATGCCTCCTCCATCAAGGAGAAGGACATTACAAAGCTCTGGGAGGCTGGGTATTTAGCCAAGGAAATCGACCACCGGCTTCCGGCCAAGGGACAGATTGTCCCCACCCCGGAGCCCCGTTAGAGAGTAGTGTTCATCCCCCACTTTGTCCGCGGGCTAGGATTTCCTCTCCACCCATTCGTCCGCGGACTCATGTTCTACTACGGGCTAGATTTCCATGATCTAGCCCCAAATTCTTTCGTCAACATCTTGACATTTATTGTCGTGTGCGAGGCTTTTCTCCGCATCCCACCCCACTTCGGATTGTGGCTAAAGATCTTCAATGTGAAGCCGAAGGTGGTGGGTGGCCAACAGGCAGAGTGCGCAGGCGCCATGGTGAGCAAGATGCCCAATGTCACATTGCCTGAAGGCTCCTTCGTGGAGACCATCAAAGGGTGCCAGCAATCGTGGTTTTATATCATAGAACCCTGCGACGCCACCTGGGTCGCGGCTCCCGAATTCAAGTCCGGAGCCCCAATGCGGCTCACCTCCTGGCTAGAGAAGGGCCTGGATTGGGCTGCGTCAGACGAGCTGACAACACTGCAGACGCGCATCCAGAGCATGGTGGACAAGAACATCAAGCTTTTCAGCGTGATCCAGATGATGCTAGTTCGTCGGATCCTTCCATGCCAAAGCCAGACCTGTAATTTGTGGGAGTTTGATCCGTCTAAGCACCAGACCCTGCAACATTTCTTCGGCGTCACGCATGAAGGTATTTGGAAGGTGCTCTTCAAGGCCAGTGAGACGTGGCCGAAGGAAACCGAAGACCGTGGGTACAACCTCACCCATCCCGCTAGTCCGGTAAGTTTTTCGCATTTCAAGGTGAATCTTTTGCTTACTTATTCAGGGAAGATGCCTGAGCCTCCTATTTATTTTTGTAGGGCTGGACAAAGAAAGCGGAGCGGATCAAGTGTCTGACTTCGCTGCCTAAGGAATCGGTCATCCCGCTGCTGATGACGATACTGGTTCGGGCGCCCTACCAGGCGCCGGAGAAGAAGGCAAAGGGGAAGGCCAAGGAGACCTGAAGCATTCTCCGTTGCAAGTGTGCTTCGGACATGTCGTCCAAAGACACCGAGACTCACTCCTCCGCCGCCAGGGACGAAGAGGAGGAGGAAAGCAACTCTCCCCCCCCCCCGAGGAGGGAAGGAAGAAGAGGGCGGCCTCCACAAATCTGGAGGCAGAGGCGTCCAAGAGGGGGGAAAGGTTCCCTCGTGGGTAACTCCGCGTGGGACGTCGACAGCAGCCTAGAGCGGCACCCTCGAGACAAGCCCCTGGCCGAATCGTGAGTACTCAAAAACCCGAACTAATTCATATATCCGGCCCCTTTACTTCATAGTCTTAACATGTTGAATCGTGCATTTGCATTCCGGCTCGGTCCACCCTCAAGCGATCCTCATCTTCGGGGGATTCGCTGGACCCAAAGGTGATGGACAGCGGGTCCCTTCCGACGGCCTACTCTCCCAAGGACATGGATGACACCGAGGTGTTGTCTTGAAGGATCCCAGGCCAGGGAGAGACTCAGGAGGCCGTCAGGGCGGCGCCGAAGGGTGAAACCTCAGACGCCGGACACATGGGGGAGCAAATACCCATGGAGACTGGCGATGGGGGCCATACTCGGTTCGGCCCCCAGCCGAATACGATCCCGAAGACTTATGTGGCTCTGGAACCCGGCAAGTAGCCTCCTTCAAAAGGAGGAGGTGTGCCAATTCCGCCGATGACCTCTGTCCAGCCAGAGGCGCCGGACACTCTGGTGGAAGCGCTGCGAAGTGCTTCCATTGTTGAGGAACACTGTACCCTTATGGGTATGGTGGTTGAGAGAATTCAGTCCGCAAAGAGCAGACTGACCGAAGCCTGCATAAGCATTCTAATAGGCTTTGAGGTAAGCAACACAATTATGTAAAAAGAACGTCACAGCATAGACAATAGCCCCTGAGACACTGTCCGGTGTTTGAAAAGAAAAGCCCGACAAAGGATCAAACAAGTTCCGCAGGAGACTAACCAAATGAGTCAATGTGAACAAGTAGGCGTCATTACTGGCTGCGACCTCTCATACTACTGAGGTTTCTGAACTGAAGCAGAGTCTGGAGCGGGCCGAGGAAGAGCTCGGCCGTGTGAAAAAGCAGCTAGATGATAAACAAGGTATGCAATGACCTTCTGTATATCAGAAAGGATAGATGATTTGTAATGATTGTAGTGCCATTTTATTTGTAGGAGCGGCGACCGAGGTGGAGGCTCTCAAAAAGGAGCTGGTCGAGGCCAAAAAGAAAGCGGCAAAGGAGCAAGCCGCCCGTGAAAAACACGAGGCCAGGGTTAATGAGGTCCAGCAAGAGCTCCAGGACACCGTGAAGAAATGCGAGTCCTTGGAACGCAACATTGCGGATCAAGAGATCGAACTCGCCAAGGCTCACCAGAGTGCACAAAATGCCCGGGTAGAAGCCCAGGGCGCCCTCCAGGAAATCCAAGAGGCCAAGAAGATTACAGCGGGTAAGGCCTTCATTATGCAAAGCAAATATGTGGAGAAGAGGTATCTCTTACTATCCCAGATTTGGAGTTCTTCAGGGGCGTTTCTGGATCTGCCGCACAACATTTCAGAAGCTGCGGAGTTCTTCCGAGCTGAAGAGGGGAGCTCTACAGAGAAGTTGATTTGGTCGCAATACCTTGCACCAGAACATCCGGTGCCCTTTAGCGATCAGCTAAAATATCTGGTCGAACTGCATAGGGTGGCCGAACTAGCCATGAAGGATTTAATAATCCGGCTATGGCTTGCCGAAGCCAAACCCAGTAGCTACTTCAGGCTCGTGAAGCGGCTGGTCAATGCCTGCCCTTAGCTTGATTCCATCAAGCGGTCGGTCTACATCAAAGGCGAGCGAATGGCCTTCGCCCGAGTCAAGATACAGTGGGAGAAGATGGACGCGTGAAGCTTGCGACTGAGGGACCGCCCGCAGGCAAGGAGCACCGCACGCCCGAGCGGTATTTTGAAGATGTCCTGAAGGGATCCCGCATTGTAGAGGGGCAGTGTTGAAAAGACATTATCTTTGAATGAAGTCATTCATATTGTCCCTTCCTGTATTATGAAACAGAACCGTTATGTAATATAATGCTTGTTATTTTAAATTTTAACCTCCTGTACGGCCGTTTTGTTAAATCTGAGAGTTGGCCAGTCGTCGGCTTTAGCCCCCACGTAGGTAGTACGGGGGTGTTCGGGATGAATCTAAACACTCTTTATTCTAGAGTTTGGTCCTTAAAGGAGGTGTTTAGCACAACGAACCAGGAAATCGGACAATGTGGCACCCTCACTTAGCCATAGGAGTTTGACAAATAGAAATTTAGGCGCAACCCCTAGTGTTCGTAAGTACGAACTTGGGGTACTATAAACACCTGATCAGATAAAAACCGACTCATCGCATAATGCAGAAAAAATTGTAAAAGATTTTTAACCTCTCAAACAACTGACCGGCTCACGCCGCATCATGACAGTCAGTTTTCGGCTTTCTCTACTGAGGTGATCATTCGGATAAACCAGGACACAATTGCAGTAGTTCTCCCTTTACTACCCTAGCCGATATAGCGGAACGTAAGGTAGTAAGCACAGGAGCCGGGAAACCCAACTATTGACCGAAGACATGATTTGGAGCCGATGCATATAATGCTAAAGTTCAGGGTGCCGAACTACACTGTAAAAGTGTTCGGACTTTGTTGTCGTATTATGGGGCGTAATGAAGCCCCTGGTGAATTAAGGCATACCAGAGTGTACGGGTGCAATTGATAAGAATAATGAAATAAAATAAAATAGCAAGTTAATGCCACATAAATTGGGCCGCGAACTGTTTTTATTGTAATTTGATTAATACGTCAAAGCGTATTTGTACAAATAGTGCGATAAACAATATGACTATTTAACCTGCCAAGACCAAGGGGGAGCTGCGTGCGGGTCCCGAAGACAGGTAGAATGATCATCGAAAAGAACATCTAGAGATTCCCTCACACGTCCATACTGCTTCCCGCCTTGGTATGTATATATTGTTCGAAAGGACCGATGAACAGGCCGTCTGGAGGGGCCTATGAAAAAGACACAAAAATGATAAGAAGGAAAAGGAAAAGGTATGTGTGTGAGCCGTATGTTGGGCCACAATAACGTTACGCCTCCATCTATGCCCATGGTATTTTGAGTACATAGTTATGTACGTGCGGTACGTACACCACCATTTGGTCGAGATTGAGACGGAGGCCAAATTGCTAGCCGAGCTCTTGACGAGCTGGACTGTCCTGCTGCAGAGTAGTCCGGACTCGTTTGACAGTGTCCGGGAGCTCAGCCGCTGAATTAAAGTTCTTCCTGGAAAGACCGCTCTGTGCTTCTGCTGCGAGGGCGGTGGTGTGCTCCTCGGTACGGAGGGAGCATTCCGTGTTTCCATTGAGTGTTATGACACCGCGTGGTCCGGACATCTTGAGCTTTAGATAAGCATAGTGCGGCACCGCATTGAATCAAGCGAATGCAGTTCGTCCGAGCAGTGCATGATAGCCACTGCGGAAGGGGACGATATCGAAGATCGACTCTTCGCTTCAGAAGTTGTCTGGGTATCCGAAGACCACCTCCAGTGTGATTAAGCCCGTACAGCGGGCCTCTACACCTGGTATGAGTCCTTTAAAGGTGGTTTTTGTGGGCTTGGTCCTTGAGGGATCAATGCCCATTTTGCGCACTGTATCCTGATAGAGCAGGTTCAGGCTGCTGCCACCGTC
Organism: Triticum aestivum; assembly: GCF_018294505.1. Taxonomy (NCBI): domain Eukaryota; kingdom Viridiplantae; phylum Streptophyta; class Magnoliopsida; order Poales; family Poaceae; genus Triticum; species Triticum aestivum. The sequence goes on from NC_057798.1 coordinate 618,507,294, forward strand.
CATGAGGACTCGTGTAAGATGGAACCCATCAATGATTGGGTCAAGGACTAGTGCGGCTGAACCGCCATGACGGATACTGGTCGGATGGTCCCTGCGACCGAAGGTGATCAGGCAGGACGACCATGGGTTGAGCTTTGGGGCGACTGCCTGCATCGTGTAGACGTCCCTGAGCGCGCGCTTGCGCTCCCTCTTGGGGATATGGGTAGCGTATATCATGTTCACCGTTTTAACTCGGGGGGGAAACTTCTTCTATCCCCCTGTGTTCGGTGGCCGGGGCTCCTCGTCATCGTCCTTGCTTTGCAACCCCTTCTCCTTGTTCTCGGCATTTAACTTGCCGGCCTATTTAAAAAGCCAACATTCTCTGTTGGTACGATTGGTTGGTTTATCAGGAGTGCCGTGGATTTGACATGGACGATCGAGTATGTGGTCCAAGCTGGACGATCCCGGGTTGTTTCTTTTATATGGCTTCTTCCGCTGACCAGACTTAGAGCCACTGAATCTGGCGTTGATCATCGTGTCCTCAGTGTTGTCACCAATGATTCGATGCTTGTGTCTGTTGCGTCGGGGCATGTCATTGCTATTTCTGGCTTCAGAAGTGCCAGGTTCGCTTGTATTGTTATTGCTATGGGCTAGCCAACTATCTTCGCCCGCGCAAAAGCAGGTCATAAGCGTCGTGATGGCTGCCATAGACTTTGGCTTTTCTTGGCCGAGGTGTCGGGCGAGCCATTCATCATGGATGCTATGTTTAAAGGCCGCTAGGGCTTCAGCATCCGGACATCTGGTTCTTTTTAGCTAAGAACCTAGTCCAGAATTTCCTGGCTGACTCTCTGGGCTGTTGAAATATGTGACTTAAGTCATTGGTGTCCGAAGGTCAGACATATGAGGAAGGCGTCTTCCAAGTCTTCCCAACTGCCAATTGAGTTTTCGGGCAAACTGTTCAACCAGTGTCGAGCAGGTCCCTTGAGTTTTAGCGGGAGGTATTTGATGGTGTGAAGATCATCACCGTGGGCCATATGAATATGGAGAAAATCCTCAATCCATACCGCGAGGTCTGTTGTCCCCTCATATGATTCGATGTTCATGGGTTTAAACCCTTTCGGGAATTCATGTCCCATTAATTCATCAGTGAAGCAGAGGGGGTGTGCGGCGCCTCTATATCGAGCCAAGTCGTGATGTAGCTCAGATGGAGTTTGATTGTGGTGTTTGGCCCGGGCGTGGTTATGTTTGCTACGTCTGGCCGGATGGCCATCGTCGCACATCGGGGCACGCCCCCACGATCCATAGACCGATCTGGTCTGACCTGCTCTATTTTCCAGGTCATGTCGCAGGTCATATGTGTATCCCCGAGCTATTGTGTCTCTGTTTTTACGGCGAGGTAGTGCGGGCTGGTGTTCGGCCTGAGTTGCCGCTTTGTCCCGGCCACGTGGTGGTCGGTTGGCCGTATTATGCGCTGGTAGGACGGGCTCCAGCGCCTCGTCATCGAATTGGGGTAACAATTTGCGCTTCAGGCAACTTTTGGTTGGGCGCTCCGGGCCTATTTCTCGGCTGCCAGGACATTAGTCCATCTGTCATTGAGCAGATCTTGATCAGCTTGAAGCTGCTACTGCTTCTTTTTCAGGCTCCTTACAGTGGCTATTAGCCGGTGCTTAAAGCGCTCGTGATCAACGGGCTCCTTAGGCACGATAAAGTCTTTGTCGCTGAGGGTCGCCTCATCCTTGGAGGGTGGAAGATAATTATTGTCCTCCAAGTCTTTGTTAATGGTCTATTCATTAGGGCTGACTCGCCCATCCTCCCGTTCATCCTGTTTGGAAGTTGGCTCAACGGGGTCTTCGTGGTCTTCGGCATCGCCCGGAGTATTATTTTCTCCTATGCCAGTATTGCTCTTTTTTCCACGGCGTGGTCTGGAGCGGCGCCGCTGACGTCGGTGCTTTGGCTGTATCTCAGGAGGCTTATCCTCAACTGGATCCTTCTCATTGTCGCAGTTGTTCTGTTTTGCTGTATCCACCATGTATACGTCATATGAGGAGGTGGCTGTCCAGCGCCCTGTAAGCGGTGGTTTTTGTGCCTGCTCCTCTCCGGCATCGTCGTCCATATCATCGATGTCTTCGGAGCCGTAATTGAGCATGTCGGTTAAGTCTTCGACAGTGGCTATGAAGTGGGTGGTGGGTGGGAAGCGGAATTTTCCGTCATCAGCCTCTAATCCAAACCAGATATAGTTCGGCTGAGAGTCCCCTGATAAGGAGAGGGCTTTTAATGAGTTTAGCACATCGCCTAGAGGTGAGTGCTGGAAGATGTTCGCGGAGCTGAACTCAATGATCGGCGCCTGATCAGGTTCGATGGGCGCAGATGCACGCGTTCGGAACCTATGGCCGGAGACGAATCCGAGGTTCTGGTGACACATGCCCCACTCGAGGTCGGATATTTGTGAAGCTCTAACGCTACTGAGTCTGCGGCTTCTGTGGCGGGGTTGAGCTTCCCGTCCTCGGACGGTGCAATCTGCTTCGGATCCAGGGCCAGAGCAATTACAAGTGCTATCTCCTGGGCACGGTCCGATGAAAGATTTAGGTCATGTTCATCATGGTGGCAGGGAGCTGCTACCATGGGCTAGAATCCGTCGAAGAACAAGTCTCTGCGGATATCGGCAATGTAATTCAAGCTTCCAAACCTGACCTGATGGCCAGGGGCGTAGCTGTCGATCTGCTCTAGATGGCCAAGCGAGTTGGCCCGCAGTGCGAAGCCACTGAATACAAAGATCTGTCCGGGAAGGAAAACCTCCCCCTGGACTGCATTATTGTAGATGATTGACGGGGCCATCAAACCTTTTGGTGACGATGCAGCGGACCTCTCAATGAAAGCACCAATGTCGGTGTCAAAATCGGAGGATCTCGAGTAGGGGGTCCTGAACTATGCATCTAAGGTTGATGGTAACAGGAGGCGGGGGAGACGATGTTTACCCAGGTTTGGGCCCTCTCTATGGAGGTAATACCCTACTTCCTGCTTGATTGATCTTGATGAATATGAGTATTACAAGAGTTGATCTACCACGAGATTGTAATGGCTAAAACCCTAGAAGTCTAGCCTATATGATTATGATTGCCTCTCTGGACTAAGCGCTCCGGTTTATATAGACACCGGAGGGGACTAGGGTTGTACAAAGTCGGTTACAGAGAAAGGAATCTTCATATCCAGGCGCCAAGCTTGACTTCCACGCCAAGGAGAGTCCCATCCGGACACGGGAGAGTACCTTCTGTCTTGTATCTTCACGGCCCAACAGCCCGGCCCACGCTACATAGTTCGGCCGTCCGAGGACCCCCTAATCCAGGACTCCCTCAATGGGAGAGTGTGTCTACGTACACTCGTAGACCGAAAGCGGAAGCGTTTAGTAGCGCGGTTGATGTAGTCAAACGTCTTCACGATCCAACCGATCCAAGTACCGAACGTACGGCACCTTCGTGTTCAGCACACGTTCCGCACGATGACTTCCTTGAGCTCTTGATCTAGTAGAGGTTGAGGGAGAGTCCCATCAGCACAACGGCGTGGCGACGGTATTGATGAAGTTACCATCGCAGGGCTTCGCCTAAGCACTACGACGATATGACCGAGGTGTGAAACTATGGAGGGGAGCACTGCACACGGCTAAGAGATTGTCTATTGTGCTTTGGGGTGCACCCCTACCTCCGTATATAAAGGAGGGAGGGAGGAGGCCGGCGGCCAGGAGGGGCGCGCCTATAGGGGAGTCCAACTAGGATTCCCAATCCTAGTTGGAGTCCCCTTCCTTTTTCCAAGAGGGGGAGAGAGGAAGGAGTACGAGAGAGAGAAGGAAAGAGGGGGGCACCGCCCCCTCCCTAGTCCAATTCGGACCTACCATGGGGGGCGTGCAGCCACCATGCGGCCCTCCTCTCCTTTCCACTAAAGCCCACTAAGGCCCACTACTTCCCCCGGGGGTTCCGGTAACCTCCCAGTACTCCGAAAAATGTCTGAACTCTTCCAAAACCTTTCCGGTGCCCAAACATAACCTTCCAATATATCAATCTTTATGTCTCAACCATTTCGAGACTCCTCATTATGTCTGTGATCTCATCCGGGACTCCGAACAAACTTCGGTCATCAAAAACACATAACTCTTAATACAAATCGTCATCGAACGTTAAGCGTGCGGACCCTACGGCTTCGAAAACTATGTAGACATGATCGAGACACATCTCCAATCAATAACCAATAGCGGAACCTGGATGCTCATATTGGCTCCTACATATTCTATGAAGATCTTTATTGGTCAAATTGCACAACAACATATGTTGTTCCCTTTGTCATCGGTATGTTACTTGCCCGAGATTCGATTGTCGGTATCATCATATCTAGTTCAATCTCGTTACCGGCAAGTCTCTTTACTCATTCTGTAATGCTTCATCCCACAACTAACTCATTAGTCACATTGCTTGCAAGGCTTATAGTGATGAGAATTACCGAGAGGGACCAAAGATACCTCTCCGATACACGGAGTGAAAAATCCTAATATTGATCTATGCCAACCCAACAAACACCTTCGGAGACATCTGTAGAGCATCTTTATAATCACCCAGTTATGTTGTGACGTTTGATAGCACACAAGGTGTTCCTCCGGTATTCGGGAGTTGCATCATCTCATAGTCTGGGGAACATGTATAAGTCATGAAGAAAGCAGTAGCAATGAAACCGTAATGATCATAATTGTTGGGGATATTACCACTAGGCATAAACCGGCCTACTTGGGCCGGGTTAATCTCATTAGTGGTATAAGCAGATGAAGGCCCAAGGCCTATAGTCGGTTTAGAATCTGTAGCCGTAAACCGACCTGATGTGTAACTTGTATTGTAAGTTAGGAATAGAGAGATACCGACCGGGATACGAGTATGAACCGGTTGGGACTCTATGGACCGACGGGCGTCACCCGTGTATATAAGGGGACGACCCGGCGGCGGTTCAGGGACAACCACAACTCGAGCCTAGGCGAAGCTTGTTTGCTCCCTAGCCATCGAGATCATATCAATTCCATCACAACTAGATGTAGGCTTTTACCTTCATCGAAGGGGCCGAACTAGTATAAAACCCTCGTGTCTTTGTGTCCTCTTTAACCCCTTCAAGTAAACCCGTGGCGATGGCTCCATGACTAAGTCCTTTCACTAGGACATCTGCCGTGACAAATCCACGACAGTTGGCGCCCACCGTGGGGCTATCGCACGATGGTTTGATGATCTTGGAGGGCAAGCTCAAGGGACTCGAAGGCTATGTTGTGGGCCGGATGACCAAGAGTCATCGGGGCAGGATCTACATCGACGACGCAGGATGGGGTCCCGAGGCCGATTCGATTGAGTACGGGTACCGGGTCCCCTTTGGTGGCATACACGTTTTCATTGGCAAAATCGGTGAGCCTGGGCCTGAGCCGGACATCTGCACCGACCTCATCGAGACGGCTCAGCGTGCGAGACCTACCTGGGCTAAACCGGCCGTGAAGCGTGTCTTCGTTGGAGTCGTCCACGAAGGAGAGCGTGAGGACGAATCAGAACACGGTAGCGAGACCGTCGTCTATTCCAATGACGAGTCCTCGACCGGAGAGACCGAATCGCTGTACCAGTTGCAAGACGACCAGATTAGGGGCTGTTCCGATGGCGACAGTATTCCGGACCCCCCGGGCCAGGTCAACCGGGTTGGAATATTCATGGCCGGCACACAGGCGGCGAATCACTCTTCGACCGCCGCAGCAATGCTCTCCGGATCAGCAGCGGCAGCAGCAGCAGGGTTAGGAGGCCTTGTGCGCCCGCCGGTTCAAGTTCTATCCGATCTGTTTGATGCACTAGCCGCACTTATGGCAGAGGACAATCCGGCGGATCAGGAGGCCCATAATGCAGAAATTGCGAAGGTGAGAGAGCAGATCGTGCAAGCCAAAGCGGATCTGGCAGTAGAAAAAGACAGGATTGCTGCAGAGCGGGCTGCTTTGGACGCTCAGGCCTATAAACTCATGCTTGACCAGAGCGCATCACAGGAGGTTTTTAAGCGGAAGCACAGATCACGCCTGCCGTTAGGGTTTGACCCTCGAAATCTCTTTCACACTCCAGGAGCTGGACCCAGTAATCCGCCGCAGTACCCGGAGACAAACCGGATTGAGGCACCAGGACCAGGGCGACGGTCCAACCTCGCCTGATGGAACCTCCTCACCAAAACATTGCGGTTCCTCCGCCGGTCCAGACGCCCCCGGGTCATTATTCGAATCCTATGGACAACCTTGTTGCGGCCGCTGCACGGTTAGAGGCCATCCCAGTCGAAGGGGATTCTCCGCAAGCGATAGAGACGTGCCGGGTTAAGGAGCTTCTCCTGACTGTGCTGATTCAGCAGGAAGCATATTCGTACAGCCGTGATCGGATCCACTCTACATCCCGTCCAAACCAAAGTTATAGCAGGCGCTTGAATGAACCCGCCGTATCAAGCAATGCGCGAGGCCGTGAAGCAGCCTGTGGTGATAGCCCGGCAGGTGGTGTCCGCGATGCGCAGGATGTGGTGGACCGGGCCCGAGCACAAAGGGAGGCAGAGTTAGCAGCCCAGGATAATGCGGGTCAACTTACGTCGTTTCATTCTACCACCTTCGCCAGACTAGGAGTCACATCCGCTTTGGGAGTGCCTTGCTTGATCCCTGCTTTACGTAATGTGCGCCTGCCCAAAGATTTCAAGGGTCCACGCAAGGTGCCGAATTACACCGCTGATTTATCCCCTGAAGCATGGGTAGAGAGTTATGAGATGGCCATGGAAATGCTGGACATGGATGAGGTCGCATGTGGAAAATACTTCACCATGATGCTTGAGGGCACGGCTCGTACTTGGTTAAAGAGCCTACCACCCAATTCTATCAGCTCATGGGCCCAGTTGCGGGCCCGGTTTATACAGAATTTTAAGGATACATGTAAGCAGCCCAAGTCCATAGTAGACCTGGCGGCTTGTGTCCAGGAGGAAGGAGAATCAACGACCCGTTGGGTGCGCCGCGTTTCGGAAATATTGCACTCGTCTGACAGGATTAATGCTGACTCTGCGATCTTAACTCTGGAAGGTAACTGCCGGTTTGAGCCTCTAAAATTGAAGTTGGGACGCATGAAGCGGTTCTGTAATGACATGGGAACCCTCATGGCCGCTTTAGTGAAGTGTGCCTATTCGGACAGTACCAAGGATCCCGAGCCTGATGATGATGAAGCAGGGAAGCGAAAGAAGAATAGCAACTCCAAACAGCAGCAGTACAAACTAGCGGGTCATGGAAACGGAGGCAAGCGCAAGGCGGATGGCAGCATGGACTTTGTGGCCAACACTAATGCACAGGACAGGGGGCAGCGACGCAGAGGTAAAGCGGCAAATCGTAATGGGGCTCCCAATCCTAACGCAAGCCGTTTGAACTATTTGTTGAATCAGCCTTGCCCGAAGCATGGGACGAAGGAGGCGCCGGCTAACCATCTTTGGAAAGATTATTATATCATGCAGGAGTTCAAAAACTCTAATGCTTTCCGGTATGATCACGGATCAGGTGGCGGTTCAGGATCCGGTTTCCACGGGCCGGATCACGATGGAGCTTCCGGTTCAGGTCGCAATCAGGGCGGTCACAATCACTAGAATAATCAGAACAGCCAGCAGCAGCAGCAGCAGTCGGGTTATCAGAGCCAGCCAAAACTGTTGAACAATGGGCAATATCATGCTTTCACAACTAGTTTGGATAAACGCGACCGAAAACTCCACAGGCGAGCGGTGAATTCTGTTGAACCGGCCTTACCACGTTACTTGCGCTGGTCGGAGCAGCCTATCGTGTGGAGCAGAGAGGATCACCCGCCCCGGGTTGATAATCCGGGCCAGCTAGCATTAGTGGTAGACCCTCAGGTGGGGGGTTATAAATTCACCAAGGTACTCATGGATGGAGGAAGCAGTATTAACATATTGTACTATGAGACATTCCGCCGCATGGGTTTAACAGACAAAGATCTCAGACCATCGAATACGGTGTTCCATGGTGTGGTGCCTGGCAAATCTGCATATCCTGTTGGTAAGATAGCCCTGGATGTGGCTTTTGGGGACGAGCACGACTCCCGGTCGGAAAAATTAACATTTGAGGTGGTGAAGATCCGGAGCCCGTATCACGCCTTGTTTGGCCGGCCGGCTTACGCCAAGTTCATGGTGTGGCCTTGTTATATCTACTTGCAGCTCAAGATGCCGGGTTACAAGGGGACCATAACGGTTCATGGGAGCCGTAGGGTCGCTTTGGAATGTGAGGAAGGTGATGCGGCTTATGCAGAGTCAGTCTGTGCCACGGAGGAGTTGAAGTATTATAAGGACAATGTTGATTCGGCGGATATGACCCCTTTAAAGAAGCCAACTACAGAGCATGATTCAGATCTGAAGTTCAAATCGGCAGCTGAGACCAAGCTTGTTGACTTCGTGCCCGGCGATTCGTCCAAGCAGTTCACTATCAGTGCCAACCTGGATCCCAAATAGGAAAGCGCGCTCATCGAGTTCATCCGTGAGAATCGGGACATTTTTGCATGGAAGCCGTCTGACATGCCAGGTGTACCGAGGGAACTCGCTGAGCACACTCTTAATGTGGATCCTAAGTATAAACCGGTGAAACAGTTCCTCCGCCGGATTAACGAAGAAAGACGCAAAGCCATTGGAGAGGAAGTGGCCAGGCTTTTAGCAGCTGGTTTTATTATTGAGGTGTTCCATCCAGAGTGGCTAGCTAATCCGGTGCTGGTTCTTAAGACAAACGGCACTTGGCGTATGTGTGCGGATTACACAGATCTTAACAAAGCCTGTCCGGCAGATCCTTTTGCCCTCCCCGTATTGACCAGATCATTGATGCCACGGTGGTTGTGTGCGTTTGAGTTTTTTGGATGCATATTCTGGATATCATCAGATCAAGATGGCGGTTAAGGACCAGGAGAAAACAACATTTATTACTCCCTTTGGAGCCTTCTGCTATGTATCTATGCCCTTCGGGCTCAAGAGTGCACAAGCCACCTATCAACGGTGTATACAGAATTGCCTGCATAAACAGATCGGCTGCAATGTGCACGCCTATGTGGATGATATTGTAGTAAAATCAAGGCAGAAGGAGACGCTGGTGGATGACTTGAGGGAAACCTTTGACAACTTGCGGGTTTACAAGATGATGCTTAATCCGGCCAAGTGTGTCTTTGGTGTTCCGGCAGGCAAGTTACTAGGTTTTCTGGTGTCTAATAGAGGAATTGAGGCTAATCCGGAGAAGATTACAGCTATCACCGCCCTAGCTAAACCGAAGTGCATCAATATGTTCAGTGTTTGGCGGGCCGAATCGCCGCACTAAGCCGGTTTATCAGCCGTCTCGGAGAGAAGGCCATTCCTTTGTACCAAATGCTGAGGAAGACAGACCATTTCATTTGGAGTCCGGCTGCTAATGAAGCATTTGAGGACCTGAAGCGGCAGTTAGCCAATCCGCCTGTTCTTGTAGCTCCGGTCGACAAGCAGCCATTGTTATTATACGTAGCAGCCAATGCTCGGGCAGTTAGCGTGGCTATTGTGGTGGAACGCAAAGAGGCAGGCAAGGAATATCCGGTTCAGCAGCCGGTTTATTATATCAGCGAGGTGCTTATTGAATCCAAGCAAAGATATCCGCATTGGCAGAAGCTGGTCTATGGTGTTTTTATGGCCAGTCGGAAGTTGAAGCAGTATTTTCAAGGGCACCCCATCACAGTGGTCAGTTCAGCTCCCTTGGGGGATATTATACAGAACCGGGAGGCGACTGGCCGGATTGCCAAGTGGGCTATAGAGCTTGGGCCACACGGGCTGAAGTATGTGCCTCGGACGGCAGTAAAGTCTCAAGCACTTGTTGATTTCATCAATGACTGGACGGAGTTACAAGCACCAGAGGAGAAGCCGGATCACACATATTGGACTATTCATTTTGACGGATCCAGGCAATTGGAAGGCTCGGGGGCTGGAGTCGTATTAACTTCCCCACGAGGTGATAAGTTTTGTTATGTTCTCCGCTTAATGTTCCCTTGTACTAATAATGCAGCTGAGTACGAAGCCTTGCTCCATGGTCTCCGGATGGCTAAAGAGATGAATTTAAGCCGGGTTAAGTGCTTTGGTGACTCGGACCTAGTGGCTCAACAGGTGTCTGGCACTTGGGATTCTAAGGACCCGCTCATGGCTGCATATCATCGGGAAGTGGATAATATTGCGGGTTGTTTCAAGGGTTATCAAGTGGATCATGTGGACCGTCGGAAGAATGAAGCGGCGGATGCTTTAAGCCGGTTGGGCTCTCAGCGTAAACCGGTCCCGCCTAACGTCTTTTTGGACGTGTTGCACAACCCGTCAGTCAAGCTCCCAGGTGAAGCGGATTTGGCTATTCCTGATCTGGAGGCTCAATTGGTGGCAGCCCTGCATGTTATTCCGGATTGGATAGTTCCTTATCTTGCGTACATGAACCCGGGGGGGGGGGGGGGTTACCAGAGGATGAGATTCTAGCCAGGCAGATAGTCCGGCGATCCAAGTCTATGACGATTGTCAATGGTGAATTACATCATTGCAGTGTATCAGGGGCGTTTCAACGTTGTGTTTCTCCTGAGGAAGGCTGTGAAATCTTAAGAGAAATCCATGAAGGGGATTGTGGACACCACGCCGGTTCAAAGTCTCTGGTGGCAAAGGCGTTTCGTCACAGGTTCTACTGGTTGACAGCGCATGCTGACGCAGAGGACTTGGTTAAACGGTGTGATGGATGTCAGAAATTTTCAAGGCGTGCTCATGTGCCGGCTCAAGAATTCAGGATGATCCCAATAACATGGTCGTTTGCAACTTGGGGGCTGGATATGGTTGGGCCTTTTAAAAGATCCAAGGATAAGAAAACCCACCTTTTGGTGGCAGTTGACAAATTTACCAAGTGGGTTGAAGCGGAGCCTGTCAGCAAGTGTGATGCAGCAACAGCGGTGCAGTTCATCAAGAAGGTGATTTTCCGGTTTGGTTTTCCACACAGTATCATTACTGACAATGGTACCAATTTATCCAAGGGCGCTATGAAGGAGTTCTGTGAACGTGAGCACATCCAACTTGACGTGTCGTCAGTGGCACACCCCCAGTCCAATGGACAGGCAGAACGAGCTAATCAGGAAATCTTGCGAGGCATCAAACCCCGGCTTATGGTCCAATTGCAAAGAACACCAGGATGTTGGGTTGAAGAGCTACCATCTATGTTATGGAGTATCAATACTACACCAAACCGGTCCACAGGATACACGCCATTTTTCATGGTCTATGGAGCAGAGGCAGTTCTCCCTAGTGACATCCGGCACGATTCACCTCGTGTGGCAGCTTATGTTGAAGCAGACAATGAGACAGCACGGCAAGACGCTTTAGACCTATTGGACGAGGAGCGTGATATAGCGGCTGCCCGTTCGGCGATTTACCAGCAAGATCTTCGTCGCTATCACAGTCGCCGGGTTAGAACCAGAACTTTTCAAGAAGGAGATTTGGTGCTTCGACTCATCCAAGATCAAACGGATATGCACAAGTTATCCCCACCTTGGGAGGGACCTTTCGTGGTCAGCAAGAATTTGCACAACGGGTCGTACTATCTGATTGATATTCGAGGGCATAAAGACTCACGTACATCAGAGGAGGAGACCAACAGGCTGTGGAATATAGCTCATCTTCGGCCTTACTATACTTGAGCCATCGGCTCTATCTATGTACATATCATGACAATGTATATATTATCTTTGATATATCAAACCGGAGCCTCAGCTAAAGCGGGGTCTCTGTCTTTCTCATCATGCGAGGTTACACGGAGTGGTTCTGTTTAAAGCGGCCTCCGGTTTACCCCTTGACATTTGTTTTATATATATATCACTTGGGGCCTTGGTCGTGTCCGAACCAACGCGACACCCTTTGATAGGCGACAACCACCAGATCATTTGGGGACATGGTCAAGTCTGAACCAGTCACGCCTCTTGGTCGGCCTAAGGCCACAAAATCACTTGGGGGCATGGTCGAACCCGAACCATTGCCACGCCTCTTGATCTGGCATATATGCCACGAATCATTTGGGGACCTGGCTGACTTGAATCATTGTCACTCCTATTGGGGGCCTTGATCCTGTCCGACCATGGTAATACCATCTGATCAGCTCAGTATAGCATATTTTTGCAAATGGTTTTTTATCATTGCCTTTGCTTCCATGTTATTTTCATGGTTTGTTTTTTCTTTTGTCGGATTTCTTTTATGTCGACAAAACACCTTTTTTCCGATTCAGCCGATGGGTTTGATTCCCCTTTAATCCGGAGGAGTATTTCCGGTTTACCTTTTTCCTGTTAACATCATGGAGTAACAAGGGGGCTCGTATTGATTCAGTACGATTTATACGGGAGCTATTTTCTCCCACCTTTTTTCTTTCGACGGTAATGGTTTATAAAACCGCCGCTTCAGGCTTGGCTAAGCCAGCTTCATACCCAAACATGGCAGGTATTTATGTATCATATATTTGTTATATTACTGATACACATATCAGGATCATAAACCGGCTGGCGGTATAACCGCCACCGAAGTTCAAATTTTTCTGATTGCAGGAAATATGAATTGGAGTTCTTCAAACGAAAGCTTCAGTACATATGCACGAAGGCATATTCCAGTTAGAAGCATTAACTATCCTATTACAGGGCAGCACGGTACCCAAATAAGATCATTGTTCTTTTCGGAAGGTATTACAAACAGATCTCCAAACCGGCTTCTGGTTTAACCCTGCTCCTCATCCTCCGCCGCTTCAGCTTCCTCGTCTCTACCCATTGGCTGGAAATCAACAGTGGTCCAGTCGATTCCCATTAAAGCTTGGAAAACAGCTTCTTCATGGATCAGGGAAGACGGTTCAATATCAGGGGCATAAGTGTGCTTACGGATTGGAGGGATCAGATTCTCCGCTTCAACAGTTGGGGCAGGCACTCGCTTGTTTTGCTCGTTATATTGCGCTTGATAATGCGTCAAATCTGCCTCTTCAGCTAGCTGGCAAGCCAGAGGGCGCACTGCATGGTTTATTGCCCTTAAATCCTCTTCGTTGAATTCAGAGCCATCTTCTTTCAGGCTGGGATAGCCTTGAGCTGCTTCCACAGGATCAAACTCTGGCACCCATGCCTTTGCCCGGATTAAGGCATTGATGGCTCCGGTTCGGGCAGCGGATTTTTTCAGCTCCTCAATCCGGGCGGGAAGCATTGACAACTTGCTAAGAGTGTCCTGGATTAAAGAGGGTGCCGGGTTGTTGTGAGAAGCTGTGGTGATGATCCGTTGGGCTCCGGTATATAATTGTTCCACCAAGGTGTAGGCAGCTTTCAATTTCTTCCGCACATCATTTCCTAAGTGCCCAATACGTGTGCCTACAACAAGATTGGAATGGTCTCAAACCAGATTTACGCTACAGCAGGTTCAAATTATCACAGAAGTTACAAGGAGCTTACCAAAGATTGCAGCAGTCATGGAGTGTATTTGCCGCTGTACGGCCGTCACTTCATCCACCACCGGTTTAAGGGCAGCTTCAGCATTTTCCGCTCTTTTAGTTAAACCGGCCTTCTCAGTGGCCCAGTGAGCCCGCTCTTTCTTGAAGCCTTCTTTCAGCCATTCAGCAGTGCTCAAAGCGCTGGTTAATTCTTGCTTTGCCTTATCTGTTTCAGCCTACTGGGTTTTCAAGGCCTCCTGCAAATCGGCAACTCGGTCCTCCTTGATTTTCACCTCAGCCTGCACACAGACAGCATTTAAGCTTTGCACAGGCGATCCAAGGAGTTGAAGTATCAACCACATAACAAAGTTATATGCCTGACACTTGGGGGCTAATGCACCTTCAATTTTTATATATTATTCGATCACAAAGTCCCAAGCTCAATACAAGTATTCAACTTGGCACTTGGGGGCTAATGGCTATTTGATCAAATTATGTTCTAAGGACAGTTCTCTATTGGAGCCCCGGTTTACTTATGCTAAGTTAGACTGGTTCTTGCGGGCTATACCGATCGATTTCAAGAATGTCGAGGATCAAGTCCCGGTTTGACCGACGTTACAAACCGGCCCTTGGGGGCTAGAAGGATGGAGGTAATGGCAGCAAGGAAAAAAGTAAGTTACCTCAAATTTATCCCTCATCATTTTGACCAGGCCAGCTTCACAGTCACGGCTAGTGTCAAGCCGGTTTAAATAACCGGAGTGAAGATCTTGGGCACTCAGAGCAGCATATGTCTCTAGTTTAACATCCCATTTTCCTTTGTTCAAAGCGGAAAAATCCTCTTTGATGGTATGCTTGGTAAGGGTGACAGGATTCCCGGGTTCAGAGCGGCCCACACCGGTAATCACAACATCATCATCTTTGGACTCGCCAGTTTGTGTTGGTGTGGCCGTTTGGTCAGCAGGAGTGTGGGATTTCTCAATCTGGATAGAGCTGGCAGGCGGATCGGCAGAGGCTGGAGTATTAACAAGTCCTTCTTCGGGAATAACGTCGTCTTGCAAAGGAGGATCATTGGGGGTATCTTCAGAAGTAAACATTTCACGATCCGGCGCTTGGTCATGTTCTGGGGCCACATCTTCTTCAGCCGCTTTATCCAGGAGGGCCTTCTTGCTTGGTTTTGGTTTAGCCCTGAAAGAAAAACAAAAAGTCAAGGAAAAGCATAAGCCATTATGCGGTATACTGGAAGCATATGTTCAGTTTAACTTACCCAGCAACTGTTTTCAAAGGTGGTAGCTGAGTGGCTGATGATTCACCAGACGACGAATGAGAAGTGACCTGATAATCGGAGTCAGATGGATTAAGAGGTTGACGGAAGAAACCCGCTTTACGATTTAAATCAATAAAAAGGTCGGAGACCTCGGAGCGGCGTTTTCGAACCGGACTGTTTGGTAAACCGGCAGAGGTAACTACCTGGCCACTGTGCCGGGTTGTGCGGCGAGCTTCGTGTTGCTGGGTCTTCATAAGAAATTGGGAATCCAGATAAGCAAGAGGATGAGAAAATTTAACTTTCCGGTTTGCCCGGCGAAATTTTGGCAAAGGCAAGATTTCTGAATCGGAAGAGAGAATGGTTACCTCAACGAAACCCGCATTGCTGGCTTCAGCGTCATCCTGACAAGCATCATCATCAATAAGGCGTGTAAAAAGCAAGCCAAGTGAATCAAGTTCTACCTCAAGATCCGGATTACCCACATCATCATCAATGGCTGGGTCAGATGAAGCGGTGGTTTTTCTCTTATGAGCTGGTTTCTTGATAACCTTGGTCTTGGGCCGGGTTGGCCGTCCTGCCTTCTCCGTTTTGTCTTGAGGAAGTTTCTTGCTCCAAAACAGATTATCGCTCTGGATCAGCAGTAATTAAATGATTAACATATAAAGCAGTAACCGGTTCAACAATAGAGCAATTAAAATATTACCGCTGGCAGTTTGTTGGTGGTGCAGTAAGGAGGCAGACCGGTTTGAGCACAGAGGTGCTCCGGTTCATTCAGCATCTTTTTCACAGATTCTGTGACTTCGTCATCAGGGAGTTGGATTTTAGTGTGTCGGAGTGGGTCATCGACACTACCAGTATACTTGCACATCAAATTGGAGCGCCGGCTCAGAGGCAGTATGCTCCATGATATCCAACAACGTGCAAGATCTATTCCCGTTAAGCCGTTGGCCATAAAAGCTCGGAGCTTGGACAGTTGCGGAGCGTATTTAATTCTTTCCTTGGCGCTTAGTCTTTGTGGAAAAGGGTGCGTGTTGCTGAGCCGTTCCGGACGGAAACCAGGCAAGGGATTTTCATTGTCAGGGGAGGTATCCTTGCAATAAAACCAAGTTGCATTCCACTCCTTGGGGTGAGTATGGAGTTTGACGTGGGGATAAGTGATTTCCTTCCTCTTCTGAATGGCCATACCGCCCAATTCAGTGTTGGGGCCATTGGTGAATTCAGTGCGACGGTTTAAATGAAAGAGATCTCTAAACAATTCGACTGAAGGCTCCTCTTGAAAGTATACCTCAGAAAGCACTTGAAAGTGGCATAGATTGGTAACAGAGTTGGGGCCAATATCCTGTGGACGGAGCTGAAAATTGGCTAATACATCCCGGTAAAATTTAGAGCCGGGCGGTTTGAAGCCCCGGGCCATATGATCTGCGAAGACCACGACCTCTCCTTCCTGGGGCGTGGGAGGACATTCATCTCCAGGAACCCTCCAGTGGATCGTATCTTTACTATCCAAAGCACCGATCAGGACTAGATCGTCCAACTGTGATTCTGTGACGCGAGAGGGAACCCAGTTGCACTCATACACTTGTTTTGCCATGATGAGATCTACAAGAAATAGGTAATCCGGTTCAAGGACATGCCGGATAAAAAGGTGTTAATCTAACTACAATAAACCGGTGGCCGTGCCGATAAACCGGTTTTCTACAATGCGGCGTCAAAATGATTCTGGTGGTTCAACCAGGGGACTAATGATATATACCGGTTTAGCAGCTTTTCTATGGTAAAGTTAAACCGCCTGACCTAGGCGTCGGAAGCAATTGAAGCTATGGATAATTATGTATGCAGAAACAAGTTTCACAAAATCTTGTTACAGCCGCGGGTCTACAGCAAGCTCACAAAACAGGAAATATCTCGAAGAGTAAGGCGGAAACAGAAAGCGAACCATTGAGTGGATATGTGCGGGAGATCTATGGGATTAGATAAGAAGTTGCAAGCGGAGGCTTAGGGATCGCTACTGAATACAGCAAGAGTTCGCGGATTCATTCAAGATCAGGGAACAGATATGAGCGCATGATGAACACAGCACGAACACGGAACCCTAAGAACGGATCTAAGTTAAGAAGAGGAGAAAGCTTACTGGGAACGGAGAAGATGCGGAATGATACCGCAGTGCTCTGGTGCGCTCAGGTTGATGCAGCAGCCCAAGACGAAGCAGAGGTCGATGGTGGCGGCGGAGTTTCGAGGCTGGCGACGCGAGGAAGACGAAGAAGAAGAGATAAGGGGAAAAGAAAGGAGGTGACCCTTCGGTCTTATTTATAAGGCAATAGAGTTAGGTCAAGCGCGCGGATCCAGGAGTTGCCGTTAAAAGAGGGCGTTATAAATGAGAAATTTCATGATGATGTCATGCCGGTTTACAACAACCAGAAATGATGACAACATGGCGGTTTACCAATTACCAGAAGATGTCCAAGATACAAGATTTTTTGAAGGATTGACATGAACCAGTTCAAATCAATCTGGGGCCTAATGTTGGGGATATTACCACTAGGCATAAACCGGCCTACTTGGGCCGGGTTAATCTCATTAGTGGTATAAGAAGATGAAGGCCCAAGGCCTATAGTCGGTTTAGAACTGTAGCCGTAAACCGACCTGATGTGTAACTTGTATTGTAAGTTAGGAATAGAGAGATACCGACCGGGATACGAGTATGAACCGGTTGGGACTCTATGGACCGACGGGCGTCACCCGTGTATATAAGGGGACGACCCGGCGGCGGTTCAGGGACAACCAAAACTCGAGCCTAGGCGAAGCTTGTTTCCTCCCTAGCCATCGAGATCATATCAATTCCATCACAACTAGACGTAGGCTTTTACCTTCATCGAAGGGGCCGAACTAGTATAAAAGCCTCGTGTCTTTGTGTCCGCTTTAACCCCTTCAAGTAAACCCGTGGCGATGGCTCCACGACTAAGTCCTTTCACTAGGACATCTGCCGTGACAAATCCACGACAATAATTCTAAGCTAATGGATGGATCTTGTCTATCACATCATTCTCTAATGATGTGATCCCGTTCATCAAATGACAACATATGTCTATGGTTAGGAAATGATGTCTACTACACAACCTTCTTCTTGTAGACGTTGTTGGGCCTCCAAGTGCAGAGGTTTGTAGGACAGTAGCAAATTTCCCTCCAGTGGATGACCTACGGTTTATCAATCCGTCGGAGGCGTAGGATGAAGATGGTCTCTCTCAAACAACCCTGCAACCAAATAACAAAGAGTCTCTTGTGTCCCCAACACACCCAATACAATGGTAAATTGTATAGGTGCACTAGTTCAGCGAAGAGATGGTGATACAAGTGCAATATGGATGGTAGATATGAGTATTTGTAATCTGAAATTATAAAAACAGCAAGGTATCAAGTGGTAAAAGTGAGTGTAAACGGTATTGTAATGCTAGGAAACAAGGCCTGGGGTTCATACTTTCACTAGTGCAAGTTCTCTCAACAATAATAACATAACTGGATCATATAACTATCCCTCAACATGCAACAAAGAGTCACTCCAAAGTCACTAATAGAGGAGAACAAATGAAGAGATAATTGTAGGGTACGAAACCACCTCGAAGGTATCCTTTCTGATCGATCTATTCAAGAGTCTGTAGTAAAATAACACGAAGCTATTGTTTCCGTTCATATCAACCAAAACCCTAATGTCACCTAGATACTCCAATGTCACCTCAAGTATCCGTGGGTATGATTATACGATATGCATCACACAATCTCAGATTCATCTATTCAACCAACACAAAGAACTTCAAAGAGTGCCCCAAAGTTTCTACCGGAGAGTCAAGACGAAAATGTGTGCCAACCCCTATGCATAAGTTCATTGAACCCGCAAGTCGATCACAAAAACATACATCAAGTAGATCATGTGAATATCCCATTGTCACCACAGATAAGCATGGCAAGACATACATCAAGTGTTCTCAAATCCTTAAAGACTCAATCCAACAAGAAAACTTCAAAGGGAAAACTCAATCCATTACAAGAGAGTAGAGGGGGAGAAACATCATAAGATCCAACTATAATAGCAAAGCTCGCGATACATCAAGATTGTATTACCTCAAGGACACGAGAGAGAGAGAGAGAGAGAGAGAGATCAAACACATAGCTACTGGTACATACCCTCAGCCCCGAGGGTGAACTACTCCCTCCTCCTCATGGAGATCGCCGGGATGATGAAGATGGCCACTGGTGAGGGATCCCCCCCTCCGACAGGGTGCTGGAACAGGGTCCCGATTGGTTTTTGGTGGCTACACAGGCTTGTGGCGGCGGAACTCCCGATATATTCTGCTTCTCGATGTTTTTGGGGTATATGAACATATATAGGCGAAAGAAGTTGGTCAGGGGAGCCACGAGGGGCCCACGAGGGTGGGGGCGCGCCTAGGGGGTAGGGCGCGCCTCCCTGCCTCGTGGCTTCCTCGTTGCTTCCCTGACATTTACTCCAAGTCTCCTGGATTGCTTCCGTTCCAAAAATAACTCTCCCGAAGGTTTCATTTCGTTTGGACTCCGTTTGATATTCGTTTTCTTCGAAACACTGAAATAGGCAAAAACAACAATATGGGTTGGGCCTCCGGTTAATAGGTTAGTCCCAAAAATAATATAAAAGTGTATAGTAAAGCCCATTAATCATCCAAAACAGATAATATAATAGCATGAATACTTCATAAATTATAGATACGTTGGAGATGTATTAGGAAACATAACCATCTTTGATTAACGAGCTAGTCAAGTAGAGGCATACTAGGGACACTATGTTTTGTCTATGTATTCACACATGTACTAAGTTTCCGGTTAAAACAATTCTAGCATGAATAATAAACATTTATCATGATATAAGGAAACATAAATAACAACTTTATTATTGCCTCTAGGACTATTTCCTTCAGTCTCCCACTTGCACTAGAGTCAATAATCTAGATTACAAAGTAATGATTCTAACACCCATGGAGTCTTGGTGTTGATCATGTTTTGCTCGTGAAATAGGCTTAGTCAACGGGTCTGCAACATTCAGATCCGTATGTATTTTACAAATCTCTATTTCCCCCTTTGCAACTTGATGCCGAATGGAATTGAAGCGTCTCTTGGTGTGTTTGGTTCTCTTGTGAAATCTGGATTCCTTTGCCAAGGCAATTGCACCAGTATTGTCACAAAAGATTTTCATTGGACCCGATGCACTAGGTATTACACCTAGATCGAATATGAACTACTTCATCCAGACTCCTTCATTTGATGCTTCCGAAGCAGCTATGTACTCCGCTTCACACGTAGATCCCGCCACGATGCTCTACTTGGAACTGCACCTACTGACAGCTCCACCATTCAATATAAATATGTATTCGGATTGTGACTTAGAGTCATCCGGATCAGTGTCAAAGCTTGCATCGACGTAACCATTTACGACGAGCTCCTTGTCACCCCCATAAACGAGAAACATATCCTTAGTCCTTTTCAGGTATTTCAGAATGTTCTTGACTGTTGTCCAGTGCTCCACTTTTGGATTACTTTGGTACCTCCCTGTTATGCTTATGGCAAGGCACACATCAGGTCTGGTACACAACATTGCATATATGACAGAACATATGGCTTAAGCATAGGGAATGACTTTCATTTTCTCTCTATCTTCTGCAGTGGTCGGGCATTGAGTCTGACTCAACTTCACACCTTGTAACACAGGCAAGAACCCTTTGTTTGGCTGATCCTTTTTGAACTTCTTCAATACTTTATCAAGGTATGTGCTTTGTGAAAGTCCAATTAAGCATCTTAATCTATCTCTATAGATCTTGATGCCCAATATGTAAGCAACTTCACCGAGGTCTTTCATTGAAAAATTCTTATTCAAGTATCCTTTTATGCTATCCAGAAATTATGTATCATTTCCAATCAACAATATGTCATCCACATATAATATTAGAAATTCTACAAACCTCCCACTTACTTTCTTGTAAATATAGGCTACTCCAAACATCTATATAAAACCATGTGCTTTGATCACACTATCAAAGCGCATATTCCAACTCCGAGAGGCTTGCACCAGTCCATAAATGGACCGCTGGAGCTTGCACACTTTGTTAGCACCTTTTGGATCGACAAAACCTTCTGGTTGCATCATATACAACTCTTCTTTAAGAAATCCATTAAGGAATGCAGGTTTGACATCCATTTGCCAAATTTCATAATCATAAAATGCAGCAATTGCTAACATGATTCAGACAGACTTAAGCATCGCTACGGGTGAGAAGATCTCATCGTAGTCAACTCCTTAAACTTGTCAAAAACCTTTCGCAACAAGTCGAGCTTTGTAGACAGTAACATTACCATCAACGTCAGTCTTCTTCCTGAAGATCCGTTTATTTTCTACGGCTTGCCGATCATCGGGCAAGTCCACACTTTGTTCTCATACATGGATCCCATCTCAGATTTCATGGCCTCAAGCCATTTCACTGAATCTGGGCTCATCATCGCTTCCTCATAGTTCGTAGGTTCATCATGGAATAGTAACATGACTTCCATAACAGGATTACCGTACCACTCTGGTGCGGACCATACTCTGGATGACCTACGAGGTTCGGTAGTAACTTGATCTGAAGTTTCATGATCATCATCATTACTTCCTCACTAATTGGTGAAGGAATCACTGGAACTGATTTCTGTGATGAACTACTTTCCAATTCGGGAGGAGGTACTATTACCTCATCAAGTTCTACTTTCCTCCCACTCACTTCTTTCGGGAGAAACTCCTTCTTTAGAAAGGATCCATTCTTAGCAACGAATATCTTGCCTTTGGATCTATGATAGAAGGTGTACCCAACAGTTTCCTTTGGGTATCCTATGAAGCCACATTTCTCCGATTTGGGTTCGAGCTTATCAAGTTGAAGCTTTTTCACATAAGCATTGCAACCCCAAACTTTAAGAAACGACAACTTTGGTTTCTTGCCAAACCACAGTTCATATGGCGTCGTCTCAACGGATTTCGACGGTGCCCTATTTAAAGTGAATGCAACCCTTTATAAAGCATAACCCCAAAATGAAAGTGTTAAATTAGTAAGAGACATCATGGATTGCACCATGTCCAATAAAGTACGGTTATGATGTTCGAACATACCATTACGCTGTGATGTTCCAGGTGGCGTAAGTTGCTAAACTATTCCACATTATTTCAAATGAAGACCAAACTCTTAACTCAAATATTCCCATCCACGATCAGATTGTAGAAACTTTATTTTCTTGTTACGATGATTTTCCACTTCACTCTGAAATTCTTTGAACTTTTCAAATGTTTCAGACTTATGTTTCATTATGTAGATATACCCATATCTGCTCAAATCATCTGTGAAGGTAAGAAAATAATGATACCCGCCACGAGCCTCAACACTCATTGGATCGCATACATCAGTATGTATTATTTCCAACAAGTTAGTTGCTCGTTCCATTGTTGTGGAGAATGGAGTTTTAGTCATCTTGCCCATGAGGCATGGTTCGCAAGCTCCAAGTGATTCATAATCAAGTGATTCCAAAAGCCCATCAGCATGGAGTTACTTCATGCGCTTTACACCAATATGACCTAAACGGTAGTGCCACAAATAACTTGCTCTATTATTATCAACTTTGCATCTTCTGACTTCAATATTATGAACATGTGTATCACCACGATCGAGATTCAACAAAAATAGACCACTCAACTAGGGTGCATGACCATAAAAGATATTACTCATATAAAATAGAACAACCATTATTCTCTGATTTAAATGAATAACCGTCTCACATCAAACAAGATCCAGATATAATGTTCATACTCAACACTGGCACCAAACTAATCCTGAAGGTAGATGTAGAGCAAGCGTGCCGATGGCAATCACATCGACCTTGCAACCATTTCCGATGCGCATCGTCATCTCGTCCTTAGCCAATCTTTGCTTAATCTGTAGCCCCTATTTCGAGTTGCAAATACGAGTAACAGAACAAGTATCAAATACCCAGACGCTACTACGAGCATTAGTAAGGTACACATCAATAACATGTTTATCAAATATACCTTTCACTTTGCCATCCTTCTTATCCGCCAAATACTTGGGGCAGTTCCGCTTCAATTGACCAGTCCCTTTGCAGTAGAAGCACTCAGTTTCAGGCTTATGTCCGGACTTGGGCTTCTTCTCTCGAGCAGCAACTTGCTTGACATTCTTCTTAGAGTTCCCCTTCTTCCCTTTGCCCTTTTTCTTGAAACTAGTGGTCTTGTTAAGCATCAACACTTGATGATCCTTCTTGATTTCTACCTCTACGGCCTTCAGCATTGCGAAGAGCTCGGGAATCATTTTCATCAGCCCTTGCATATTATAGTTCATCACGAAGCCTTTATAGCTTGGTGGCAGTGATTGAAGAACTCTATCAATGACACTATCATCAGGAAGATTAACTCCCAGCTGAGTCAAGTGGTTATGGTACCCACACATTCTGAGTATATGTTCATTGACAGAACTACTCTCCTCCATTTTGCAACTATAGAACTTGTTGGAGACTTCGTATCTCTCAACTCGGGCATTTGCTTGAAATATTAACTTCAACTCTTGGAACATCTCATATGATCCATGATGTTCAAAACGTCTTTGAAGTCCCGATTCTAAGCCGTAAAGCATGGCACGCAGAACTATCCATAACGTCCGCAGTTGCTCCTATAGCAGGCCTTGCACCTAGCGGTGCTTCTAGGACGTAATTCTTCTGTGCAGCAATGAGGATAATAGTCAAGTTACGGACCCAATCCATGTAATTGCTACCATCATCTTTCAACTTAGATTTCTCTTGGAACGCATTAAAATTCAAGGGAACGGTAGCATGGGCATAGATCTACAACAACATAGACAAGCAAAAACTATCAGGACTAAGTTCATGATAAATTAAAGTTCAATTAATCATATTACTTAGGAACTCCCACTTCGATAGACATCCCTCTAGTCATCTAAATGATCATGTGATCCAAATCAACTAAACCATGTCCGATCATCACATGAGATGGAGTAGTTTTCAATGGTGAACATCACTATGTTGATCATATCTAGTATATGATTCACGTTCGACCTTTCGGTCTCTGTGTTTTGAGGCCATATCTGCATATGCTAGGCTCGTCAAGTTTAACCCGAGTATTCTACATGTGCAAAACTGGCTTGCACCCATTGTATGTGAACGTAGAGCTTATCACACCCGATCATCACGTGGTGTCTCGGCACGAGGAGCTGTAGCAACAGTGCATACTCAAGGAGAACACTTATACCTTGAAATTTAGTAAGGGATCATCTTATAATGTTACTACCGTACTAAGAAAATAAGATGCATAAAAGATAAACATCACATGAAATCAAAATATATGACATGATATGGCCATCATCATCTTGTGCTCATGATCTCCACCACCGAAGCATCAGCATGATCTCCATCGTCACTGGCTTGACACCTTGATCTCCATTATAGCATTGTTGTCATCTTACCAACTATTGCTACAACGACTATTGCTATTGCTTAGTGATAAAGTAAAGCAATTACATAGAGATTGCATTTCATACAACAAAGCGACAACCATATGGCTCCTGCAAGTTGCCGATAACTCTGTTACAAAACATGATCATCACATACAACAATTTATATCACGTCATGTCTTGACCATATCACATCACAACAAGCCCTACAAAAACAAGTTAGACATCCTCTACTTTGTTGTTGCAAGTTTTATGTGGCTGCTACGGGCTTCTAGCAAGAACCGTTCTTACCTACGTATCAAAACCACAATGATTTTTCGTCAAGTGTGTTGTTTTAACCTTCAACAAGGACCGGTCGTAGTCAAACTCGATTCAACTAGAGTTGGAGAAACAGACACCTGCCAGCCACCTATGTGCAAAAGCTCATCGGTAGAACCAGTCTCATGAACGTGGTCATGTAATGTCGGTCCAGGCCGCTCCATCCAACAATACCGCCGAATCAAAGTAAGACATTGGTGGTAAGCAGTATGACTATTATCGCCCACAACTCTTTGTGTTCTACTCATGCATAAAACATCTACGCATAGGCCTGGTTCTGATGCCACTGTTGGGGAACGTAGTAATTCAAAAAAATTCCTATGATCACGCAAGATCTATCTAGGAGATGCATAGCAATGAGATGGGAGAGTGTTTCTACATACCCTCGTAGACCGAAAGCGGAAGCGTTTAGTAACATGGTTGACGTAGTCGAACGTCTTCACGATCTAACCGATCCAAGTACCGAACATACGGCACCTCCATGTTCAGCACACGTTCAGCATGATAACGTCCCTCGAGCTCTTGATCCAGTAGAGGGTCGAGGGAAAGTTTCGTCAGCACGATGATACGTCTCCAACGTATCTATAATTTATGAAGTATTCATGCTAATATATTATCATTGTTGGATGTTTTACAATCATTTTATAGAAACTTTATATCATTTTTTGGGACTAACCTATTGACCTAGTGCCAGTTGCTGTTTTTTGCTTGTTTTTTACATCGCAGGAAATCAATATCAAATGGAGTCCAAATACCGCGTAACTTTTTGGAGATTTGTTATGGACCAGAACAAAGGCAGTAGGCCAAGGAAGCACCTGGCGGGCTGCTCGAGGGGAGCAGCACCCACCAGGGTGCGCCAGGAGGCCCAGGCACGCCCTGGTGGGTGCTGCCCACCACGGGTGCCCCCTAAACCGCCTCTTCACCCTATAAATTCTAAAATATTCCAAAACCCTTCGGGGTAGCCCTAGATCAGAAGTTCTGCCACCGCAAGTCCTCTGTATCCATGAGATCCAATCTAGACCCCATTCCGGCACCCTACCAGAGGAGGGGGGAATCATCACCGGTGGCCATCTTCATCATCCCGGCGGCCACCACGATGAGGAGGGAGTAGTCCACCCTCGGGGCTGAGGGTTTGTACTAGTAGATATGTGTTTAATCTCTCTCTCTCTCTCTCGTGTTCTTTGGATGTCATGATCTTGATGTATCGCATGCTTTGTTAATATAGTTGGATCATATGGTGTTTTCCCCTTTCTATCTTGTTGTGATGAATTGAGTTTTTCCCTTTGAGATTTCGTTGTTATCGGATTGAATACTTTTTTGGATTTGAGAACACTTTATATATGTCTTGCAATTGAATACTCATGGTGACAATGGGGTATCGTATTGATTCACTTGATATATGTTTTGGCACTCAACTCACGGATTCCCGCTGTGACATTGGGGTAATCTATGCACAGAGGTTGATGCATGTTCTCGTCTTTTGTTTCTCCAGTAGAAATCTTGGGGCACTCTTTGAAGTTCTTTGTGTTGGATTGAGTATTATGAATATGAATTTGCTTTGGTGTTATTTTAGTACGAACTCTAGGATAGATCGAACAAAAAGAATAGCTTTGTGTTATTTTAATAGGAACTCTTGAATAGATCGAACAGAAAGAATAGCTTTGAGGTGATTTCGTACCCTACAAACAATTTATTCTTATGTTCTCCGCTAGGTAGGAACTTTGGAGTGATTCTTGCTCGCACTTTGAGGGATGGTTATATGATCCAACTATGTTAGCATTTTTGAGAGATTGCACTAGTGAAAGTATGCACCTAGGCCTCATTTTCCATCATTGCAATATTGTTTGTGTTCCGTTTACTATTTACTACCTTGCTGTTTTTTATTGTTCACATTACAAAAACTCATATCTACTATCTATACTACACTTTTATCATCATGTCTTCGCCGAGCTAGTGCACCTATACAATTTGCCATTATATTGGGTGTGTTGGGAACACAAGATGTTTCTTGTATTTGATTGCGAGGTTGCTTGAGAGAGACTATCTTCATCCTATGCCTCCCACTGATTGATAAACCTTAGGTCATCCACTTGAGGGAAAATTGCTACTGTCCTACAAAACTCTGCGCTTGGAGACCCAACACGTGTCTACAAGAATAAAGTTGCATAGTAGACATCAAGCTCTTTTCTGGCGCCGTTGCCGAGGAGGTGATTGCATGAAGGTATATCTTTAGATCTTGCAATCAAATCTTTTAGTTTCTTGTTTTATCACTAGTTTGGTTTACAAAAGAAAACTACATAAAAATGGAATTAAGGTTGCATCATATTATTGATCATCTTTATAATGTCTTTCTTGAAAATGATGGTTCAGAAAATTATGCTCAATTGCTTGAAGAAGAAGTCAATAAAATGTTTGGCACAAATTATTTGAATGATTAGCATGATTGCAATGTTGTTAGTATGAATTCTTTGAATATCCATGATGCTAATGATATGCAAAGCCATAAGCTTGGAGATGCTATGTTTGATGAAGATGACATTTTTAGTCCCCCAAGTTTTGATGAGCAAGTTTATTATGATGAAAGTATGCCTCCTATCTTTGATGATTATGGTGATGACATGTGTTCTATATTGAATAATTATACCCATGAAACTTTTCATCATGATTTTAATTTTCAATCTCATGATAGTTATTTTGTTGAATTTCCTCCCACCACTATTCATGAGAATAAATTTGCTTATGTGGAGAGTAACAAAATTGCTATGTTTATGTGTCATGAAAAGAATGCTTTATGTGATGGTTATATTGTTGGATTTCTTCATGATGCTACTGAAAATTATTATGAAGGATGAACTTATGCTTGTAGGAATTGCAATAATATCAAGTTTCCTCTCTTTATGTTGAAAGTTTTGAAGTCGTGCTTGTTTTGCCTTCCTATGCTACTTGATTCTTGCTCCCATGAATTATTTGCTCACTAAATTCCTATGCATAGGAAGTGGGTCAGACTTAAATGTGCTAGTCATATGATTCATGATGCTCTTGTTATGTTTCAATCTTTATCTTTTATGCGAGCATCATTGAACTCATCATGCCTAGCTAAAAGGCATTAAAGAAAAGCGCTTGTTGGGAGGCAACCCAACACTTTTACCTAATGTTTTTGTGTGTTCACATGATTAGGCTACTGTAGTAATCATGTTTTATTGCTTTTGTTTCAATAAATTGCCAAGTAAAGCCTTTGGGGTCATGTTGGGTGATAGTTGATTTGGTCTTACTGAAAAACAGAAACTTTTGTGCTCATGAAAATAACTATCATTTTTAACAGAAGAGCACTTTTAGTTGATTCTTTTTGAAGAAGATTAATATACAAATTTCTCACGTGTTCCATTTTTTCATAATTTTTGGAGTAGCATAACTATGATTTGAGTACAGCTTACTACAGACTGTTCTGTTTTTGACAGATTCTGTTTTCAATGCATAGTTTGCTCGTTTCCTTGTTTCCATGGCTTATATTGCTCAATATAAATTGTGGAAATGATATGATACAGTAGGCATTTTGTGGAAACAATTATGAATCTTGTCTTTGACAGTACCAAAAGTGAAATGTTTTGCTCTTTATCATACTAACCTATCTCACAAAATTCCGTTAAGTTTTGTGTGATTGAAGTTTTCAAGTTTTGGGTGAGATGTCGATATGAGTAGAATAATGAGTGACAAGATCCTAATCTTGGGGATTCCCAAGGCACCCCAAGGTAATATTCAAGGAATATCCAAGCAACTAAGCTTGGGGATACCCCGGAAGGCATCCCCTCTTTCGTCTCCAACATTATCGGTAACCTCACTTGGAGCTATGTTTTCATTCGTCACATGATATGTGTTTTGCTTGGAGCATCAATTCATTTTGTTAGGATTTGCTTTCTGTTATTTATATTAATGTGTTGCATCTTTTATTTAAATAGAAGTGGCAATGCTAGCCTTTGCCACACTTATTTTGCAAGTTTACATGTTGCTGTTTCAAAACAGAAAGTTTGTCGTTGTTGCCAATATGACAAATTGATGAAACGTTTTGCAGAATAAGCTCTGATAAATTTTCTAAAGTGTGGTATTTTTTTAGAATTTTTGGATTTGAATAAGTATTGATACTCTTGCATTCTTTACAGACTGTACTGTTTTGGCAGATTGCTGTTATGGTTGCATTGTTTGCATATGTTTGCTTGTTTGATGATTCTATTTGAGGATAGGACTATTAAATATGCATAGGCATTTAGTATGCAATGTTGAATAATACTTTTAGTGATTTGATACAGTAGAGAATGATAATGTTTTGCATTGGTTTATACTAACTTATCTCACGAGTTCTTGTTGAGTTTTCTGTGGATGAAGTTTTTGAGATTTAGGGAAGCCGTGATATGAGAGGAATTAAGGAGACGCAAAAGCTCAAGCTTGGGGATGCCCAAGGCATCCCAAATTTATATTTCAATAAGTCTCAGGCATCTAAGCTTGGGGATGCCCCGGTAGGCATCCCACCATTCTTCTTCAACAATTATCGGTTAGTATCGGTTGAGCCTATGTTTTTGCTTCTTCACATGAGTTGTGCTATTTTTAGAATGTCATTTTATTTTCATTTTGCTTGCTGTTTTAATAAAATACTTAGACCTGAAAGTTTTTAAATAAAATAGAGGCCTCAAATAGTTGCCAAGGAGGCTAGGTGAGCGGCATTCACATCCCGTCAACGAAGCTCTTTTCCATGGAATTGCTCTTGTACTTCACTTATATCATATGAGTGAATTGTTGAATAAATTGAATGTCATGAAGTTGAAATCATATCATGCCTAGTGGTAGCTTCACATTGGGTTTAGAAAGTGAAATATTTTGAGACTTGACAATCACAATATTGGTCATACAAGCAATTCATGAATGATTACTAAAAGGAAGAGAACTTTCACATGCAAATACACTATCTTGGAAATTTTTTATGATTGTGAGCCCCCATCAAAATATTGTATGCCAAAAAATTTGACGTTGGACAAGGAAGACAACGTAATGATTTATGTTTGTTCATATTCACATAGAAGTTATATTGTCATAGATCCTATAACATGTGGTGATTTCCCCCTATCTTTGCTAGCCAAAAAGTCTACACCAAGTAGAGATACTACTTGTGCATCCAAAAACCCTTAAACCCAAATCTTGTTTTGAGAGTCCACCATACCTACCTAAGGATTGAGCAAGATCCTTCAAGTAGGTTGTCATCTGTGTAATAAGGCAATAAAATTGCTTCTAAAAATGTTAGATCATTTAGTGTA
The DNA here is from genome assembly GCF_018294505.1 of Triticum aestivum. Lineage (NCBI taxonomy): Eukaryota > Viridiplantae > Streptophyta > Magnoliopsida > Poales > Poaceae > Triticum > Triticum aestivum. The sequence continues at coordinate 618,537,162 of NC_057798.1, forward strand.
AGAGAAAATTGAGCATTGTACGAACTTGTGATGGCAAAGAATAAAAGCGATAGACTGAATAATAAAGGTTGCTATCATAAGGGGAAATATAATGTGACATTATTTTGCACTAAGGGGTTGAGCATACAAACAAATAAGCGCATGGCAACCTCTACTTCCCTCTGTGAAGGGCCTATCTTTTATTTTTATGTATTTACTTTCATGCTAGAGTCAAAGTTTTTCTCTCTATTCCTTTTTATTTTTTATTTTGGCAAGCATCATGTGGTAAGGAAAGATCTAGGCACATATATCCAGTTGGATATGGGTAGCATGAGTTATTATTGTTGACATCACCCAAAGGTGAATGTGTTGGGAGGCAAAATTATAAGCCCCTATCTTTCTATGTGTCCGGTTGAAACATTTTGCTCATGTGTATGCGGTGAGTGTTAGCAATCATAGAAGACTATATGATCGTTGAGTATGTGGAGCTCTTACTTAGACTCTGTTGCATAAGTTGAATTGCAATTGCTTAGTGACTATGAACATAGGTTGTTGAGTTTCAAGAGAATTCATTGTTTGAACCTTAACATGTGAATTGGTTGCTACTTTGTCATGAGAAGTTTTATAAGAAAGAATTGATGTTATGATGCTAGGAAAAGTAATTGAAATTGTCATTGATCAAACTTGATCACTTTGCTTGCATTCACACTTCATAAATTATTTCTTTTATCATTTAGCTACTCGAGGATGAGTAGGAATTAAGCTTGGGGATGTTGATACGTCTCCAACGTATCTATAATTTATGAAGTATTCATGCTAATATATTATCATTCTTGGATGTTTTGCAATCATTTTATAGCAACTTTATATCATTTTTTGGGACTAACCTATTGACCCAGTGCCCAGTGACAGTTGCTATTTTTTGCTTGTTTTTTACATCGCCGGAAATCAATATCAAACGGAGTCCAAACACCGCGTAACTTTTTGGAGATTTTTTATGGACCAGAACAAAGTCAGTGGGCCAAGGAAGCACTTGTGGGGCTGCTCGAGGGGAGCAGCACCCACCAGGGCGCGCCAGGAGGCCCAGGCGTGCCCCGGTGAGTGTTACCCACCTTGGGCGCCCCCTAAACCACCTCTTCTCCCTATAAATTCTAAAATACTCCAAACCCCTTCGGGGTAGCCCTAGAACAGAAGTTCCACCGCCGCAAGGCCTCTGTATCCACGTGATCCAATCTAGAACCCGTTCCTGCACACTGCCAGAGGGGGGGAATCATCACCGGTGGCCATATTCATCATCCCGACGGCTACCACAATGAGGAGGGAGTAGTCCACCCTCGGGGCTGAGGGTTTGTACGTACCGGTAGCTATGTGTTTAATCTCTCTCTCTCATGTTCTTAAGATGTCACAATCTTGATGTATCGCGGGCTTTGTTAATATAGTCAGATCATATGGTGTTTTCCCCTCTCTATCTTGTTGTGATGAATTGACCTTTTCCCTTTGAGATTTTGTTGTTATCAAATTGAATACTTTTTTGGATTTGAGAACACTTGATATATGTCTTGCAATTGAATACTCATGGTGACAATGGGGTATCGTATTGATTCACTTGATATATGTTTTGGCACTCAACTCGCGGATTCCCGCAGTGACATTGGGGCAATCTATGCATAGGGGTTGATGCACATTCTCGTATTTTGTTTCTCCGGTAGAAATCTTGCGGCACTCTTTGAAATTCTTTGTGTTGGATTGAGTATTATGAATATGAATTTGCTTTGGTGTTATTTTAGTACAAACTCTAGGATAGATCGAACAGAAAGAATAACTTTGTGTTATTTTACTACGAACTCTTGAATAGATCGAACGAAAAGAATAGCTTTGAGGTGGTTTCGTACCCTACAAACAATTTATTCTTATGTTCTCCGCTAGATAGGAACTTTGGAGTGATTCTTCATCGCACTTTGAGGGATGGTTATATGATCCAACTAAGTTAGCATTGTTGAGAGATTGCACTAGTGAAAGTATGCACCCTAGGCCTCATTTTCCATCATTGCAATACTATTTGTGCTCCGTTTACTATTTACTACCTGCTGTTTTTTATTGTTCGTATTACAAAAACTCATATCTACTATCAATACTACTCTTTTATCATCATCTCTTAGCCGAACTATTGCACCTATACAATTTGCCATTGTATTGGGTGTGTTGGGGACACAAGAGATTTCTTGTATTTGATTGCAGGGTTGCTTAAGAGAGACTATCTTCATCCTACGCCTCCCACGGATTGATAAACCTTAGGTAATCCACTTGAGGGAAAATTTATACTATCCTACAAAACTCTGCGCTTGGAGGCCCAACATGTGTGTACAAGAATAAAGTTGTGTAGTAGACATCACATGACGGTGTGGCGACGGTATTGATGAAGTTACCGGCGCAGGGCTTCGCCTCACCACTAAGACGATATGACCGAGGTGTTAAACTATGGAGGGGGCACCGCACACGGCTAAGAGATTGTCTATTGTGCTTTGGGGAGCCCCCTGCCCCCGTATATAAAGCCGGGAGGGAGGAGGCCGGCGGCCAGGAGGGGCGCGCCTATAGGGGGAGTCCAACTAGGATTCCCAATCCTAGTTGGAGTCCCCTTCCTTTTTCCAAGAGGGGAGAGAGGAAGGAGTAGGAGAGGGAGAAAGAAAGAGGGGGGGGCACCCCCTCCCTTGTCCAATTCGGACCTGCCATGGGGGGGGAGGCCCCCCAGTGGCCCCCTCTCCTTCCCACTAAATCCCATTAAGGCCCACTACTTCCCCCGGGGGGGGGCGGTAACCTCCCGGCCGGTACTCCGAAAAATGTCTAAACTCTTCTGAAACCTTTTGGTGTCTGAACATAACCTTCCAATATATTAATCTTTATGTCTCGACCATTTCGAGACTCATGTCCGTGATCTCATTCGGGACTCCGAACAAACTTCGGTCATCAAAAACACATAACTCTTAATACAAATCGTCATCGAACCTTGAGCGTGCGGACCATACGGGTTCGAGTACTATGTAGACATGATCGAGACACATCTGCGATCAATAACCAATAGCGGTACCTGGATGATCATATTGGCCCCTACATATTCTATGAAGATCTTTATCGGTTAAACCGCACAACAACATACGTTGTTCCCTTTGTCATCGGTATGTTACTTGCCCGAGATTTGATCGTCGGTATCATCATACCTAGTTCAATCTCATTACAGGCAAGTCTCTTTACTCGTTCCGTAATGCTTCATCCCGCAACTAACTCATTAGTCACATTGCTGGCAAGGCTTATAGTGATGAGCATTACCGAGAGGACCTAGAGATACCTCTCCGATACACGGAGTGACAAATCCTAATATTGATCGATGCCAACCCAACAAACACCTTTGGAGACACCTGTGGAGCATCTTTATAATCACCCGGTTACATTGTGACGTTTGATAGCACACAAGGTGTTCCTCCGGTATTCGGGAGTTGCATAATCTCATAGTCTGAGGAACGTGTATAAGTCATGAAGAAAGCAGTAGCAATGAAACTGTAACAATCATAATGCTAAGCTAATGGATGGGTCTTGTCCATCACATCATTCTATAATGATGTGATCCCGTTCATCAAATGACAACACATGTCTATGGTTAGGAAACATAACCATCTTTGTTTAACGAGCTAGTCAAGTAGAGGCATAGTAGGGACACTATGTGTTGTCTATGTATTCACACATGTACTAAGTTTCCAGTTAATACAATTCTAGCATGAATAATAAACATTTATCATGATATAATCAAATATAAATAACAACTTTATTATTGCCTCTAGGGCATATTTTCTTCAATAGCATACCCTGCAAAAACAAGTTAGACGTCCTTTAATTGTTATTGCATGTTTTACGTTACTGCTATGGATTTCTAGCAAGAACATTTCTTACCTACTCAAAAGCCACAACGGTGATATGCCAATTGCTATTTACCCTTCATAAGGACCCTCTTCGTCGAATTCGATCCAACTAAAGTGGGAGAGACAGACACCCGCTAGCCACCTTATGCAACAATTGCATGTCAGTCGGTGGAACCTGTCTCACGTAAGCGTACGTGTAAGGTTGGTCCGGGCCGCTTCATCCCACAATGCCTCCGAATCAAGATAGGACTAGTAACGGTAAGAAAATTGACCAAATCATCGCTCACAACTACTTGTGTTCTACTAGTGCATAGAATCTACGCATAGACCTAGCTCATGATGCCACTGTTGGGGAGCGAATAATTCAAAAAAATACCTACGTGTCACCAAGATCAATCTAGGAGATGCTACAAACGAGAGAGACGGAGTGTATCTTCATACCCTTGAAGATCGCTAAGCGGAAGCATTGCAAGGAACACGGTTGATGGAGTCGTACTCGCGGTGATTCAAATCGCGGAAGATCCGATCTAGCGCCGAACGGACGGCGGCTCCGCAGTCAACACACGTACAACCCGGGGACGTCTCCTCCTTATTGATCCAGAAAGGAGAGAGGAGAAGTTGATGGAGAACTCCGACAACACGACGGCATGGTGGTGGAGCTCGTGGTTCTCCGGTAGAGCTTCGCTAAGCACTACGGAGGAGGAGGAGGTGTAGGAGGGAGCAGGGCTACGCCAAGGGAAGGGGTGTTGCAGCCCTCTCTCTCATTCACTATATATAGGGGAAGGGGTGGAGGAGGCGCCCTAGGGATTCCCTAGGGGAGGGGCGGCAGCCATAGGGGAAACCCTAGATGGGTTTGGGCGCCCCAACCCGTAGGAAACTTGCCCCCAAGTCGGAGGGGCGGCTGCCCTAGGGGACGCGCCCTCACGTCTCCACGTTACGTGAGATGGGGTGGGAGGGGCGCATAGCCCCTTAGTGGGCTGGTGTGGCCCCTCCCCTTGGCCCATAAGGCCCCCAAACGCTTGCCGGGGCCTCCAAAACTCCTTTCGGTCACACTGGTCGTCACACGGTACCTTCGAACAATTCTGGACTCCAATACCCTTCGTCCAATATATCGATCTTCACCTTCGGACCATTCTGGAGTTCCTCGTCGTGTCCGAGATCTAATTCGGGACTCCGAACAACCTTCGGTAACCATATAATATTCCCATTACAACTCTAGCGTCACCGAACCTTAAGTGTGTAGACCCAATGGGTTCGGGAACCATGCAGACATGACCGAGATACCTCTCCAGCCAATAACCAATGGCGGGATCTGGATACCCATATTAGCTCCCACGTGTTCCATGATGATATCATCGGATGAACCACGATGTCGGGATTCAATCAATCCCGTATACAATTCCCTTTGTCCATCGGTATGTTACTTGCCCGAGATTCGATCGTCGATATCCCTGTACCTCGTTCAATCTCGTTATCGACAAGTCTCTTTACTTGTTTCATAATGCATGATCCCGTGGCTAACTACTTAGTCACTTTGAGCTCATTATGATGATGCATTACCAAGTGGTCCCAGAGATACCTCTCCGTCATACGGAGTGACAAATCCCAGTCTCGGACACTTTTGGAGATACCTGTAGTGCACCTTTATAGTCACCCAGTTACGTTGTGACATTTGATACACCCAAAGCATTCCTATGGTATCCGGGAGTTGCACAACCTCATAGTCTAAGGAAATGATATTTGACATTAGAAAAGCTCTAGCAAATGAACTACACGATCTTGTGCTATGCTTAGGATTGGGTCTTGTCCATCACATCATTCTCCTAATGATGTGATCCCGTTATTAACGACATCCAATGTCAATGGTCAGGAAACCACAACCATCTATTGATCAACGAGCTAGTCAACTAGCGGCTCACTAGGGACATATTGTAGTCTATGTATTCACACATGTATTATAGTTTCCGGTTAATAAAATTATAGCATGAACAATAGACAATTATCATGAACCAGGAAATATAGTAATAAACATTTTTATTGCCTCTAGGGCATATTTCCAACAAATGTTATGAAACAATTGAAATACAGCTCTTATATGATTGCTCGCTTAAGTGACTTGCTATTTAGAATCCCAAATGAAGTTAGAGGTGTAGGAAAGCATGCCTTTATGATTCAAACTCAACTAGAACAAGTTGCTAAATCTCAAAGAGAGTTGCTTGATGAAATGAACAATAATATAAGTAACTTTGTTGTTAGAGTAGCTACTAGAGGAGGTAAAATGACTCGGGAACCACTTTATCCAGAGGGACACCCAAAGATAATTGAACAAGACTCTCAAAGAATTAACACTGATGCACCTAGTCCTTCTAAAAATAAAAAGAAGAAGAAAATAATAGGACTTTGCCTGCCTCTAGTGAACCTGAAATAGAAAAACCTCCTAATAATGATAATGAAGTTTCTATCTCTGATGTTGATACTCAATCTAGTAATGAACATTCACCTTCTGATAATGAAAAAGATAATGACGAGGTTCATGAAGATACTCAACCAAATGATAAAGAACCAAATAATGATGTTGAGATAGAACCAACTGTTTATCTTGATAACCCACAACCTAAGAATAAAATATATGACAAAAGAGACTTTGTTGCTAGAAAACATGGAAAGGAAAGAGAACCATGGGTTCAAAAGCCTATGCCCTTTCCACCTAAGTCAACTAAAAAGAAAGATGATGAAGAATTTGAACGCTTTGCTGAAATGCTGAGGCCAGTCTTTCTGCGAACTCGCTTAACCGATATCTTAAATATGCCTCCTTACGCAAAGTATATGAAAGACATCATCACCAATAAGAGAAAGATACCAGAAGCTAAAATCTCCACTATGCTTGCTAATTGTACTTTTAAAGATGGAGTTCCTAAGAAACTTGGAGATCTGGGAATACCAATTATACCTTGCTCCATTAAAAGAAACTATGTGAAAACTGCTTTATGTGATTTGGGAGCTGATGTTAGTGTTATGCCTTTCTCTTTATATAAAAGACTTTATTTGAATAAACTCGCACCTACCGAAATATCTTTGCAAATGGCTGATAAATCAACTGCCATACCTATCAGTATTTGTGAGGATGTGCCTGTTGTTGTTGCTAATGTTACTATTTTGACTGACTTTGTTATACTTGAGATGCCCGAGGACGACAACATGTCGATTATCCTTGGTAGACCCTTCTTGAATACTGCAGGGGCTGTTAATGATTGCAATAAAAGCAAGGTCACTTTTCATATCAATGGTAATGAGCATATGGTGCACTTTCCGAAGAAACAATTCCAAGTGAATGGTATTAATGCTATTGAAAAATCTCCGTCAATCACTATTGGAAGTTTTCAACTACCCCTACCCACTGTTAAAAAGAAATATGAAATGCTTATTGTTGGGGACATTCATATCCCCGTTGCGGTAACTTAGTGCTTTAGGAAAGTTCTTCGGTTTCGTATTAATTGAAAGTGGTTGTTAATAAGATTTAATCAACCTTATTAATGGATCAATTTCGAGAGGTATGAAGTTGATGAATTTAGTGAGAATGTAACATCTCAATTTTTAATTTGGATGTTATACATACATCATCATATGCATATCATTTTTATTCTTGCATTTGCTTGTGATCCTAGAAATCTTAAGCAACTCAAGGACCCTAGGAGAGAGTTGGATGTTTCAAAAAATTCATATTTGAATTTATTTCAAATTTGAAGAAAGGATCAAATTGATTTTATTATTTTTCTCTCCAATTATTTCCAATAATAAAAATATATGAGATAAGATAATATGACTTCTTCCACCCAAGAGAAATATTGGAGAAAGAATTTTAAAATCAAATTATGATTTTATTGGTATTTTATTTGCTATTTTATTTGAATTACAAAAATATTGCATTTTTGAAAATTGCATCTTAGTCCAGAAAAATGTTCATCTCTTGCTGAATATTAGATTTGGATGGTGAAAATTGTTTCTGGAATTTTTAGATTTTTCTTTATATTTATTTAGGATTTTTCCTCGTGGCGGAATTACTTTAAAAAAAGTCACACGCCGACTGTGCCGAAGCCCAGCTGGCCCAACAGGCCGCCGCCGCCGCGTACGGGAGCCGGACTCCTCGGAGTCCCGGTCGGCCTCGCGCCCCCTCGCCCAAGGCACCCCTAGACCCCTTTATAATGCACTGCCCCGTCGCCGCCTCTTCCACCCCGCGCCGCCTCCTCCGGCCAGCAGCAGCAGCAGTAGTCCCGCACCGCCGCCGCTGCAACACCGCTTCCTGCCGCCATGTCGTAGCCCCGCGCCGCCGTCGCCCGTGTAGCCACCGCCCCGCCACCATCGACTCACCCCGCCTAGCGCCACCGCCCGCGATTCTTCGCGCTGCCGCTGATTCTCGTCGCCGCCGCCGTCGATCGTCGCCGTTGAACTGGTACGAACCGGTCAACCCTGGTTTTTTTCAGTTTAGTTTGGTTCGTTGTTTTAGACCGGTTTTTTTTTGTTTTTATTAGTTAACGAACGTTCGCCTGGTTTTCGGTTCGTTGAAAAGGACTAAGGATATGTTTCTCGTTTATGGAGGTGACAAAGAGCTAGTCGTAAATGGTTACGTTGATGCAAGCTTTGACACTGATCCGGACGATTCTAAATCGCAAATCAGATACATGTTTATATTGAACGGTGGAGCTGTCAGTTGGTGCAGTTCTAAACAAAGCGTCGTGGCGGGATCTACATGTGAAGCGGAGTACATAGCTGCTTCAGAAGCAGCAAATGAAGGAGTCTGGATGAAGGAGTTCATATCCGATCTAGGTGTCATACCTAGTGCATTGGGACCAATGAAAATCTTTTGTGACAATACTGGTGCAATAGCCTTGGCAAAGGAATCCAGATTTCACAAGAGAACCAAGCACATCAAGAGAGCTTCAATTCCATCCAGGACCAAGTCCAGGAGGGAGACATAGAGATTTGCAAGATACATACGGATCTGAATGTTGCAGACCCATTGACTAAGCCTCTTCCACGAGGAAAACATGATCAGCACCAAGGCTCCATGGGTGTTAGAATCATTACTGTGTAATCTAGATTATTCACTCTAGTGCAACTGGGAGACTGAAGGAAATATGCCCTAGAGGCAATAATAAAGTTATTATTTATTTTCTAATATCATGATAAATGTTTATTATTCATGCTAGAATTGTATTAACCGGAAATGTAATACATGTGTGAATACATAGACAAACATAGTGTCACTAGTATGCCTCTACTTGACTAGCTCGTTGATCAAAGATGGTTGTGTTTCCAAACCATAGACATGAGTTGTCATTTGATTAACGGGATCACATCATTAGAAGAATGATGTGATTGACTTGACCCATTCCGTTGGCTTAGCACTTGATCATTTAGTATGTTGCTATTGCTTTCTTCATGACTTATACATGTTCCTACAAATATGAGATTATGCAACTCCCGTTTACTAGAGGAACACTTTGTGTGCTACCAAACATCACAACGTAACTAGGTGATTATAAAGGAGCTCTACAGGTATCTTCGAAGGTACATGTTGAGTTGGCGTATTTAGAGATTAGGATTTGTCACTCCGATTGTCGGAGAGGTATCTATGGGCCCTCTTGGTAATGCACATCACTATAAGCCTTGCAAGCAATGTAGCTAATGAGTTAGTTACGGAATGATGCATTATGTAATGAGTAAAGAGACTTGCCGGTAACGGGATTGAACTAGGTATTGAGATACCGACGATCGAATCTCGGGCAAGTAACATACCGATGACAAAGGGAACAACGTATGTTGTTATGCGGTTTGATCGATAAAGATCTTCGTAGAATATGTAGGAGCCAATATGAGCATCCAGGTTCCGCTATTGGTTATTGACCGGAAACGTGTCTCGGTCATGTCTACATAATTCTCGAACCCGTAGGGTCTGCATGCTTAAAGTTAGATGACGGTTATATTATAAGTTTATGTGTTTTGATGTACCGAAGATATTTCACAGTCCCGAATGTGATCACGGACATGACGAGGAGTCTCAAAATGGCCGAGACATGAAGATTGATATATTGGACGACTATATTCGGACACCGGAATGGTTCTGGGGGTTATCGGATGTATACCGGAGTACCGGGGGGTTACCGGAACCCCCCGGGGGATTAATGGGCCTCATGGGCCCTAAGTGGAGAAGAGGAGGGGCGGCCAGGGCTGGCCGCGTGCCCCTCCCCCTCTAGTCCGAATAGGACAAGGAGGGGGGCGGCGTCCCCCCTTTCCTTCCTCTCCTCTCTCCCTTCCTTCCCCTCTCCTACTTGGACTAGTAAAGGAGGGAGTCCTACTCCCGGTGGGAGTAGGACTCCTCCCTGGCGCGCCTCCTCCTAGCCGGCCGCCCCCTCCCCCTTGATCCTTTATATACGGGGGCAGGGGACACCTCTAGACACAACAATTGATCCTTGAGATCTATTAGCCGTGTGCGGTGCCCCCCTCCACCATATTCCAACTTGATAATATCGTAGCGGTGCTTAGGCGAAGCCTTGCGTAGGTAGAACATCATCATCGTCACCACACCGTCATGCTGAGGAAACTCTCCCTCAAAGCTCGTCTAGATCAGAGTTTGAGGGACGTCATCGAGCTGAACGTGTGCTGAACTCAGAGGTGTCGTACGTTCGGTACTTGGATCGGTCGGATCGTGAAGACGTACGACTACATCAACCGCGTTGTGCTAACACTTCCGCTTTCAGTCTACGAGGGTACATGGACAACACTCTCCCCTCTCTTTTTCTATGCATCACCATGATCTTGCATGTGCGTAGGAATTTTTTGGAAATTACTACGTTCCCCAACACTTCTGTCACTAAATGGGTGGCACCCACATCAATTGGAGAGATCAGGAGTTTTCTTGTACTCGCAGGTCATTATCGGAGGTTTATTGAGAATTTCTCTAGGATTGCAAAGCCCATGACGGAGTTATTGAAGAAGGACACCAAGTTTAAATGGACTGAGGAGTGTGAAGCTAGTTTTCAGGAGTTGAAGAAACTTTGGTTACAGCCCAAGTGGTGATTCTCCCAGACCAACGTAAGGATTATCAAGTATATTGCAATGCTTCACATCAAGGACTTGGAGATGTGCTTATGCAGGAAGGAAGAGTTGTTTCATATGCTTCAGGACAGCTTAAACCTCATGAGCTAAATTATGCTACACATGATTTCGAGTTAGCAGCCGTAGTGCATGCACTGAAGACATGGAGACACTTTCTCATTGGAAACTGCTGTGATGTATACACGGATCATTAGAGTTTGAAATACACCTTCACGTAGAAGGAGTTGAACCTCAGGCAAAGGAGATAGTTGGAGCTCATCAAGGATTATGATATGAAATTGCACTATCATCCCGGAAAGGCCAATGTCGTAGCAGATGCGTTGAGCCGCAAGAGTTATGTTAACATGCTCATAATCGGAGGATTACCAAAGGAGCTAGCAGATGATCTTCGAGATCTATGCTTGGAGATAGTTCCGAGAGGTTATGTTACAGCATTGGAAATTTAGTCTACTCTTTTGGGTAAGATTAGGGAAGCCCAGAAGACTAACAAGGAGATTGCAGAGATAAAGGAAAGGCAAAAGGATTTCATGAGGATGAGCACGACACTTTATGGTTTGAGGATCGCATATATGTGCCTAACGACCCCGAGATCAGGAAGTTGATTCTGCAGGAGGCCCATGATTCACCATACTCGATTCACCCAGGAAAAACTAAGATGTATCTAGATCTGAAGGAAAGTTTTTGGTGGACAGGAATGAAGAAGGATATATCCAAGTATGTAGCAGTATGCGATGTATGTCAGAGAGTTAAGGCAGAGCATCAGAAGCCAGCTGGATTGCTACAACCATTGCCAATACCAGAATGGAAGTGGGATAAGTTTGGCATGGATTTTATCACTGGATTACCCAAGACTCGTTCAGGCTATGACTCTATGTGGGTTGTAGTCGATAGTTTGACGAAGGTAGCTCATTTCATCCCGGTGAAGACCACCTATATGAGTGCTAAGTTGGCAAAGATATACATGACCATGATTGTATGTCTGCATGGAGTTCCGCGGACCATTGTATCACATAGAGGAACCCAGTTTACTTCAAAGTTTTGGAATCAATTTGCCATATGCAGAGTTCTCTTATAACAATAGTTATCAAGCCAGTTTGAAGATGGCCCCTTTCGAAGCCTTATACAGAAGGAGGTGCAGGACACCGTTATCGTGGGATGAAGTTGGAGATCAACAGTTGCTCGGACCAGACTTAATCAAAGACTCTGAAGAGAAGGTTAAGTTGATTCGCGACAGACTCAAGGTAGCCCAGTCTAGGCAGAAGAGTTATGCGGATACTAAACGCTAGGAGATAGTTTACGAAGTCGGAGATAGAGCATATCTTCGGGTGTCCCCACTTCGAGGAGTTAAGCGTTTTGGAGTCAAGGGAAAGCTAGGACCATGTTTTGTGGGACCATACGGAGTTTTGGAACGCATGGGAGAAGTTGCATACAAGCTGGAATTGCCAGAAGGATTGTCAGGAGTTCATGATGTGTTTCACGTTTCCCAGTCGAAGAAGTGCCACGCAGAGATGGCCGATATTCCTCTAAGAGATACAGTGCCACTGGAAGCAATTCAATTAGACAGTGATTTGACCTATGAAGAGAAGCAAGTCAAGATTCTCGAGTTTTCCAGTCGAGTTACTCGCAGCAAGGTTATCAAGTTTTGCAAAGTTCAGTGGATCCACCATACCGAGGAGGAAGCCACCTGGGAGCGAGAAGAAGATCTCCATAGAGACCACCCAAACCTTTTTGCTAACCAACCCGAATCTCGAGAGCCAGATTCATCTTAAGGGGATAGGTTTGTAACATCCCAATTTTCAATTTGGACGTATACATAGATCATCATATGCACATCCTTTTTATTCTTGCATTTGGTTGTGATCCTAGAAATCTTAAGCAACTCAAGGACCCTAGGAGAGAGTTGGAGGTTTCATAAAATTCATATTTGAATTTATATCAAATTTGAAGATGATCAAATTGATTTTATTATTTTTCTCTCCAATTATTTCCAATAATAAAAATATATGAGAGATGATAATATGAGTTCTTCAGCCCAAGAGAAATATTGGAGAAACAACTTTAAAATCAAATTATGATTTTATTGGTATTTTATTTGAATTAGAAAAATATTGCATTTTTGAAAATTGCATCTTAGTCCAAACAATGTTCATCTTGTCCTAAGTATTAGTTTTGGATGGTGAAAACTGTTTCTGGAATTTTTAGATTTTTATTTATATTTATTTAGCATATTTCCTCGCAGCGGAATTATTTAGAAAAAACATCTCGGACCGATTGGGCCGAAGCCCAGCCGGCCCATCAGGCCGCAGGCTGCCGCCGCCGCCGCGTACAGGAGCCGGACTCCTCGGAGTCCGGGTCGGCCTCGCACCCCCTCGCCCAAGGCACCACCCTCCCGGGCCCCTTTATAATGCACCGCCCCGCCGCCTCCTCCTCCACCCCGTGCCGCCTCCTCCCGCCAGCAGCAGCAGCAGCAGCAGACTCGCGCCGCCGCCGCAATCGCAATGCCGCCGCCATGCCCCGGCCGCCCGCGTAGCCACCGCCCCACCGCCGTTGCCTCTCCCTGCCTAGCGCCGCCGCCGTCGAACCGGTACAAACCGGTAAACCCTGGTTTTTTTCGGTTTAGTTCGGTTCGGTTGTTTTAGATTAGTTTTTTTTGTTTTTATTAGTTAACGAACGTTCGTTCGTTTTAATGAATAGTCTTTGCCGTATAAGTTCTGTTAACGAACATTCACGCCATAGTATTTTTCTTTTTAGTTTATTTTCGGCCAGGGACCTATCCGCGAATAGTGTTATGGCGATTTAGTCCCTAATCTTTAAACTAGAATAACTTTATACTCGTTAATCCAAATTAGATGAAACCAGCACCTAAATCTTCGTATCATTCTGTTCTTTCCAATTAACCAACTTGAACATGATCTTGGTACTGTAAAAATTGAGTTTTGTCCAGATTAGTAAACCATCTTGTTTCGTCATAATTTGAGTTTTGTTTCTCCGCTTTGAGTGGATTCCCTTTGCAAATCGTAGCCAATCACATGTACCTACTGTTAAGATCTAATCCACATGATAATATTGTTGTTAGGTTTGACTTTTGTTAGTTTAAGTCGTTTGTTTGTTTCGTGATTGATTTGGATCTTTTCTCGGTGTTTCTCGTGTTTCGTTTGAGTGATTGCTTATGTATGCTATTGTTTGTTTATGCTAGATTACCCGGAGTGCAAAACTTGTTATTACGAATCTCTAGCGTTCGTAGATCATCAACAAGGCAAGTTACACTTTGATCATACTCTTTTATACCCAGATTTTACTATGCATTAGTATTGCCCTCAAATATTTGCATGAGTAGGATTGGGAACATTTGGTTTGGTTGTAGTGCTTGAGGTAGGAACCTAATACCTTTTGATCATCCACGGAATATACGTTATGCTTATTTATTGCTTAGCCATGCTCGTAGACGGGGATTGGATCGTGATTCACACATGGAAGTTTGAGAGTTATTTAACTATGGATAACATTGAGGTGGCAACTTTAATATACATCTGGGTGGATTGGTTGAGGCACCTGGGGAACCCAGTGTTGCCTGTTTTGGGAAATCCCGGAGTACCCGTGTGATTTTTCCTACTGTTTGCCACCCAGGCTCAAAGGGATCATAAGATTATTCATGCTAGAAACTTCCGTGTGCATCCACAAGCCATTATGGGCTCTGGCATAGTTGAGTATGTTGCGTGAGCTCTTGAAGAGTTGGACTAGCATATGTAGGGGAAAGTTGGCATACCGGTCCGCCCGGAGTAGAGAGTTAATATTTCAGAAAGACTATGTCTCAATCATCCGATCATGGATGCGGTCGAGTCTTGTGGGGAAAACTGTGCAAACCTCTACAGAGTGTATAAACTAATAATGGTTAGTCGTGTCCCCGGTTATGGACATCTTGAGTATCTAGTACTTGAATCTATTGATGTGATCTCATCGCGTTACTTTAATTAATTTGAATTGGGTTAATGATGATACTTTTAATTGGGATTTGAGTCGGGGTTACCTTCTCAAATAATGGGCAACTTGGGAGTCGTTAAATAAATTTATTCCTTTGTTGTAGGGAAAAACTAGCTTTATGCAAACCATAAACTTACAGCCTCCACCAGCCAAATATTGCACGTAGATATAGTTCTTGCATTTCATTGCTTAACAGTGTAACTCTACCGACATATTCAATGTGCTGACCTACATGGCTGCAATGTCTCATGTTGCAGACTACTCAAACGACGAATAAGGTGCGATAGGTCGTTGTTTTGCACTCAGCTATGTCGTTGGAGTTGATGGACTCATTTACCTTCGAAGCTTCTGCAGTAATCTAGTTTAGATGGCCTGCAACCATGATATTTTTGTGTAATCATACTCTTTCTGAGGACTCGATGTAATAAGTGTGTGATTGAAACTCTGTCATAATTCCTCAAGTACTGTGCGTGTCAGCATTACCAATCCAGTGATGACACTGATGCACAAAGACTTGACCGTTTGAGGTCTGGTCGCTACAGAGCACTACCTTCTGTCCCTACCTTTTATTTACTGTTTTCTCAGTTAAATAAAATAAAATGCCATGCTTTGTCTGTTTTCTGAGTTTCCCGTGCAATAAAAAATGACCCAAAAATAAAAGTTCTCAGATTGCTCTAAAAATTTGATACAAATTTTTTCTGAATTTTTCTGAATTTCTAGTGCAAATAATATCAGAGGGAGGTGCACCAGGTGGGCACAACCCACCTGGGCGCGCAAGGACCCCTAGGCGCACCTTGGTGGGTTGTGGTCCCCACGTGGCCCCCCTCACTTACTTCTTCTTCCCACATCACTCCATTCACCCAAAATCTCTCTCTCTCTCTCTCTCTCTCTCTCTCTCTCTCTCTCTCGTGTTCTTGCTCCCGAAACCGCGGATTTGGATCTCTTTCCTCGAAGCTCCATTTCCAAAACTGATTCGGGCATTTTTTGCTTGGTATGTATCTCCTCCATGTGTCCAGTTTGTTTTGGTTTTAGTGATTTATATTTAGAATAATTAGCTACTCTTGGTACTGCTGTACATGAGCTTGCATGTTGAATTCTTAGAGTTCTAAGTAGTTTGAATGCTTGCTATGGCCTCTATACATCCCTATGAGTAGTTGCTATCATTTTTGTGAAGTTTTGTTAAGAAAACTTTCGTGGACTAAATATTTCAGAATTTTGTTCATAGGAAAACGATGAGTTTCTTTAGGAAGTTTGCTTCCAAGAAGAACTCCAAGGGGGTTATTGGGCAATCATCTGACAATGATCTCCATACCCCAAGGTTGGCGGAGCTACGGCCGTGCGAGTGGACGCATAATGCGTTCATGGAAGAGGCTGGAATCCTTCAAGAGTTCGCCCAATATGCTGCTAATGCCGACCTCACTGACTTCATCGCAGTTGAATGCGAACAGTATCATCTCCTCACAAACTCCTTTGTGCAAAACTTTCATTTTTATTCTAGGAATAATCCCCCTAAGGTGCAGTTTAATTTATATTCTGAAACCCGCTAGATCTCACTTGCTGAATTTTGTGACAAATGCATGCTTCCTTCTGATGGGGATCTGGTAGAGCCTAGGCCCTCAGAGTTTGATGGTTTTTACCGTACTCTGACTGTGGGGGGTGATAGAGGAGTATCAGTTACCACTTCTGTTAGCTTGCAGTTTCCTGTTGTGCATTATTTTGCCTTATTTATTGCAAAGAGCTTGCTAGCGAGAGAGAAGGTGGGTTCACTTAGCGCCCTAGACTTTGCTGTTTTGTGTTGTGCACTATATGGCGACAACACTTATAGCTTGGGAGCTATTGTGGCATGTCGCCTTCACCTTAACAGATTCAAGGGTAAAATACATGGGGGCATTTACGCTACTCGCTTGGCGCCTCACTTCAATGTGTAGATACGCCAGCATGATCATCCTTTGACCAAAGCAAGATCATCCTTGGCGACTCACTTCAATGTGCAGAGCAGCTATGAAGGACCACTAGTTTATTGCTGCCGATTACCCTGATATTGACTTGCCTTAAAATTAGTTTTTAGTGAGAAAACTCGTGATATTATTCCCTTGCCTGCACCAGCTTTGTTTGATCATGTTGTGGATACAGGATTATGCCCGAGGAAATTGTCGCTTACCGAAACAACCTGGCTGTGGCATAGGCGGAGCTTCAGCAGTGGGACCCTATGGTGCCTGCTCCCCAGCACTTCAACATTGGACCTCATGGCTTCTATGACTGGTGATTACCAAGTTAGGCCAAAAGCCTAAGCTTGGGGGAGTACGTATTCTCACCGACATTACATTCATGTTCACACATTTCATTCCAGTTATCGGTGTCCACACTTTTTCATTGTATCATCCATGTTTAATTTATTTTTCTCGCTTTCTTCTTGTGTGTTTGAAAAACTTTGTGAAAATCCAAAAATATGTTTCTTGCTTCTCTTTGGTTTTTCTTCCTAGTTTAAATTGTTGTAGTACTAAAAATAAAACCCAAAAAAAATTCATTGTTCTTCTTTTACTTGTTGGGAGCTTTCCCGTGTAAATAGTTTTTCTCGTTTTTGATTTTCCCTTTTCATTTGCTTGATTATGAAAAAACAAAAACTCCAAAAATATTTCAGTGTGTTTCTCTGAATTTATTTTCTTTTTATGGAGTCATACCGAGGAGAAGACCACGATGAAAATGATGAGTGGCTCTCATTTGCATTATTGTTGATCTCACAAAGAGCCCATATTACCTTGTCTTCTCCTTTTTGCATAAAATGTTTGTAGATTCCAGCTTAGTCCTCGGCACTCTTGCACTACTATTATTTTTCAAATCGTTCGGTCATGCAAGTGAAAGGCAATAATGACGATATTAGATGAACTGGCCATGTCAGAGAGAAACGGGTATGAACTCAACTTGTTCTTTTTTTGTAAATATGTTTAACCTAGTATCCATGATTCACCCTATTATGATCAAACATGTTTGAAATGACAATTAGAGATTATAGTTTCTCATGCCATGCATAAGTAGCTAGGAGCGAATAATTACTTATCTTGGATATCAACATTGCGTTAAAATGATTGTGATGTAGTATGATGATATGGTATCCTCCTCTGAATGTTTGAGTGGCTTGACTTGGCACATGTTCATGCATGTAGTTGAATCAAAACCAACATAACCTCTATGAAATTTATGTTCATGGTGTTCATATCCTACTCATGCTAGTATCCAATGTTACTTATGCATAATGCATGTTCATGACCATTGTTGCTCTCTAGCTGGTCGCTTCTCAACCTATTTGCTAGCCTTCGCCCGTACTAAGTGGGAACTCTACTTGTACATAAAAAACTTGAAACCCAAGTTATTCTCGATGAGTCCACCATACCTACCTATATGCGGTATTACACTACTGTCCTAAGTAAATTTGCATGTGCCATCTCTAAAAACTTCAAATAAATATCATTTTTGTGTGCCTGGAACGTTCATGGAACGATAGGAAGTAGTCGGTACCTTCCATGCTAAGCGGGTTATTCTCAGGTCAAGTGTTTATTCACTTGCCATTGCACGAGAAAAGGGCGGAAATAGGGATGCCTAGTCCCAAATTGCAAAAAGAAAAGAGCTTAAAAATAATCAAACAAAAACTCCCAATGGAGTCATAACCTTTACATTTCCGCTTGGGAACTGCCACTAGCGTGTTTAGCATGCAAGACATTGATAACTGATGGTCGTGAAGTAAATAAGAAGGGTGCAAGTCTCAAAATATCATTTACCTTTGTTTTAAAACCTTGAGCTCTGACACCTCTACAAATCACTGCTTCCCTCTGCGAAGGGACTATCTATTTACTTTTATGTTGTGTCATCACCTTCTCAAATAAGCGCCAGAACCCGAGACCACTGATGTCATGCTGATGCATTGTGTGTAGCTAATGTTGGGTGAATCATGACTGGATATTTTCTACCATGAATTACAATGTTTAGTTGCTGCTTGAACTTTGGGGGTGCTCTGCATTTATGTTTTGCAGTCTCAGAAAGGGCTAGCGAGATACCACTATTGTCATATTGTATCATGATTGTTTTGACAACGTGTTGTTGTTTGAGATATCTTATTATTGCTCTCTAGTTGATTACGTCATTGATATGAGTTAATATAATTTCTAAGAGTTATTGTCAACATGGTTAGTTATAATCTTTGCTGAAAACCTGGGTGCTGTTTAAGCTTATTTATGAAAGAAGAGCAAAAGAGTTCGTAAAAGTTTTTCTTTTTCACTTTCAGTTTATCAACTGAATTGCTTGAGGACAAGCAAAGGTTTAACCTTGGGGGAGTTGATATGTCTCCAACGTATCTACTTTTCCTAATGCTTTACCTCTTATTTTGGACTCTAATTTACATGATTTGAATGAAACTAACCCCAGACTGACGTTGTTTTCAGCAGAACTACCATGGTGTTGTTTTTGTGTAGAAATAAAAGTTCTCGGAATGGAACGAAACTTTGTGAGGATTTTTTATATCAATAAAGATAATTTCTGGATCCAAGAGATACCTGAGGGGGCACCTGGGTGGGTAGCACCCACCAGAGCGCGCCTGCCCCCCCCCCTCCCCCCCAGGCGCGCCCAGGTGGGTGCTCCCCACTTGGTGGCCCCGCTGACCCTGAAACCGACGCTATGAAATTAAATTATTCAAGAAAAAAATCAGGGAGAAAGAATTATTGCTTTTCACGAGATGGAGTTGTCGTTGTCTCCTGTTCTTCATCGGGAGGCCAGATCTAGAGTCCGTTTGGGGCTCTGAAGAGGGGGATCTTCGATCTTTGTCATTACCAACACATCTCCATCGCCAATTCCATGATGCTCCCCACCGGGTGTGAGTAATTCCTTCGTAGGCTCGCTGGTCGGTGAGGAGTAGGATGAGATTCATCATGCAATTGAGTTAGTTTTGTTAGGGCCTGATCCCTAGTATCCATTATGTTCTGAGATTAATGTTGCTATGACTTTGCCATGCTTAATGCTTGTCACTTTGGGCCCGGGTGCCATGATTTCAGATCTGAACCGTTTATGTTATCACCATTATATCCATGTTCTAAATCCGATCTTACAAGTTATAGTCACCTACTACGTGTTATGATCCAGCAACCATGGAGTGACAACAATCGGGACCACTCCCGGTGATGACCGTAGTTTGAGGAGTTCATGTATTCATCATGTGCTAATGCTTTGTTTCGGTTCTCTATTAAAAGGAGGCCTTAATATACCTTAGTTTCCAATAGGACCCCGCTGCCACGGGAGGGTAGGACAAAAGATGCCATGCATGTTCTTTCCATAAGAACGTATGACTATTTACGGAATACATGCCTACATTATATTTACGAACTGGAGCTAGTGTCGTATCGCCCTAGGTTATAACTATCTCATGATGAATATCATCCAACGTGTCAGCGATCCAATGCCTACGAATTTATCTTATATTGTTTCTGCTAAGTTACTATTGCTACTGCTATCGTTACTGCTACAATATCACTGCTATTATTATTACCGTTGCCGTTGCTACTGCTACCATTATCAAAACTATCATATTACTATGCTACTAATCACTTCGCTACAGATAATTAATCTCCAGGTGTGGTTGAATTGACAACTCAGCTGCTAATACCTTTAAATATTCTTTGGCTCCCCTTGTGTTGAATCTATAAATATGAGTTGAATACTCCACCCTCGAAAACTGTTGTGATCCCCTATACTTGTGGGTTATCAGTTAGCTTTGAGGAAGTCTCAATTCTCAAAAGGGCTAGAGATGTTCTTAACGTTAAAAGTTCAAAAACTCACTCTAGCAGATTCTTTACCGGATTTTATCCTTCACAAATTTAAAGGTGCGCTAAACTTGGCCTTAGCCTTTATATTTAGGGACAGTGTTGAAAATATGCTCTAAAGACAAAAATAAATATATTATTATATTTCTATGTTCATCATTAATTTTATATTTATGTAATAAAGCTACTTGTTGATCAGGGAGCAAAAAGGAATGCCCCTTCGCAAATGAGCGAAAATAGAGCATTCTTAGGAGAGATGAATAGTATATTCCGACCTAATCCTACTTCATGGGTTGCAGCCTTGTCATAAAATGGGACGCATCTACCTAATGGCGTCATGCGTAGGAGAAGAGATAACCCTAAAGTTCCTCTCCCACAACTCTCCTACATTCTGTCGACACCGCCGCCTTCTTTGCTAGCTGTTTTCTCTAAATCCAAGAGAGTAAATTGATCAAAACCATCATATTCGTGGCTAAGGTAACTGATTACAACCGCTTTTCTTAAAAACACAAAAAGCCACCGCTTTGAATAACAAATCACATTGATTCAAAACTGAGTCATGTCTAACCCAAAAAATTGACAGCTCAGGCTCACACATCAAACGTCTGATTGACCTGGCATGTTTATGTGGATAAGATATTGAGGTGTCCCACTTTGAAGCCTCCACCATCTTCCTCTCTCACAAATCACCCTGGCCCCTCCCTCGCGCTGCCAGCATAGGAGAGGGATGTGTCGCCTGTGCCCACACTCTCGTTGGTTGCTGCCTGACCGCGCCACTGGCCAGCAAACCGTCGCCGGCAGGCACACCGACATCCATCAACCTGTCTCCTTCCTCTCCTGCTCGTCCTCCCGCCTTGCCTGATTCCAGAGTGAGCGTGGACTAGATGTGCGGCCCATCGTGCTCCCCACTCCAACCGTGGCACGCGGCGAAGCCCTGCAAAAATCGATAATCTCCGCCTAGTGCTCCATACTACCTCCATCCTGGTTTATTGGCCCCTTTAGTATTTTGTGCCAAATTTTGAACATGGATTTAATTAACAAAATGTTAATACATGTCATAAAAATAGTATCATTGGAAACTATGTTCAGATACCAACCCAACGGTATAATTTTTTATGACATGCATTAACATTTTGTCAGTTAAATCTATGGTCAAATTTTGACATGAAATACAAAGAAGACCGATAAACCAGGACAGAGGTAGTAGGAGGGAGCATGGGGAGTGCACAGAGTCTCCTCCCTAGATAGGCATGCCCTACCTGGATCTGCCCGTTCCCCAATCCATGGTGTAGTGCCAAAAAAGTCACCACCAGAGCCACACACATTGGGGGGACACGGGGTCTTTGCTCCCGACCTGCGGTGCTCTCTGCTCGACGCATCGATGAGATCACCCACCCGCGACCATCGCCACCCTATCCTTCCTCACTACCAACATCCTTCCTGCATCGGCCACCAACGCCATGGCCCTGCCTTCACAGATGCATGTTGAGCAGGAGCCTCCCTTAGAGTTCCATTGGCGTGTCGCCCTCAACCGCTAGCTCAAGTTAGTGCAAGTGAAAGCGGTGGACAAGACGACGGCAACCTTCTCGGGCGACATGGGAACCATGGCACATGCGACAGGAGATGGCCATGCGCACACTATGTTGGGGAACATAGTAATTTCAAAAAAATTCCCTACAATCATGCAAGATCTATCTAGGTGATGCATAGCAACGAGAGGGGAGAGTGTGTCCATGTACCCTCGTAGACCAAAAGCAAAAGTGTTAGTTAACACGGTTAATGTAGTCGAACGTCTTCACACGATCCAACCGATCAAAAACCGAATGTACGGCACCTCCGTGTTCAGCACACGTTCAGCTCGATGACATCCCTCGTACTCTTGATCCAGTTGAGGTTGAGTAAGACTTTGGTCAGCATGACAGTGCGGCGACGGTGATGATGAAGCTATCGGCGCAGGGCTTCGCCTAAGCACTACAGCGATATGACCGAGGTGTGTAACTATGGAGGGGGGCACTGCACACGGCTAAAAGATCAACTTGTGTGTTCTAGGGTGCCCCCTGCCCCCGTATATAAAGGAGCAAGGGGGAGGCCGGCCGGCCCTCCTAGGGCGCGCCCCACAAGGGGAGTTCTACTAGGACTACTAGTCCTAGTAGGATTCCACCAAGAGGGAGAGAGGGGGAAGGAAGGAGAGGGGGAGAGAGAAGGAAAGGGGGGCACCGCCCCCCTTCCCTAGTCCAATTCGGACCCAAGGGGGAGGGGGCGCGTGGCCTGTCCTGGCCGCCTCTCTCTCTCTCTCTCGTCCTAGGCCCATGTGGCCCATTGCTACGTCTTGAGCTTGCGTTGGTTTTCCTTGAAGAGGAAAGGGTGATGCAGCACAGTAGCGTAAGTATTTCCCTCAGTTTTTGAGAACCAAGGTATCAATCCAGTAGGAGGCTCCTCAACAAGTCCCATGAACCTACACAACCAAACGAAGAACTTGCAACCAACGCGATAAAGGGGTTGTCAATCCCTTCATGGCCACTTGCAAAAGTGAGATCTGATAGAGATAATATGATAAGATAAATATATTTTTGGTATTTTATAATATAGATGCAGAAAATAAAGATGCAAATAAAAGTAGATTGGAAGCAAATATGATAAGAGATAGACCCGGGGGCCATAGGTTTCACTAGTGGCTTCTCTCAAGAGCATAAGTATTACGGTAGGTGAACAAATTACTGTCGAGCAATTGATAGAAAAGCGAATAATTATGAAGTTATCTAGGCATGATCATGTATATAGGCATCACATCTGCAACAAGTAGACCGACTCCTGCCTGCATCTACTACAATTACTCCACACATCAACCGCTATCCAGCATGCATCTAGAGTATTAAGTTCATAAGAATAGAGTAATGCATTAAGCAAGATGACATGATGTAGAGGGATAAACTCAAGCAATATGACATAAACCCCATCTTTTTATCCTCGATGGCAACAATACAATACGTGTCTTGCAACCCTTTCTGTCACTGGGTAAGAACACTGCAAGATTGAACCCAAAGCTAAGCACTTCTCCCATGGCAAGAAAGATCAATCTAGTAGGCCAAAACAAACCAATAATTCGAAGAGACTTGCAAAGATAACTCAATCATATAAAAGAATTCAGAGAAGATTCAATTCTTATCCATAGATCAATCTGATCATAAACCCACAATTCATCGGATCTCGACAAACACACCGCAAAAAGAGATTACATTGAATAGATCTCCACAAGAAAGGGGGAGAACATTGTATTGAGATCCAAAAAGAGAGAAGAGGCCATCTAGCTAATAACTATGGACCCGAAGGTCTGTGATAAACTACTCAAAACTCATCGGAAGGGCTATGGTGTTGATGTAGAAGCCCTCCATGGTGGAATCCCCCTCTGGCAAAACGCCGGCGACGGCTCCAAGATGGGATCTCACGGATACAGAAGGTTACGGTGGCGGAAATATTTCTTTGGCTGCTCCCTAGATGTTTTCGGGGCATGTAGACTTATATAGGAGGAAGAAGTACGTCGGTGGACGCCCGAGGGGCCCACGAGATAGGGGGCGCACCCTATAGGGGGGCGCCCTCCTATCTTGTGGAAGCTTTGGCTGCTTCTTGACTTGCACTCCAAGTCCTCTGGATCACGTTCGTTCCAAAAATCACGCTCCCAAAGGTTTCATTCCGTTTGGACTCCGTTTGGTATTCCTTTTCTTTGAAACACTGAAATAGGCAAAAAAACCGCAATACGGGTTGGGCCTCCGGTCAGTAGGTTAGTCCCAAAAATGATATAAATGTGTAAAATAAAGCTCATAAACATCCAAAACAGGTAATATAATAGCATGGAACAATCAAAAATTATAGATGCGTTGGAGATGTATCACCCATTAGTTCCCCTGGGGGGTTCCGGTAACCCTCCGACACTCCAGTTTTATCCGAAACTACTCCGGAACACTTCTGGTGTCCGAATATAGCCGTCCAATATATCAATCTTTATGTCTCGACTATTTGAGACTCCTCCTAATGTCTGTGATCTCATTCGGGACTCCGAACAAACTTCGGTCATTGTCGGTGTCAAAACCGGCGGATCTCGGGTAGGGGGTCCCGAACTGTGCGTCTAGGCGGATGGTAACAGGAGACGAGGGACACGATGTTTTTACCCAGGTTCGGGCCCTCTTGATGGAGGTAAAACCCTAAATCCTGCTTGATTAATATTGATGATGTGGGTTACAAGAGTAGATCTACCACGAGATCAAGGAGGCTAAACCCTAGAAGCTAGCCTATGGTATGATTGTTGTTCGTCCTATGGACTAAAGCCATCTGGTTTATATAGACACCGGAGAGGGCTAGGGTTACACATAGTTGGTTACAATGGTAGGAGATCTACATATCCGTATCGCCAAGCTTGCCTTCCACGCCAAGGAAAGTCCCATCCGGACACGAGACGAAGTCTTCAATCTTGTATCTTCATAGTCTTGGAGTCCGGCCGATGATGATAGTTCGGCTATCCGGACACCCCCTAGTCCGGGACTCCCTCAGTAGCCCCTGAACCAGGCTTCAATGACGACGAGTCCGGCGCGCATATTGTCTTCAGCATTGCAAGGCGGGTTCCTCCTCCAAATAATTTATAGAAGATTGTGGACACCAGGATAGTGTCCGGCTCTGCAAAAATAAATTCCACATGCCACCGTAGAGAGAATAATATTACACAAGATCAATCTGCTGACATATTCTGTGGCCTGACGTCACACCACTTCCAAGCCTTTACTCGAATTGTTTTATTGTTCCACCTCAGCGCGTTTAGCGAGGCGGTTTCCTTGGCACGTCTGTCGAAGCAGAGATCGTGTTCCCCTTATTCCGGGATTCCCATCAATACGGACGTGGGTAACCCAACCGCGCCATTGATTGTGACGCTTGGGAGATAAGCGAGTTTTACCAGGCCGGTGGGGACGCGTGTTTCTGTCCGCCCATATAAGGGGATAAAGATCCAACCTTTTTACCTGCGCCTTCTTCCTCCTTAGCTTATCCATCTCTGCGAACCCGAGCTCCAGCGCCCAAGCCCGCACATCCTACATCAACCTTCTCCGATCATGTCCGGAGCGGGAGGCAAATGGACGGCCTCCTCTGTCACGGAGGGGCATATCCAGAAGCTGCGCAGCGCCGGATACTTGTCCAGCGACATCGCGCATCGGCTCCCCGACGAGGGAGAGCTCATCCCCACCCCCAGGCCCCATGAGAGGGTAGTATTCCTTCCCCATTTCCTCCGCGGACTGGGCTTCCCACTTCATCCCTTTGTCCGGGGGCCCATGTTCTACTACGGCCTAGATTTCCATGATCTGGCCCCGAATTTTATTCTCAACATCTCGGCGTTTATCGTCGTCTGCAAGGCCTTCCTCTGCATCCAGCCCCACTTCGGCTTGTGGCTCAAGACCTTTAGTGTCAAGCCGAAGGTTGTGAAGGGCATCCAAGCAGAGTGCGGAGGCGCCATGGTGGGCAGGATGTCCCATGTTACGTGGCTGGAGGGCACCTTTGTGGAAACCATCAAGGGGTGGCAATCGGGGTGGTTCTACATCACCGAGCCGCGTGATCCCGAATGGGCAGTGGCCCCCGAATTCAGATCCGGCATCCCCACGCGGCTCACCTCCTGGAAAGAGAGCGGCCGGATTTGGGGCGATTCGGAGGAGCTGACCGGACTCCAAGCCTGCGTCCAAAAGCTGGTGGACAAGAAGCTCAAGCTTGTCAACGTGGTCCAGGTCATGCTCATCTGCCAGATTCTCCGTGCCAACGACGGGGCTTCAACATGTGGGAGTTCGATCCGGCGAAGCACCAGACTTTGAATGGGCTCTTCGACACTACGTACGAAGAGGTCTGCAAGGTGCTGTTCAAGGGCGCCGAGGCTCCCGCATCCGCTACCGAAGATCGCGGATTCAGCTCGCAGCGTCCAGCTGACGAGGTAAGTGATATTGTCCTTTATGGGATGCTCGTTATTCATAGTTTGACTCTATGCGGGATCTAAACTCCCTTTCCTTTGACAGGACTGGCTGAAGAAGGCCGCACAGGCTATCTGTCCGGCCCCATTGCCAGAGGACCTAGCTGACGCCCGCCTGACGGGGCTGCTGGCTCCGGCACCCCACGTGGTGCCGGAGAAGAAGGCCAAGAAGAAGGTCACAGGGACTCGGAAGAGTTCCCGTTTTCAGGTGCTATCGGATGATGAATCTGAGGCCGACTCCTCCCACCAAGGCGAGGAGGAGAAGAAGAAAGCCTCTCCCCCAGCGGGGGGAGGGAAGAAAAGGAAGGCCTCCCCAACAAGGGAGGCCGAAGGGTCCAAGAGGGGAAAAACTCTTCCCCGGACTGTTCCGCCAACGGCAGTGACGACGAGGAGGACTGGCCTCCAAGGGCCAAGCCTCTGGCGAGATCGTAAGTATCCAGACTCCCGAATAACTTCAAGATTTTCGTTTTCCGCCACATTATGTCTTTCTAATGCCGCATACAACCCTGCAGCCCGCCTAAGGATGATCTCCCCACTTCGTCGATCGGGTCCTTAGGGGCGTCGGATATGGATTCTCTTCCGACTGCCTCCACCCCTCGTGATGCGGACGATGCCGAGGTGGGATCCCAGGAAGGGACCCACCAGGAGGAGAGGGCCCCGGAGGTGTCGCAGGACAACCTCCCGGACTTTGCACCGGACTCAGCCCCGGAACCCATAGTGGCTCCGGAGTGCGGTAGGCGACCCCTTCGTAAGAAGGGCAAAACCGCGACGCCGGCTGCCTCCGTCCAACCGGAGGTGCCGGATAATTTGCTGGAGGCGCTCAACGGCGCCTCCATCGAAGAGGAACACCGCACTGTTATGAGTGCGGTGATTTAGAAGGTTCAGCTCGCCAAGAGCGGGCTGACCGAAGCCTGCAGCAGCCTTCTAACAGGCTTCGAGGTAAGAATTTCAATATGTATAGAATGGTACCACATAGACAGTAGCCCCTGATGCTCGGTTCGGTGTTCGGAAAGAAAAGCCGGACTAGGGATCTTAAAAAAGATATACGCAGGAGTCATAAAAATATGTCAATATGGGATTGCAGGCTGTGCTGCTGACCTCTGCCGCACAGACTGGGAAGTCAATACTTTGAAGGAAATGTTGGGTTTCGTAGTAATTTCAAAAAATTTCCTATGCACACGCAAGATCATGTGATGCATAGCTACGAGGGGGAGAGTATTGTCTACGTACCCAACGCAGACCGACTGCGGAAGCGATGACACGACGTAGAGGAAGTAGTCGTACGTCTTCACGATCCAACCGATCAAGCACCAAAACTACGGCACCTCCGAGTTCGAGCACACGTTCAGCTCGATGACGATCCCCGGACTCCGATCCAGCAAAGTGTCGGGGAAGAGTTTCGTCAGCACGACGGCGTGGTGACGATCTTGATGAACTACAGCAGCAGGGCTTCGCCTAAACTCCGCTACAGTATTATCGAGGAATATGGTGGCAGGGGGCACCGCACACGGCTAAGGAACAGATCACGTGGATCAACTTGTGTGTTTTGGGGTGCCTCTACCTCAGTATATAAAGGAGCCAAGGGGGGGAGGAGGCGCCGGCCAAGGAGGGAGGCGCAGGAGGAGTCCTACTCCTACCGGGAGTAGGACTCCCCTCCAATCCTATTCCTATTAGGATTCCCCGGAGGGGGAAAAGAGGAGGAGGGGGCCGGCCACCTCTCCTAGTCCTAATAGGACTAGGGGAGGGGGGAGGCGCGCAGCCCATCCAGGGCAGCCCCTTCTCTTTCCCACTAAGGCCCACTATGGCCCATATAGCTCCCGGGGGGTTCCGGTAACCCTCCCGGTAACCCGGTAAAATCCCGATTTCACCCGGAACACTTCCGATGTCCAAACATAGGCTTCCAATATATCAATCTTTACGTCTCGACCATTTCGAGACTCCTCGTCATGTCCGTGATCACATCCGGGACTCCGAACAACCTTCGGTACATCAAAATGCATAAACTCATAATGTAACTGTCATCGTAACCTTAAGCGTGCGGACCCTACGGGTTCGAGAACAATGTAGACATGACCGAGACACGTCTCCGGTAAATAACCAATAGCGGGACCTGGATGCCCATATTGGCTCCTACATATTCTACGAAGATCTTTATCGGTCAGACCGCATAACAACATACGTTGTTCCCTTTGTCATCGGTATGTTACTTGCCCGAGATTCGATCGTCGGTATCCAATACCTAGTTCAATCTCGTTACCGGCAAGTCTCTTTACTCGTTCCGTAATACATCATCTCACAACTAACATATTAGTTGTAATGCTTGCAAGGCTTATGTGATGTGTATTACCGAGAGGGCCCAGAGATACCTCTCCGACAATCGGAGTGACAAATCCTAATCTCGAAATACGCCAACCCAACATCTACCTTTGGAGACACCTGTAATGCTCCTTTATAATCACCCAGTTACGTTGTGACGTTTGGTAGCACCCAAAGTGTTCCTCCGGCAAACGGGAGTTGCATAATCTCATAGTCATAGGAACATGTATAAGTCATGAAGAAAGCAATAGCAACATACTAAACGATCGGGTGCTAAGCTAATGGAATGGGTCATGTCAATCAGATCATTCAACTAATGATGTGACCTTGTTAATCAAATAACAACTCATTGTTCATGGTTAGGAAACATAACCATCTTTGATTAACGAGCTAGTCAAGTAGAGGCATACTAGTGACACTTTGTTTGTCTATGTATTCACACATGTATTATGTTTCCGGTTAATACAATTCTAGCATGAATAATAAACATTTATCATGAAATAAGGAAATAAATAATAACTTTATTATTGCCTCTAGGGCATATTTCCTTCAGGAAAACCTCGAGCGATCCGAGAATGAGCTCGGCCATGCCAAGAAGCAACTCAAGGAAAAAGAAGGTGAGTAATACCTTATGAAAATTGTACCTTACAGAAAAGGATTTGGTTGCAAGAAAATGTCAAGGATAACTGGGGTATTGCAGGGGCCACTAACGAGGTGGCGACCCTGAAGGAGGCGGTGGCCGCGGCCGAATGCAATGCGGCTGCGGAGCGCACCGAGCGAGAGAAGCAGGAGGCGCGGGTGGTGGAGGTACAGCAAGAGCTCCAGGATCTCGTGCAGAAACATGAGAGCCTGGAGCGTGACTCGAAGACTTGAGAGTCTGAGCTTGCAACGGCTCTTCAGAGTGCCAAAGCCACTAAGGCCGAAGCCTACAAGGCCCTCCAGGAGATCGAGGCGATAAAGAAAATAGCAGCGGGTAAGGCATTTTTCATGCAAAGCAAGCATGTGAGTGTTAATTACCTGTCACTTACCCGAATTCGGGGCTCTCCAGGAGCGTTCGCAGATCTTCCCCGCAGCGTGTCCGATGCTGCCGCATTCTACCGGGCCAAGGAGAGGAGCTCAACGGAGAAGGTCTTCTGGTCTCAGTATGCTGAGGCCGGACATCCGGTGCCCCTTAGCGACCAGCTGAAGCAGCTGGTCGAGCTCCACAAGGCATCCAAACAGGCCATGAAGGGCCTCATAGTTCGGTTGTGGCCTAAGGAGGCCATGCCTGGGAGCTACTTCGGCCTGGTGCGGCGGCTGGTGGATGTGTGCCCGTGGGTTGAAGTCATCAAGCACTTCGCCTGTATTGAAGGTGCCCGTCGGGCCCTTGCCCGCGCAAGGTGCACTGGGCAAGATGGATGCCCAGAAGCTTGTGACGGACCCACCACCAGAGGGCAAGGAGTATCGTACGCCCGAGATGTATTATAAGAGTGTGCTGAAGGGCGCCCGCACTATTGCGGGTGAGTGCTCCAAAGATGTAATATTTGAGTAGACTCGCATTTTGTTATCCTGTGCGCTGAAAACTTGGTCCATATGCGCTAAGCAACGCTTGTTAATTTAAAATATTACCTTCTGTGCGGCTGTTTATCAAATCTGAGAGATGGCAAGTCGTCGGCTTCAGCCCCCATGCCATGAGTGATGGGGTGTTCGGGATAAACTCGAGCGCTCTTGTTCCCATTTTTGGGTCCATCTAGGGAGGCGCTCAACACAACGAACAAGGCAACCGGACTTATAATTCTTGAACACTCTCACTTAGCCATAGAATTCTATAATTTTAAATTTCGGCAAAGCCCCTAGTTTTCAGAAGGCCGAATTTGGGGCGCTATCCACGCCTTGGCCGGACAGAATCCGGCTCCTCGCTCGAAGCGGCATAAGTCTTTAGGGACTCGCAAAGAACCTCTCGAACAGCGACCAGCTCTCGCCTCATCATGACGGTCAGTTTTAGCTTTCTCCACTGAGGCGTTAACCCAGCTCAACTGGGGCGGAATCGCAGAGGTTCTCCCAGTGCTACCTTAGCCGATAAAACGGAACGTAAGGTACCAAAACATGGGAGCCGGGCAAACCCAACTATTGACCCAAGAACATGATTCGGAGCCGATGCATATAATGCTATAAGTTCGGGGTGCCGCACTTGTGAAAGTGTTCGGACTTATCACACCATAGCGCGGGAAACATAAGCCCCTGGTGTATTTAGCCGTACCAAAACGTACGGATGCAACATGTCATAGATGAACATATGTGTAAGAAAGAAATGCAATTGGAAGCAAAAATGTGCTGCATTGCTTTATTCAATAAAAACTGCAGTAAGTGCAGGACGATAGCAAGGGATGGGACTGTTTAACATGTCCCCCTCCAGGGGTAGGCTACGGTATAATGCATAAAACAGATTTAATGCTCATAATGGAGACCACCTGGATTTTTGTTGTAGCCTTTCTCCTTCCCTGGCTGTTGCATCGTGGGTTCGGCATGTCTGCTGCCGGACAGGGCCTCTGATGAACGGAGTCCTATAGGTAAAAAATAAAAGGAAAAGAAAAAATAAACGACATACTTAAGAGCCCCTGGTGCGGTTGAGCCGCAGTCTGGGCTTATCGTGGTTGAGCCCCTTGCCCCATGCCCATGGTATCTTCAGAGCGTAATGGAGTACGCGAAGGGTCTGTCTTAATGTTTTACAGGGGCTGGGGTTGGGGCTGCACTGCTACGCGTGCTCGGAACGGGCCAGGTGGTCGTGTTGTAGGTTACTCCGGGCACGCTTAGCTGTGTCCGGCCGCTTGGCAGCCGGACTCGAGAATTGCCTTAAAAGGCTGCTTTGTACTTCTGCCGCGAGAGCCGCTGTATGTTCCTCCGTTTGGAGGGAGCATTCCGTGTTTCCGTTGACCGTGATGACTCCTCTAGGGCCTGGCATCTTGAGCTTGAGGTATGCGTAGTGCGGCACCGTGTTGAACTTTGCGAACGCGGTACGTCCGAGCAAGGCATGATAGCCGCTGCGGAACGGGACTATGTCGAAGATTAACTCCTCGCTTCGGAAGTTATCCGGGGATCCGAAGACCACTTCCAGTGTAACTGAGCTTGTACAATTGGCTTCTACACCTGGTATGACGCCTTTAAAGGTCGTCTTGGTAGGTTTAATCCTTGAGGGGTCTATGCCCATTTTGCGCACCGTGTCCTGATAAAGCAGGTTTAGGCTGCTACCGCCGTCCATCATGACTCTGGTGAGATGAAATCCGTCGACGATTGGGTCTAGAACCAATGCGGCGAACCCACCATGGCGAATGCTGGTGGGGTGGTCCCTTCGGTCAAAGGTGATCGGGCAAGAGGACCATGGATTGAACTTAGGGGCAACTGGCTCCATCGCGTATACATCCCTGAGTGCACGCTTCCGCTCCCTTTTGGGTATGTGCGTGGCATATATCATGTTCACCGTCCGCACCTGTGGGGGGAAACCCTTCTGTCCTCTATTGTTCGGCGGTTGGGTCTCTTCCTCGTCGTCGCTATGTAGCCCCTTGTCGCTGTTTTTGGCAATTAACTTTTCTGCCTGCTTGAACACCCAACAGTCCCTATTGGTGTGGTTAGCTGGCTTTTAAGGGGTGCCATGTATCTGGCACGAGCGGTCAAGAATTCGGTCCAAATTGGACGGACCCTGAGTTGTTCTTTTGAATGGCTTTTTCCGTTGACCGGGTTTAGAGCCTCTGAATCTGGCATTGACTGCTGTATCCTCACTGTTATCACCGTTAATGCGGTGTTTGTTTTTGTTGCGACGCGACCTGCCACTACGGTCCTTGATATCCAGACTGCCAGAATTTTTGTTGAGGTTGTTGCTGCGTGCTAGCCAGCTGTCCTCACCCGCACAGAAGCGGGTCATGAGTGATGTAAGGGCTGCCATGGATTTTGGCTTTTCCTGTCCTAGGTGCCGGGCAAGCCACTCGTTGCGGATGTTATGCTTGAAGGCTGAGAGGGCCTCGGCATCCGGACAGTCGACGATTTGGTTTTTGTTGGTTAAGAATTGTGTCCAGAATTGCCTGGCCGATTCATCTGGCTGCTGAATTATGTGGCTTAGGTCATCAGCGTCTGGTGGTCGCACATAAGTGCCCTAGAAGTTATCGAGGAATGCGGCTTCCAGGTCCTCCCAACTCCCAATTGACTCTGCTGGCAAGCTGTTGAGCCAATGCCGGGCTGGTCCTTTAAGCTTGAGGGGGAGGTATTTAATGGCGTGAAGATCGTCACCATGGGCCATGTGGATGTGAAGGAGATAGTCTTCAATCCAAACCGCAAGGTCTATTGTGCCATCGTAGGATTTAATATTGACGGGTTTAAACCCTTCTGGGATTTGATGATCCATTACCTCATCTGTGAAGCACAGTGGGTGTGCGGCGCCTCTGTACTGGGCGATATCGCGACGGAGCTCAAAAGAGCTTTGTCTGTTGTGTTCGGCACGTATCGTGGGGCGCCCACGTGATCCATAGATCGATCTTGATTGTCTTGCCTTATCCTCCAATATGTTTCGCAGGTCCGGAGTGTTCCCCTGTGGCCTTGTGTTTTTCGAGCGATGCCGGGGTACGGGTCTAGTGAAGGGCCTTGAGGCCTCTCTGTCGCGACCACGGGGTGGTCGATCAGCCGTATTGTCTCCTGGTGAAGCGGGATCATATGCTTCCACCTCTAATCGGGGGAGTAGCTTACGTTTGGGGTAGCTTTTGGAGGGGCGTTCGAGTTCATGCTCTTCGGCCGCGAGGACTTCGGTCCATCTGTCGGCTAGCAGATCTTGATCAGCTCTAAGCTGTTGCTGCTTTTTTTAGGCTGTTTGCTGTGGCCATAAGCCTGCGTTTGAAACGCTCCTGTTCGACGGGATCCTCAGGAACGACGAATTCATCGTCGTCGAGGCTTGGCTTGTCTCCGGAGGGAGGCATATAGTCCTCTACCTCTTCTTCGGCCGCTCTCTCATGAGGGCTGGCGTCCCCCTCCTCCTGTGCTGGATCTTTGCTGGAGTGGGTTGTCTTCGGCGCTATCCGGTGTATTATTGTCCCTGGTGCCGAAATCCTCATTCTTGCTATGGCGGGATTTAGAGCGGCGCCGCTGACGCCGGCGCTTGGGCTGTTTCTTGGAGGGGTCATCCTCCGCTATTCCTTCGCCGTTCCCATCCTTTGGGATATCCATCATGTATATGTCGTATGAAGAGGTGGCTTTCCAGTGCCCGGTGGGCACTGGTTCTTGGTCGTCTCCGGCATCGTCGTCCATACCGTCGATGTCCTCGGAGTCGTAATCTAGCATGTCGGTTAGATCGTCGACAGTGGCTACCAAGTGGGTGGTGGGTGGGCTCCGAATTTCTTCATCATCCGCATCCCAACCGTCCTGGCCGCAGTCCGGCTAGGCCTCTCCTGATAACAAGAGGTACTTTAGCGAACTCGAGATGTCGCCAAAAGGTGAGTGTTGAAAGATGTCCGCCGCAATGAACTCCATGGTCGGCGCCCAATCAGATTCGACTGGAGGGGGCGCGGGAGGTCCGAAGTCCGGCAAGGAGTCCGGCACCTCGGAGTCACGAGCTTCATGGGGGACAAGATCGGTGTTCGGCTCTATCGCCGTAGAGGTTGCAGCCCCCGAGGCGGTGTCTAGCCATCCAGCCTTGGTCTGCGCAGCCGGCTCCGAGTCGAAGATCGGAGCGGGTTCGAGTGCGGCCTCCAGGGTACTGTCCGGCTACAGAGCTAAATCATGCCCATCGTGATAGTACGGCACACTCGGCTGTGGCTCGAATCCGTCGAGGATCAAGTCCCCGCGGATATTAGCCGTGAAGTTCAAACTTCCAAATCTGACCTAACGGCCAGGGGCGTAGCCTTCGATCTGCTCCAGCTGGCCAAGCGAATTGGCCCGCAGTGCGAAGCCGCCGAATACGAAGATCTATCCGGGGAGGAAGGTCTCTCCCTGGACTGCATCGTTGTTGATGATCGAAGAAGCCATCGAGCCTATCGGTGACGACACAGAGGAACTCTCAATGAAAGCACCAATGTCGGTGTCAAAACCGGCGGATCTCGGGTAGGGGGTCCCGAACTGTGCGTCTAGGCGGATGGTAACAGGAGACGAGGGACACGATGTTTTTACCCAGGTTCGGGCCCTCTTGATGGAGGTAAAACCCTACGTCCTGCTTGATTAATATTGATGATGTGGGTTACAAGAGTAGATCTACCACGAGATCAAGGAGGCTAAACCCTAGAAGCTAGCCTATGGTATGATTGTTGTTCGTCCTATGGACTAAAGCCATCCGGTTTATATAGACACCGGAGAGGGCTAGGGTTACACAGAGTCGGTTACAATGGTAGGAGATCTACATATCCGTATCGCCAAGCTTGCCATCCACGCCAAGGAAAGTCCCATCCGGACACGGGACGAAGTATTCAATCTTGTATCTTCATAGTCTTGGAGTCCGGCCGATGATGATAGTTTGGCTATCCGGACACCCCCTAGTCCAGGACTCCCTCAGTCATCAAAACACAAAACTCTTAATACAAATCGTGATCGAACATTAAGCGTGCGGACCCTACGGGTTCGAGAACTATGTAGACATGACCGAGACACATCTGCAGTCAATAACCAATAGCGGAACCTGGATGCTCATATTGGCTCCTACATATTCTACGAATATCTTTATCGGTCAAACCGCATAACAACATACGTTGTTCCCTTTATCATCGGTATGTTACTTGCCCGAGATTCAATCATCGGTATTGTCGTGGAATTGTCACGTCAGATGTCCTAGTGAAAGGACTTAATCGCGGAGCCATCGCAACTAGGAAGCTTGAAGGGGTTAATTGGGACAAGAGACACGGGAGGTTTATACTAGTTCGGCCCCTTACAATGAAGGTAAAGCCTACGTCTAGTTGGGTTGGTATTGCTTGATGTTTCGATGACCAGGGAGTGAGATACGCTATGCCCGGTTCTCGACGAGTTGTTCCTTACCCTTAGCCGCCAGCGGGTCGCCCCCTTATATACACGAGTTGGCGCCCTACGGCTTACAGAGACCCGGCCGGCTCATAAACAGTGTCCGGCTCGGTGACTAGTTAAATCTACCTTACAATACAAGTCATGCCATTGTGGCGGTTTACTACAACGGGCCTCTAGTCGATGGTGGGCTTTAGGCCCTTTATGGAACCGCCATCTTCATGCTTGGTCTTGGGCTTCTTTCTGATGAGTCTTCTTTGCGTAACCCGGCCCCTCCTGGGCGGCTTAAACAAATAGTTATATCCCCAACATTAGGCCCCAGATTGATTTGAACCGCCATCTTCATGTCAATCTTAACATACCTTAAAAAATAAACCTTCAGCCTTCTGCCTGTGTAAAGGTTTCTAACCCGCCATGACATCATCTTCTGGATCCGTGTTAGCCCGCCGTGACGTCATCTTTACTTAAATTCATTTTTTACTCCGCCATATCTTCCAACGGATCTTTGCTTTTATTGACCGCTCCGAAAACCGAGGCGTCGGGGCCGCTGGATAATGATGTTTAGTCTCCTCGTTTCTCGCACCATCCCAGTCGGCCCTTCCCTATAAATAAGCTTGACCTAGACCTTCCTCAGTCATTTGTCTTCTTCCTCTTGCTCTCTCTCTTTGCCGCTCGAGCTCCACCGCCGCTGTCATCGCAGATCTCCTCGTCTTCACCAACTCAGGCCGCTGCATCGACCCGACTTGACCAGAAAATCGCGACGGACCTCCGCAGCAACTCTGCATCTGTAAGTTTCCTCCTTCTTGTTCCTCAGATCCGCATTAGGACCTTCGAGTTCTTCGGTGTTCTTCGTTGTTCGTCAGGAACCCTTTATAGATTTCATCACCATCGCCGTTTCTTGATCTTTAAGATAGTGTAAAATTGATGCGGTAGCTGTTTCACACCCATTTTGAATGCAAATAGATCCCTTTCCATCACACAGAGGCCTTGTTCAGCACTAATGAACTTATTCGTACTAGTTTTCGGTCTAGAAAATGTTTTCTTTCTGTGCACCTGTTTGATCCAGAATAATATCCACCAACTGCGAAACCTGTTTCTGTTAAGACCATTTAACTCTAGCGGCCCTCATTGCCGGTTTAAAATAGACAACTTTAATTGACAGCCTTGCCAGGTCCTGGCAACTTAAAATATCTTTTAATTGTTACTGATTCCCATAGCGCTTAGACAACCAGATATAGTCAGCCATATGTCATTAGGCCCCCTCTAAGCCGCCATCTTGTTTAAACTTAAAATGTTTTCCTCCGGGTTAAATTTGAACCGGAACCTCTTATTTTGTCATAGGCTTCAATTTACGTAATGGCACCCAAGGCTCCTAAAGCTCCAGTGACCTGCAACTGGGTCAAATCCACTGTTACAGAGAGCATCTTGTCTGATTTTGTGAAATCCGGCCATCTGCCCAAGACGAAGGAGGTCATGTCTTATCGTGCTCCTAACCCGTCAGAGGAGAAGCCTCAACCCAAAAAAGGGGAGGTAATCGTGTTCACTAATCACATGAACCGGGGCTTCGCTCCACCCGGTTCAAAATTCTTCAGGGATGTTTTGCATTTCTTTGACCTTAGACCTCAAGACATCGGGCCCAATTCCGTGTCAAACATTTGCAACTTCCAAGTCTTCTGCGAGGTGTACCTTGGAGAAGAGCCCAGTATACTTTTATTCAGAGAGTTGTTCTATTTAAACCGGCAGAATGAACGTGCCAACGGGCCCAGTCTTGAACTTGGTGGCATCTCGATTCAGCGGCGGAGAGACTGCCTCTTTCCTTATGCTGAACTGCCGAGTCACCCAAATGATTGGAATCAGACGTGGTTTTACTGCCAAGACACTTCTCCGGTTGAAGAAAATCCTCTGCCCGGCTTCCGCGCCCTGCGCCTTGAGTCCAACCACCCGCTGCCGGATAAACTCACTACTGTTGAACGTCTGCCACTTTCTCCCACTATTAGAAAAATCAAAGCTCTTTTGGGAAATGGCTTAGACGGTATTGACCTGGTCCGAGTCTGGATTACTTGGCGAGTGCTTCCGTTAAGCCACCGCCCTGGCTTAATGTGCACTTACTCCAGCGAGAAAGATGACCCTCTGCGTCATAGCCCCGATGACTTACCATAAGATGTGGTGGAGACCATGATCCAATCGTTGTTGAAAGAGGGCACGGTGATTAGTAACGCCTTTGGCTTACTTCCCTTCTGCAAGGAGAACCCGACCCCTGCTGTGAGTCACCCACCTTAATAAATACTCTTTACTGTATTACCTCTTACTTTTATTTATAACCCCTTATCATTTTTCACAGGCCGATCACAACTTCTGGAAGGTCAAATATGACCATGAGGCGGCCAAACAAGCCAGAGCGGCAAGAAGAGCTGAAAGAAAAGCCGCCAAAACAGGAACTTCAAGGAAGAAAAAACCAAGTTCTTCGGATTTACTCAAATTGGATGACACTTCTGATGACGAAGAAGAGGTAATCCTTAACTCTCCTGACTCTTTTGTCATTATTTTACTGACATTCTATCCTTTCAGGAGGATACGGGGAACAGCCAAGCGATTGACGAAGAGGTAACTATAATCTCCTCCGACTCAGAGCCTTTGCCAAAGCAAAATATCTGAAGGGTGACTCGGAAAGTAAGATTTTCACATCCTCTTGCTTATCAAGATCCTCAATTTCTTTTGAAGCAACAACAGTTTGAAAGCCGGAGGCAGACCCAGAACAGCAAAGATGTAGAGCTTTCCTCTAGCTCACCTGACGTAACTAGGAAGCGTCGGACTGAGGTTATCTTCGATTTACGTTCTGCTTTCCTTTGGCGGGTTACTTTCGCCAACCTGTCAATTCATCTGACTCCAATTATCAGGATACCTCTCCTTCCTCTGGCGAGTCTATGCAATCTAACATGCCGACTTTCAAAACTGCCCCCGGGTAACTTATTTTTGTTTACCTTTATGCTTTACCTTACCCATGCTTTTGTACTCATCCTTCTGCCTTTGTCCACAGCGTGCAAGTGAAGTCCAGTAAGAGGGCAAAAAAGAGTAAGCCGTCCCGAGACCCGGTCGTGATTGAACCGGAGCTTGCCACGACTGCTCCTAATAGTTCTACCCATCAGCCGCCGCCTGAACCAGTCTACGACATTCCAGCACCAACCTCTGATCCGCCCGCCGAAGACACTCTCAACAGCTCTGATAACCCAGAAGCTCCTAGCCCGGCCAAGACAACTGATCCGGACGTTGAGATTCTGAAGACTCACTTTGTTGAGCCAGGGCGACCCACTGTCCTTGCCAAGTGCTTTGCTAAGGAGGAAATTCTGGAACGTCAAAAGGCCAAGCTAGATATTGCTGACTATACTCATTTGAGTATTGGAGATATAGTCTCTGGCTATCTCAATCAAGTACATAGCAGCCATGACCTGGAGATTGGTATGGTGAAGCAAATACAACAAAAATCTGAGGTATGACTTATGCTACTTTTCCGAATCATACTTACTGTATCAGCCCCCAAGTCTATTGCTTATGAATAAATATGCTGTAGACTTAGAAAACTGCTTAGCACTGATTTATCCGGTATTTGAAAGAAGATATTTAACCCGGTTGTGACATGATACTTAATACTTGCAATACACATTAGCCCCCAAGTGTCAAGCATCTTTGCTTGCAAAGTTCTTGAGACTTAATTTTCATGAGCCGGCATTGTAAGTTAAAATTCTTTAGCACACATTAGCCCCCAAGTGTCAAGTATGTTTGCTTGCAAAGTGCTTGGGACTTAATGCTATCTTATCATGATTCAGATTATAACCCGGTATTAATGCAGGCCATCATAAGTCAATTTGAGTCGCAAATGGCTGACCTGAAGAGTCGCCTAGTCGCTCAAGAACTTGAAATTCAAAAGGCCAACTCCAAATTTGAATCCAGTGTCTCTGAACAAGAGAAGCTGAAGAAGAATTTTGAGGCAGAGAAGAAAATCTGGGCTGATGAACAGACTTCTCTGGTGACCCGGGCTGAGACGGCAGAGGCATTACTTGCAGAAACAACAACGGAGCTGTCCGGCTTAAAACGCAAGATATCTCAAATGGTCTCAGCACTTTGGTAAGTTATTCATATAGACTTTAAACCTTGCAAATCTCCTTCCGATGATTACTTCAATTGTCAGCTCCGTCTCACCTTATGTTTAATAATGCATGCCCTAGGAGCACAAACCTCAAGCAGAACATGTTGATCAAGCTCAAGGTGGTTTATACTCTTGTGGAGCAGCTCTACACCGGGTCACAACGTGCTCTGGCCGTTGTAGCTTTATCAGATGACGTTCCTCACCTCCTGCAAGATGTATTGAAACGGCTTGCTTCACTACCTCAACAGATCCAAGACCTAAGGCGGGCGTCCGCAAGAGCCGGGGCCGTAGATGCGTTGAGCCGGGCGAAAGCCTGGATTCCGGAACTAGACCCGGCCGACCTCGCTCTTGGATACCCCAGCCTTAAAGAAGATGGGACCGTATTTGATGGACATGACTTCACTGCCTGTGTCAAAGTTATACGCCCCGTGGCCACTCTTATTGGGAACGATACTGATCTTACCAAGTATCAGCCGGGTTCTGACAACGAGAATCGGAGAATCCCAACACCTCCCTTTGATGAAGTCAGCATGATCCCTCCAACTCGTAAGCATACCTTTGCCCCTGAAGTGGACCCAGCTGGTTTAATAGATGATGAAGCTGAATTTGAAGCCTTGAGCGGCATTGACTGGGCCTCGTCAACTTTCCAGGACAAAGCAGCCGGCGGAGAAGCGGAGAAGGGTAACCCGGAGCATTCAAGCCCGCCAAAAGAGTGAAACGCCAGGCGTTTATGACTTTGCAAAACAATGCTTCATTATTCAGACTCGGGGAGTCTTGTAATAGGGTAGAAAAAACCTCTTCAATTTTGTCATGCCTTCGTGCATGTTTATGGCGCTTAATACTTTCGTAAGCCGCCATCGCTATATATAATTCCAGCTTATATTGATCTTTTATTTCCTTGATGTCAAATTTGCTTGCCTTATCCTGCCTGTAAAACAAGCAAAAATTCCCCTGCGATCCTTTTGATGATCTCGCCAGTTTATATGACCTACATCATGCTGGTAAATTCAACTCCTGAAGGCTGGAACATATAATGTTCACCTGGCACTTAATAACCTGGGGTGATCAATATTAAGCCGGAATAACAAAAAAAACATCTCATAGTGCTTTCAAGAAGGTCTCAAGATGGCCAAGTAATTTAAACTTATGAAGTATAATGGATAATAACAACATTCAAAGGCTTCTGATTCGAATACGATCAGTAAACCGTTCCAAAGGGGTTAAGCTAAGATTCGGATACGATCATATAGCCCCCAGTGGCTTTGGCGATGCCAATCAAGTGGGTATCGACAGCTATGTTCTCTTTGGTTCGAATACGACCTATGTTTGAACAGGAAGCCCCCAAGTGACCATAAAAGTTGTTTAATGACGTTGATTCGAATACGATCCACGTCAGACCCAAAGGGGTTAAGCTATGATTCAAATATGATCAAGAAGCCCCCAAGTGGGTTTGGCAATATGCCAATCAAGTGGGTATCGATAGCTATGTTCTCTTTGGTTCGAATACGACCTATGTTTGAACAGGAAGCCCCCAAGTGATCATGGCTAGATTCAGATATGATCATAAGCCCGACCAAAGGAAGAGCCGGATTCAGATATGATCCGCTCCCTGTTGGTTGTTTCCACCATCTGACAAAAAAGACATATAGACTTTTGAGGGTAAAAAAGGATGGATGTCCTGCTTTATTGCTTTATATAATATATCCATCGTCAAAATATATACATCTTGAGAGCCGGTGGCTTAAGTATAGTAAGGCCGAAGATGGGCTATATTCCACGGCCGGCGGGTCTCCTCCTCCGACTTACGTGAGTCTTTGTGCTCTCGAATATCAATGAGGTAGTATGACCCGTTGTTCAGATTCTTGCTGACCACAAAGGGTCCTTCCCAAGGAGGGGATAGCTTGTGCATATCAGACTGATCCTGGATGAGCCGGAGCACTAAGTCGCCTTCCTGAAAGGTTCTGCTTCTGACC
This sequence comes from Triticum aestivum, assembly GCF_018294505.1. Taxonomy (NCBI): domain Eukaryota; kingdom Viridiplantae; phylum Streptophyta; class Magnoliopsida; order Poales; family Poaceae; genus Triticum; species Triticum aestivum. Next base: position 618,579,347 of record NC_057798.1, read on the forward strand.
CGGCGGCTGTGATAGCGACGAAGGTCTTGCTGGTAAATCGATGAGCGGGCTATTGCCAAGTCTCGCTCCTCATCCAACAAGTCAAGTGCCTCCTGACGAGCTTTTTCATTATTAGCCTCAACGTAAGCCGCCACACGGGGTGAATCGTGTCGGATGTCACTTGGCAGGACTGCCTCTGCTCCATAGACCATGAAGAAAGATGTATAACCCGTGGATCTATTAGGCGTAGTGTTGATGCTCCACAGCACAGAGGGTAACTCCTCCACCCAACAACCCGGAGTCCGCTGTAAGGGGACCAAGAGCCGTGGTTTGATACCCCTCAGGATCTCCTGATTAGCTCTTTCTGCTTGACCATTGGATTGAGGATGAGCAACAGCCGAAACGTCGAGCCGGATATGTTCTCGTTGACAGAACTCTTCCATGGCACCCTTGGAGAGATTAGTGCCATTATTAGTTATGATGCTGTGTGGAAAACCAAAACGAAAGATCACCTTTTTGATGAACTGAACCGATGTGGCTGCATCACACTTACTGACCGGCTCTGCCTCAACCCACTTTGTGAATTTATCCACTGCCACCAGGAGGTGTGTCTTTTTATCCTTAGACCTCTTGAAAGGTCCCACCATGTCAAGCCCCCAGACTGCGAATGGCCAAGTAATTGGAATCATCCTCAACTCTTGAGCCGGCACATGAGCTCGTCGTGAGAATTTTTGACATCCGTCACATTTGCTGACAAGATCCTCTGCATCAGCATGAGCCGTCAGCCAATAAAAACCATGACGGAAAGCCTTGGCCACAAGAGATTTTGAGCCGGCATGATGACCATAATCTCCTTCATGGATCTCTCGAAGTATCTCTTGACCCTCCGCAGGTGACAGGCAACGCTGGAATGCCCCTGTGACACTGAGGTGATGTAACTCGCCATTAACAATTGTCATGGATTTGGACCGCCTGACGATTTGTCTCGCCAAGGTCTCATCCTCAGGCAACTCTCCCCGGGTCATATAAGCCAAGTATGGCAATGTCCAATCCGAGATGACGTGAAGCGCGGCCACCAATTGTGCCTCCGGGTCTGGCACTGCTAGTTCTTCCTCTGTAGGTACCTTGACAGAAGGATTATGCAAAACATCAAGAAAGGTGTTAGGCGGCACCGGCTTACGCTGAGATCCCAACCGGCTTAACGCATCAGCCGCCTCATTCTTCCTTCGATCAATGTGCTCCACTTGATACCCTTTGAAGTGCCCAGCCACAACATCTACTTCACGACGGTAAGCCGCCATAAGGGGATCCTTAGAGTCCCACTTGCCTGACACCTGTTGAGCCACGAGATCTGAGTCGCCCAAGCACCTTACCCGGCTCAAATTCATCTCTTTGGCCATCCGGAGACCATGGAGCAAGGCCTCGTACTCAGCTGCATTGTTAGTACAGGGAAACATGAGCCGGAGCACATAACGAAATTTGTCACCTCGAGGGGAAGTTAAAACAACTCCAGCCCCTGAGCCTTCTAACTGCCTGGACCCATCAAAGTGAATAGTCCAATATGTATTATCTGGCTTCTCCTCAGGTGCCTGCAACTCTGTCCAATCATTGATAAAGTCCACCAAGGCTTGAGATTTAATAGCAGTACGGGGCATATACTTCAAACGATAGGGCCCAAGCTCAATAGCCCACTTGGCGATTCGTCCTGTGGCCTCCCTGTTCTGAATGATGTCTCCCAAAGGGGCGGAACTTACCACCGTTATAGGATGACTTTGGAAGTACTGCTTCAGCTTCCGGTTTGCCATGAACACACCATAAACAAGTTTCTGCCAATGTGGATATCTTTGTTTAGACTCAATGAGCACCTCGCTGACGTAGTAAACCGGCCGTTGAACCGGATGCTCCTTGCCTGCCTCCTTACGCTCCACCACGATGGCGACACTGACGGCTCGTGAGTTAGCAGCCACATATAACAGCAACGGCTCTCTATCAATGGGAGCCGCAAGGACCGGTGGCTCAGACAACTGTCTCTTTAAATCTTCAAAGGCAGTGTTAGCAGCATCACTCCAGACAAAGGTGTCTGTTTTCTTCATCATCTGATACAGCGGTAGGGCCTTCTCACCTAACCGGCTTATGAACCGGCTTAAAGCAGCAACACGACCCGCCAGTCGCTGAACATCATTGATGCACGCCGGTTTAGCCAGAGAGGTAATTGCCTTGATCTTCTCCGGATTAGCTTCAATGCCTCTGTTTGAAACCAAGAAACCCAAGAGCTTGCCTGCAGGTACACCAAATACACACTTTTCCGGGTTAAGCATCATTTTATAAGCCCGGAGATTATCAAATGTCTCCTTCAGGTCAGATATCAAGGTTTCCTTCTCTCTGGACTTCACCATGATATCATCCACATAAGCATGAACATTGCGCCCAATTTGATCATGGAGACAGTTTTGTACACATTGCTGATAAGTCGCCTGAGCACTCTTGAGCCCAAACGGCATAGATACATAACAGAAGGCTCCAAACGGAGTGATGAAAGCCGTCTTCTCCTGGTCCTTAACTGCCATCTTGATCTGATGATAACCAGAGTAAGCATCCAAAAAGCTTAAACGCTCACAACCCGCCGTAGCATCAATGATTTGATCAATACGGGGGAGAGCAAAGGGATCAGCCGGACAAGCCTTATTTAAGTCCGTGTAATCCACACACATCCGCCAGGTGCCGTTCTTCTTGAGCACGAGCACCGGGTTAGCCAACCACTCCGGGTGAAAAACTTCAACAATAAACCCAGCGGCTAAGAGCCGGGCGACTTCCTCTCCAATAGCTTGCCGCCTCTCTTCGTTGAATCATCAAAGAAACTACCTGACTGGCTTATACTTGAGATCAATATTGAGAGTGTGCTCAGCGAGTTCTCTCGGTACACCTGGCATGCCAGAAGGTTTCCATGCAAAGATGTCCCGGTTCTCACGGATGAACTCGATGAGCGTGCTTTCCTATTTAGGATCCAAATTGGCACTGATGCTGAACTGCTTAGCTGAATCACCCGGATTGAAATCCACAAGCTTGGTTTCAGCAGCCGACTTAAACTTCATCACCGGGTCATGCTCGGTGGTTGGCTTTTTTAGAGAGGTCATATCTGCCGGGTCAATGTTGTTTTGATAAAACTTCAGTTCCTCCACTGCACAAACAGACTCAGCATAAGCCGCGTCGCCCTCCTCACAATCCAGGGCTACCTTCCGACTTTCGTGCATGGTGATGGTACCTTTGTGACCTGGCATCTTAAGCTGCAGGTAAACATAGCACGGCCGTGCCATGAACTTGGCATAAGCTGGCCGTCCAAACAGAGCATGATATGGACTCCTGATTTTGACCACCTCAAAGGTTAGTTTTTCAGCTCTGGAGTCATACTCATCTCCAAAAGCCACTTCCAGTTCAATCTTGCCAACTGGGTACACCGACTTACCAGGGACCACTCCATGAAAAACAGTGTTGGACGTCTTCAAATTCTTATCAGTTAACCCCATGCGTTGGAAGGTCTCATAATAGAGGATATTGATGCTGCTACCCCCGTCCATGAGTACCTTAGTAAATTTATAGCCACCAACCTAAGGTGCTACCACCAAGGCTAACTAACCCGGATTATCAACCCGGATGGGGTGATCTTCCCTGCTCCACACAATGGGCTGTTCTGACCACCTCAAATAACGGGGAACCGCCGGCTCAATAGAATTTACAGCCCTCTTATGAACCTTCTGGTCATGTTTGCACAAGCTAGTGGTAAACACATGATACTGCCCACTATTCAGCTGCTTCGGATGGCTTTAATAACCCGATTGCTGGTGCTGCTTTTCCCCTTGACCAGATTGCTGCTGATTATGACCGCCCTGATGTCCCTGAAAGTCGGAACTTGAACCGACATTTGGGCCATGAAAACCGCCAGCTCCTGAGCCGCCGCCCGACCCATGATTGCCATCAAATGTGTTAGAATTCTTAAAAGCCATCATGATCGCACAATCTTTCCATAAGTGGGTGGAGGGTCGTTCCCGGGTGCCGTGTTTCGGGCATAGCTCATTGAGTAGCTGCTCAAGAGATGGGCCTGACCCGCCATATCGGGGCTGCTTGCCCTTACGTCTCTTATTGTTATCCTGTGCATTGGCATTGGCTAGAAACTCCGGGTTACCCTCTGCCTTACGCTTGTTGCCCCCTTGATTCGTCGGGTTATGTTGCTGTCCCCTTACCTTGTCGTTCTTTTTTCCCTCCCCTGTCTTTTCCTCATCATATGCGGGGTCCTTGGTACTATCAGAGTCGGCGTATTTGACTAAAACGGCCATCAGCATACCCATATTGTTGCAATCACGCTTAAGGCGCCCTAGCTTCTGTCTCAGCGGTTCAAAGCGACAATTCTTTTCCAACATAAGGACTGCAGAGCCAGCATCCATCTTGTCAGATGAATGTATTATCTCCTTAACCCGGCGTACCCAGTGAGTCATGGACTCACCCTCCTCCTGCTTACAATTTGTCAAATCCACAATCGACATGGATTGCTTGCAAGTGTCCTTGAAGTTCTGGATGAAGTGGGCCTTTAGCTCTGCCCACGAATCAATGGAATTGGGGGGCAAGCCCTTTAACCAGGACCGGGCCGTTCCATCTAACATCATTGTGAAGTACTTAGCCATTGCTGCATCGCTGACCTCCAACAGCTCCATGGCCATCTCATAGCTCTCGATCCACGCTCCAGGCTGTAAGTCGGCCATGTAATTCGGCACCTTTCGAGGTCCCTTGAAGACCTTGGGAAGGCGTACATTATGCAAAGCCAACACAAAACAAGGAACACCGCCGGTTCTAGTGGCCACTCCCGTCTCAACGGAAGCTATCGGATACTCTAGGAAATCTTGATGAGCCGTCTGTTGAGCCGCTAGCTGAGCCGCCTGCTCGTTCTCCTGACGTACCCGATCTTCTACCGGGTTATAGCCACCGGGATGGTTCCGGCGCTGGGCATTGCTCGACAAAGCTTTTGACTCCATGTGCCTGCTGTAACTTGGACTCCGGTTTTGAGGAGGTGGTGCTAACCAAGGCGGAGGTGTTGAGTGAATCATGTCCTGACTATAAGAATAAGTCTCTTGCTGAGCCAGGACCGTCTGGACAAGTTCCCTGATCCTCCGGGTCTCCACCGCTGTTGGATCATCACCGTCCACTTGGAGAGCCGCCAGACGCGCTGATGTTGCGATTAAGTTCTCCATGGGGTTGGAAAAGTGACCCGGCAGTATCGGTACGTAACAAGGCGGCGCCATGTTCCCATGAGGAGGTACCATCTCCCGAGGCTGAGCTGGTCCTCCTGTTCCGGCTGTCATAAACTGATTTGCATCTGGCGGGTTACTTGGGCCGGCTCCGGGTGTAGCAAAAAGAACCCGAGGGTCGTAAGTCGGAGGCAGAAGGGATTGAGTTTTTTGGTGCCTCCTTCTCATCACCTCATTAGATGCGTTCAGACTCATCGTAAGCTGGAAAGCCTCTGACTGGAGCTGTTGTGCCCGTGCATCCAAAGCCGCCCGTTCCGTGGCTAACCTGGTATCCTCAACTGCTAAGGTCTCCTTGGCCCGAGCTATTTCCTTGCGTACCCGCGCCACCTCTGCGTCATGCTCATCTTTATTTGCAGGAATAACCATGGCGGTTAACAGGGCTGTAAGCTTATCCATGAGATCTATCAGCACTTGAGCCGGCGGGCGCATAGGGCCTCCTGCCTCGGCCGCTCCTATCCCGGACGTAATTGCAGTAGCGGCTGTAGAATTTTGGCCGGGTTGAGTCCCAGCCATGAAGACTCCTGCCCAATTTGGCGACTCATAGGGGTCTGGAATACTGGAGCCGTTGGAACAGCCCCCAAGCATGCCATCCTGCACTTGATACAGCATATCTGTTGAACCGGCGGATGAATCAGAGAGAACGTTCGTCTCACCACCATCTTCAGATCCTTCAGAAAGTTCTTCTGCGTGGATGCAGCCCACAAAAACACGCTTCACGCCGGCTTGAACTCGGGCGGGTTTCGCACGCTGAGCCGTCTCGACGAGGTCGGTGCAGTTGTCTGGCTCAGGGCCCGGCTCACCAATCCGGCCGACGAAGACGTGGATTCCACCGAAGGGGACCCGGTACCCGTACTCAATTGAGCCAGCGTCGGGCCCCCAGCCTTCGTCGTCGATGTAGATCTTGCCACGACGACTCTTGGTCATCCGGCCTACTGCGTATCCCTTGAGCCCTTCGAAGTTGCCCTTCAAGAACTCAAACCCACCGTGCGTTGGCTCCACGATGGGCGCCAACTGTCGTGGAATTGTCACGTCAGATGTCCTAGTGAAAGGACTTAATCGCGGAGCCATCGCAACTAGGAAGCTTGAAGGGGTTAATTGGGACAAGAGACATGGGAGGTTTATACTAGTTCGGCCCCTTACGATGAAGGTAAAGCCTACGTCTAGTTGGGTTGGTATTGCTTGATGTTTCGATGACCAGGGAGCGAGATACCCTATGCCCGGTTCTTGACAAGTTGTTCCTTACCCTTAGCCGCCAGCGGGTCGCCCCCTTATATACAAGAGTTGGCGCCCTGCGGCTTACAGAGACCCGGCCGGCTCATAAACAGTGTCCGGCTCGGTGACTAGTTAAATCTACCTTACAATACAAGTCATGCCATTGTGGCGGTTTACTACAATGGGCCTCCAGTCGATGGTGGGCTTTAGGCCCTTTATGGAACCACCATCTTCATGCTTGGTCTTGGGATTCTTTCTGATGAGTCTTCTTTGCGTAACCCGACCCCTCCTGGGCAGCTTACACAAATAGTTATATCCCCAACAGGTATCATCATACCTAGTCCAATCTCATTACCAGCAAGTCTCTTTACTCATTCCGTAATACTTCATCCCGTAACTAACTCATTAGTCACAATGCTTGCAAGGCTTATAGTGATGAGCATTACCGGGAGGGCTCAGAGATACCTCTCCAAAACACGGAGTGACAAATCCTAATCTTGATCTATGCCAACCCAATAAACACCTTCGAAGACACCTGTAGAGCACCTTTATAATCACCCTTTTACGTTGTGATGTTTGGTAGCACACAAAGTGTTCCTCCAGTATTGGGGAGTTGCATAATCTCATAGTCTGAGGAACATGTATAAGTCATGAAGAAAGCAGTAGCAATGAAACAGTAACAATCATAATGCTAAGCTAACGGATGGGTCATGTCCATCACATCATTCTCCTAGTGATGTGATCTCGTTCATCAAATGACAACACATGTCTATAGTTAGGAAACATAACCATCTTTGATTAGCGAGCTAGTCAAGTAGAGGCATACTAGGGACAATATGTTTTGTTTATGTATTCATACATGTACTAAGTTTCCGGTTAATACAATTCTAGCATGAATAATAAACATTTATCATGAAATAAGGAAATAAATAATAACTTTATTATTGCCTCTAGGGCATATTTCCTTTAGTCTCCCATTTACACTAGAGTCAATAATCTAGATTACATAGTAATGATCCTAACACCCATGGAGCTTTGGTGTTGATCATGTTTTGCTCATGGAAGAGGCTTAGTCAACGGGTCTGCAACATTCAGATCTGTATGTATCTTGCAAATCTCTATGTCCCACTCTGACACATGATGACGGATGCAATTGAAGATTCTCTTGATGTGCTTGGTTCTCTTGTGAAATCTGGATTCCTTTGCCAAGGCAATTGCACCAGTATTGTCACAAAAGATTTTCATTGGACCCAATGCACTAGGTATGACACCTAGATCGGATATGAACTCCTTCATCTAGGCTCCTTCATTTGTTGCTTCCAAAGCAGCAATGTACTCCGCTTCACACATAGATCCCGCCAAGATGCTCTGCTTGGAACTGCACCAACTGACAGCTCCTCCATTCGATAAAAATACGTATCCGGTTTGCGACTTAGAGTCATCTAGATCAATGTCAAAGCTTGCATCGACGTAACCGTTTACGACAAGCTCTTTTACACCTCCATAAACAAGAAACATATCCTTAGTCCTTTTCAGGTATTTCAGGATGTTCTTGACCGCTGTCCAGTGCTCCACTCCGGGATTACTTTGGTACCTCCCTACTATGCTTATAGTAATGCAGACACCAGGTCTGGTACACGACATCGCATACATGATAGAACCTATGGCTGAAGCATAGGGAATGACTTTCATTTTCTCTCTATCTTCTGCAGTGGTCGGGCATTGAGTCTGACTCAATTTCACACCTTGTAACATAGGCAAGAACCCTTTCTTTGACTGATCCATTTTGAACTTCTTCAAAACTTTATCAAGGTATGTGCTTTGTGAAAGTCCAATTAAGCGTCTTGATCTATCTCAATCGATCTTGATGCCCAATATGTAAGCAGCTTCACCGAAGTCTTTCATGAAAAAAAAACTCTTATTCAGGTATCCCTTTATGCTATCCAGAAATTCTATGTCATTTCCAATCAACAATATGTCATCCACATATAATATTAGAAATGCTATAGAACTCCCACTCACTTTCTTGTAAATACAGGCTTCTCCAAAAGTCTGTATAAAACCATATGCTTTGATCACAAAATCAAAGCGTTTATTCCAACTCCAAGAGGCTTGCACCAGTCCATAAATGGATCGTTGGAGCTTGCACACTTTGTTAGCACCCTTTGGATCGACAAAACTTCTGGTTGCATCATATACAACTCTTCTTCCAGAAATCCATTCAGGAATGCAGTTTTGACATCCATCTGCCAAATTTCATAATCATAAAATGCGGCAATTGCTAACATGATTCGGACAGACTTAAGCATCACTACGGGTGAAAATGTCTCATCCTAGCAACTCCTTGAACTTGTCGAAAACATTTCGCAACAAGTCGAGCCTTGTAGACAGTAACATTACCGTCTGCGTTAGTCTTATTCTTGAAGACCCATTTATTTTCTATGGTTTGCCAATCATCGAGCAAGTCCACCAAAGTCCACACTTTGTTCTCATACATGGATCCCATCTCAAATTTCATTGCCTCAAGCCATTTCGTGGAATCTGGGCTCATCATTGCTTCCTCATAGTTCGTAGGTTCACCATAGTCTAGTAACATGACTTCCAAAACAGGATTACCGTGCCACTCTAGTGCGGATCTTACTCTGGAAGACCTACGAGGTTCGGTAGTAACTTGATCTGAAGTTTCATGATAATCATCATTAACTTCCTCACTAATTGGTGTAGGAATCACTAGAACTGATTTCTGTGATGAACTACTTTCCAACAAGGGAGAAGGTACAATTACCTCATCAAGTTCTACTTTCCTCCCACTCACTTCTTTCGAGAGAAACTCCTTCTCTAGAAAGGATCCATCCTTAGCAACAAATATTTTTCCTTCGAATCTGTGATAGAAGGTGTACCCAACAGTTTCCTGCTGGTATCCTATGAAGACGCACTTCTCCGATTTGGGTTCGAGCTTATCAGGTTGAAGCTTTTTCACATAAGCATCGCAGCCCCAAACTTTAAGAAACGAGAACTTTGGTTTCTTGCGAAACCATAGTTCATAAGGCGTCGTCTCAACGGATTTTGATGGTGCCCTATTTAAAGTGAATGCAGCCGTCTCTAAGCATAACCCCAAAATGATAGTGGTAAATCAGTAAGAGACATCATAGATCGCACCATATCCAATAAAGTACGGTTACGACGTTCGGACACACCATTTCGCTATGGTGTTCGAGGTGGCGTTAGTTGTGAAACTATCCCATGTTCTTTCAAATGAAGACCAAACTCATAACTCAAAATTCTCCTCCACGATCATATCGTAGAAACTTTATTTTCTTGTTACAATGATTTTCCACTTCACTCTGAAATTCTTTGAACTTTTCAAATGTTTCATACTTATGCTTCATTAAGTAGATATAACCATATCTGCTCAAATCATCTGTGAAGGTAAGAAAATAACGATACCTGCCACGAGCCTCAACACTCATTGGACCGCATACATCTGTATGTATTATTTCCAATAAGTCAGTAGCTCATTCCATTGGTCTGGAGAATAGAGCTTTTAGTCATCTTGCAAATGAGGCACGGTTTGCCAGCACCAAGTGATTCATAATCAAGTGATTCCTGAAGTCCATCAACATGGAGTTTCTTCATGCGCTTTATACCGATATGACTCAAACGGCAGTGCCACAAATAAGTTGCACTATCATTATCAACTTTGCGTCTTTTGGCTTCAATATTATGAATATGTGTATCATCACTATCGAGATTCAACAAAAATAGACCACTCATCAAGGGTGCATGACCATAAAAGATATTACTCATATAAATAGAACAACCATTATTCTCTGATTTAAATGAATAACCATCTCGCATCAAACAAGAACCAGATATAATGTTCATGCTCAACGCTGGCACCAAATAACAATTATTCAGGTCTAAAACTAATCCCGATAGTAGATGTAGAGGAAGTGTGCCGACGACGATCACATCGACCTTGGAACCATTTCCCACGCGCATCGTCACCTCGTCCTTAGCCAATCTTTGTTTAATCTGTAGCCCCTATTTCGAGTTGCAAATATGAGCAACAGAACCAGTATCAAATACCCAGGCGCTACTAAGAGCATTAGTAAGGTACACATCAATAACATGTATATCAAATATACCTTTCACTTTTCCATCCTTCTTATCCGCCAAATACTTGCGGCAGTTCCGCTTCCAATGACCAGTCCCTTTGCAGTAGAAGCACTCAGTTTCGGGATTGGGTCCATACTTGGGTTTCTTCTCTTGAGCAGCAACTTTCTTGTCGTTCTTCTTGAAGTTCCCCTTCTTCCCTTTGCCCTTTTTCTTCAAACTGGTGGTCTTGTTGACCATCAACACTTGATGCTCCTTCTTGATTTCTACCTCTGCAGCCTTTAGCATCGCGAAGAGCTCGGGAATAGTCTTGTTCATCCCTTGCATATTATAGTTCATCATGAAGCCTTTATAGCTCAGTGGCAGTGATTGAAGAACTCTGTCGATGACACTATCATCAGGAAGATTAACTCCCAGCTGAGTCAAGTGGTTATGGTACCCAGACATTCTGAGTATGTGTTCACTGACATAACTATTCTCCTCCATTTTGCAGCTGTAGAACTTGTTGGAGACTTCATATCTCTCAACTCGGGCATTTGCTTGAAATATTAACTTCAACTCATGGAACATCTCATATGCTCCATGACGTTCAAAACGTCTTTGAAGTCCCGATTCTAAGCCGTAAAGCATGCCACACTGGACTATCTAGTAGTCATCAGCTTTGCTCTCCCAGACATTCTTAACATTATCAGTAGCATCTGCAGCAGGCCTGGCACCCAGCGGTGCTTCCAGGATGTAATTCTTCTATGCAGCAATGAGGATAATCCTCAAGTTATGGACCCTGTCCGTGTAGTTTCTGCCATCATCTTTCAACTTAGCTTTCTCTAGGAACACATTAAAATTCAAAGGAACGGTAGCACGGGCCATTGATCTACAATAACATAGACATGCAAAATAACTATCAAGATAAGTTCATGATAAATTAAAGTTCAATTAATCATATTACTTAAGAACTCACACTTAGATAGACTTCCCTCTAGTTATCTAAATGATCACATGATCCAAATCAACTAAACCATGTCCGATCATCACGTGAGATGGAGTAGTTTTCAATGGTGAACATCACTATGTTGATCATATCTCTCGTTCGACCTTTCGGTCTCAGTGTTCCGAGGCCATATCTGCATATGCTAGGCTTGTCAAGTTTAACCCGAGTATTCTGCGTGTGCAAAACTGGCTTGCACCCGTTGTATGTGAACGTAGAGCTTATCACATCCGATCATCACGTGGTGTCTCGGCACGACGAACTGTAGCAACGGTGCATACTCAGGGAGAACACTTATACCATGCAATTCAGTAAGGGATCATCTTATAATGCTACCACCGTACTAAGCAAAATAAGATGCATAAAAGATAAACATCACATGCAATCAATATATGTGACATGATATGTCCATCATCATCTTGTGCTCATGATCTCGAGCACCGAACCATCATCAGGATCTCCATCGTCACCGGCGGGACACCTTGATCTCCATCGTAGCATCGTTGTTGTCTCGCCAACTATTGTTATTATGACTATCACTACCGCTTAGTGATAAAGTAAAACAATTACATGGCGATTGCATTGCATACAATAAAGCGACAACCATATGGCTCCTGCTAGTTGCCGATAAATCTGTTACAAAACATGATCATCTCATACAACAATTTATATCACATCATGCCTTGACCATATCACATCACAGCAAGCCCTGCAAAAACAAGTTAAACGTCCTCTACTTTGTTTTTGCAAGTTTTACGTGGCTGCTACGGGCTTCTAGCAAGAACCATTCTTACCTAAGCATCAAAACCACAACGATTTTTCGTCAAGTGTGTTGTTTTAACCTTCAACAAGGACCAGCCGTAGTCAAACTCGATTCAACTAAAGTTGGAGAAACATACACCCGCCAGCCACCTTTGTGCAAAAGCACGATGGTAGAACCAGTCTCATGAACGTGGTCATGTAATGTCGGTCCGGGCCGCTTCATCCAACAATGCCACCGAATCAAAGTAAGATGTTGGTGGTAAGCAGTATGACTATTATCACCCGCAACTCTTTGTGTTCTACTCGTGCATATAACATCTACGCATAGACCTGGTTCTGATGCCACTGTTGGAGAACGCAGTAATTTCAAAAAAAACTCCCTACGATCACGCAAGATCTATCTAGGTGATGCATAGCAATGAGAGGGGAGAGTGTGTTCACGTACCCTCGTAGACCGAAAGCGGAAGCGTTAGTTAACCCGGTTGATGTAGTCGAACGTCTTCGCGATCCAACCGATCAAGTACCAAACGTACGGCACCTCCACGTTCAGCACACGTTCAGCTCGATGACGTCCCTCGTAATCTTGATCCGGTTGAGGCTGAGGGAGAGTTTCATAAGCACGACGGCATTGCGACGATGATGATGAAGTTACCAGCGCAGGGCTTTGCCTAAGCAGTACGATGATATGATCGAGGTGTGTAACTGTGGAGGGGGGCACCGTACACGGCTAAAATATCAACTTGTGTGTTCTAAGGTGCCCCCCTGCCCCCGTATATAAAGGAGCAAGGGGGAGGCCGGCCGGCCCTCCTAGGGCGCGCCCCACAAGGGGAGTCCTACTAGGACTACTAGTCCTAGTAGGATTCCACCAAGAGGGAGAGAGTGGGAAGGAAGGAGAGGGAGAGGGAGAAGGAAAGGGGGGCGCCGCCCCCCCTCCCTAGTCCAATTTGGACCCAAGGGTGAGGGGGCGTGCGGCCTGCCCTGGCCGCCCCTCTCTCTCTCTCCACCTAGGCCCATGTGGTTCATTAGTTCCCCCGGGGGGTCCAGTAACCCTCCGGCACTCCAGTCTTATCTGAAACTACTCCGGAACACTTCCGGTGTCCAAATATAGGCGTCCAATATATCAATCTTTATGTCTCGACTATTTCGAGACACCTTGTCATGTCCGTGATCTCATATGGGACTCTGAACAAACTTTGGTCATCAAAACACATAACTCTTAATACTAATCATCATTGAACATTAAGCGTGCGGACCCTACGGGTTCGAGAACTGTGTAGACATGAACGAGACACATCTCTGGCCAATAACCAATAGCGGAACCTGGATGCTCATATTGGCTCCTACATATTTGTGATGCCCCGAGACCGACGCTCCAGAAGACTTATAGATACTCTGAGTTTTGTCGTGTGATTTGTTTTGTTTGTTACATCTCTTGCATTGCATCATGTCATCATACAACCCTTTTGAAAAACTCAAGTAAATAAATTGTATGGATCTTCGATCCATTTAAATCGAGGGAATTCACATGGTGTTTTCTCTTTATAACGTATCCTCCCAATATTATTAGGGAGCTATAACAAAGTATTCCATTCTTTGGGAATCACCATAACACACGTGCAAAATAAATCCCATGCCTTTTCTGCTCCGAGTTGACCTCAAAACCTTGTCAATAATTATTTCTTTGCTTATTGGAGCCCCACAAAAAATCTCAACATTTTTGGACCTTTCAAATGCGCACTTCTTATTCAAATTCATTTGAATTTAATTCAAACGAGTTCGAATCCAATCTTCGCACACATGCTCATTTATAGTTTTCTTGGATGAAGCTCATTTTATGAGTCCCGGAAAATTGGCCTCATGCACGAATTCTTTCTCTCCAACCATCTTATTTTCCCTATTTTCTTCCTTTCTTGTTTTCTTCTTGAAATGGAAATGAGGGAGGAGAGAGCACAATAGCTACAACCAGCCCAATTTGGCCCAAAGCCCAGCCGGCCTCACCAGCTCCTAAACCCTAGTCGATCCCTCGATCCACCCTCTCCCTCTCGACCCCCTAAGTGCCGCCATCTCTCTTCTCGATCCCCTAGCCTCTCCCTCCTTCCACAGCTCGTGTCTCTAGAGGAGCGAGAGCCCCTCGCTCGATCCCGCTCGCAAACGCCCATTCTGAACCCCGTAGACCGCCAGAGCTCTTCTCCCGTGCGTCGCCGTCGACCAAGACCAGCGCGCCGCCCCGCGACGCATCTTCTTCTCCATCCCGTTGGCAGGACCACGCCGCTCCGTCGCTGCAGGAGCCAGCAATTGCAGCCACCGAGGCGCTGCCTCCTCTGCTCGATCACCCGAGGCCCCGCGAGCCTCCCGCGAGCCCGCATCTGCCTCTCTGCCCTACTCCCCTTGCCCGCATCCTCGTTTACCCGGCACCGCCGCCTCGCCAGCTCCGCCGCCGGATCTCGCCTCCGTCAGAGCCGGCAGCAGCAACGGCCGCACCCTTCCTGATGCCATCTCGTGCTCGCCTCCGACCCGATTTGCCGCCGCCGCCGTCCTTCACGCCTCCATGCGGTTCCCCTCGATGCACCTCTCCGAGTAGGAGCTATGCCTCCCCTCCTTCGCGCCAAGGCCGACGCCGGTGACTTCTTCCTTCTCCACCCAGCTGCCACTGCAGTCCATCCGCGGCTCTACTTCGTGTTTGTGACCTTCTGTCATCATCCCCATCGACCCGAGCATGTCCCACATGTGGCCTCGGCCTTGAGCTGTTGTGACGGTACCTACCCGAACAAGAGCAATTTTGGATCCCCAAGTCCCCTTCGGATTCGTCAAGACCCTCATGTACGACTACAGTCGGTGATGCGTCAAGTACCTCTAGCGAAGACCTGAATGTCTACGACATGTGTACCACTACCCTCGCCATGTACAACTACCGTTGACCCCAAGTTACTCGGATTCGTCAAGTTCCTCTCTGATACGTGCACCACTACTTCCACTTACACCGCTGTGGATCCGACAAGATCCATGTACAACTACTTCCGCCACGACCGTCCCGAGAACGTCTACTTCCGCTACTGCATCGAACTCGATCCGCCCCAAAAATGCATGCTTCAAAGGTATAACCGCCGAAACGATGACCCGTGGACGGATGCATGTGTTTTATGAGATGTCCGTGTTTGCACCGCGTCCTAATTGTCGCTCTTTTGCCATGCCACTGACACGTGGGAACCCGGTATCCGGGATCACCCCACAATCTTTTGCATGTTTCGTATGTCCACACTTTCTTTTGCACCGACATCTCGACGAGTTGTCGGATCATCAGAATGTTGCCATGGCACCATTTTCGTTGTTGTTGTCGTGGCACCCCTTTTGTTCCGCCATGGTGACTAAATGCTTCATACATGCTCATGTCAACATTTTCACGAAAATTACATAAAACTTGTATATGTCATTCGCATCATGATAACAACTTTTAAAATGTTTAAAATTGTTGTTTGCTTAAAATTTCTAAATAACATGTGGGGATTTTCCGGAAATGTTGTTTGTTTTTCGGCCTCATTTAAACTAGCCTAGCTAGGTAGTTTTATTATGCTTCACCCCTTGCCATGTATATTTAAACCGGACATGCATCATACTTGGTTGAGCATCGTGCTATGTTTTGTGATGGTTGTTTACCATGTTGTTTGCTTCTTCCCAGTTTGCTTTTCTCGCTAGCTTCGGTTTCGTTCCGGAGTTGGCAGGATTCGTTCGACTACGTCTGTTTATCTTCTTCTCGGATTCGTTCTTCTTCCTAGCGGGATTTCAGGCAAGATGACCATTACCCTCGATATCACTTCTATCTTTGCTTGCTAGTTGCTTCGTTCTATCGCTATGTTGTGTTACCTATCACTTGTTTACCATGCCTACCATCTTGCCATGTCAAGCCTATAATTCACCTTCATAGCAAACCGTTGCTTGGCTAAGTTACCGCTTTTGCTCAACCCCTCTTATAGAGTTGTTAGTTGCAGGTGAAGTTGAAGATTTCTCCATGTTGGAACATGTTTATGTTCGGATATCACAATATCTCTTATTTTAATTAATGCATCTATATACTTGGTAAAGGGTGGAAGGCTCGGCCTTATGCCTGGTGTTTTGTTCCACTCTTGTCGCCTTAGTTTCCTTCGTACCGATGTTATGTTCCTTGATTTTGCGTTCCTTACGCGGTCGGGTTTATGGGAACCCCTTGATAGTTTGCTTTGAATAAAACTCCTCCAGCAAGGCCCAACCTTGGTTTTACATTTGCCTAACAACCTACTAGCTTTCCCTCGGGAGTTATAAACCTGAGGGTCATCTTTATTTAACCCCCCCCCCCGGGCCAGTGCTTCTCTAAGTGTTGGTCCGAACCGAGCAGCCTGCGGGGCCACCTCGGGGAAACTCGAGGGCTGGTTTTTACTCGTAGCTTGTCTCATCCGTTGTTCCCTGAGAACGAGATATGTGTAGCTTCTATCGGGATTTGTTGGCACAGCCGAGTGGTCTTGCTGGTCTTGTTTTACCATTGCCGAAATGTCTTGTAACCGGGATTCCGAGTCTGATCGGGTCTTTCCGAGAGAAGGAATATCCTTCGCTGGTCATGAGAGCTTATGATGGGCTAAGTTGGGACACCCCTGCAGGGTTTAAACTTTCGAGAGCCGTGCACGCGGTTATGTGACACATGGGAATTTATTAATATCCGGTTGTAGAGAACTTGACACTTGACTTTTTTTAAACGCATCAACCGCGTGTGTAGCCGTGATGGTCTCTTTTCGGCGGAGTCCGGGAAGTGAACACGGTTTGGGTTATGATTGAATGTAAGTAGTTTCAGGATCACTTCTTGATCACTTCTAGCTTCACGACCGTTGCGTAGTTTCTCTTCTTACTCTTGTACTCGCCTTTAGCCACCATATTTTGCTTATCAATTGCTGCAACTCCACCTCATTACCTTGTCCTACCCTTAAGCTTAAATAGTCTTGATCTCGCGGGTTTTGAGATTGTTGAGTCCTCGTGACTCACAGATTCTACCAAAGCAGTTGTAGGTGACGATGATACCAGTGCAGGTGATGCTACCGAACTCAAGTGGGAGTTCGACGAGGTCCTTGGTCATTACGACGTGTCTTTTCCTATTGATCAGTAGTGGACCCCAGTTGGGACGATCGGGGATCTAGCATTTGGGATTATCTTCTTGTCATTTGGAATTGTCCATAGCCAGACTATGTGTGTACTCTAATTGATGTATGAATTATATGATCTTTGTGTGAAGTGGCGATTGTAAGCCAACTCTATTTATCCCTTTATTGTTCATTACATGGGACTGTGTGAAGATGACCCTTCTTGCGACAAAACCACGATGCAGTTATGCCTCTAAGTCGTGCCTCGACACGTGGGAGATATAGCCGCATCGTGGGTGTTACAAGTTGGTAATCAGAGTCATCCCCGACTTAGGAGCCCCCTGCTTGATCGAATCGCTGATGTTGTTGAGTCTAGAACAAAATGTTTTGAGTCTTAGGATTATATATATCGGAGAGTAGGATTCTTTTTACTCCTCAGTCCCTTCGTCGCTCTGGTGAGGCCTCCTGACGTAGATGTTTTGTCTTTCCTCTCCTCAAATTTCACTAAAATAAATTTAGGATCACGCGGGTATCTTGGGATCGTTCTGATATTCTTGTGACGAGAACATTGTTCTTGGTGCCTCCTGACATCTAGGGGTTGTGGCAGTGTCCCGGGGAGTTGAGCTCCGAGGTGTTGTCGTCACAATTTTATCGTTGCAGTTCTGGAATACCTGAGTTTCACTGACATCGAAAATCTCTTTTATGCAACTAGTGGTAAGATAACCTCGACTCCACCAAGTACTGGGGCGGGAGATCGGGAGTATTGCCATAGCTCGTATAACGAATGCTTTTTGAAGGTTGAGGTACACGATTTCCGGAGTTTTCTTGGTTATGTGTTGACGGATGGATACAACTGGATGTAAGGATTGTTAGTTTTGGGTGGGATATATATTGCTTCCCCTGTATCCCCAACACCAGATTGCATAACCAGAAAGTTTTGGGAGTTTTATAGGTGGGAATTCAAGTAGCTCCTACAATATCTTTCCGACAGATGCATGATATGGGATTGGGTAAGTCTCTATCATATGTATTTGTTCCGGCTTATTCAGCAAGCCAAATCCTTTGTTTTGTTTTATTTGTGGTATTCGAGTTGCTTCAGCGTCAAGTGTTGATCCATACCTTCCCTAAATGGTGTTCTCATATTTCTATGGGAGTGCTAATCCTTCTTGACCATTGAGGTTGTCATGTTAATTCTTTTCCAACCGGCGTGCTTCTCTTCAGGTGGATCCGATCATTTCAACATCCGCAAGATCATTTCTAAGTTTTCTCAACGGTGTTTCTTCCATCAGTCCCAAGTTGCCTTTGTTTTTTTTGCCCTCCCACCCTTTTTCTTCAAGGACTCAGATTTCTTAATCGGGTATCCATTTTATTGATGGGAAGTCTCTCCATTATTTTCCGTCAATGTTCTTATCCGGTGATTCTCAGGAAGATACTAACGGAGCTTCAAGTTCATTATTCTTCGTCTCTTTTCTTCTCCGGAGGATTAATTTCAAGTTTCGGTGTTGATCATATCTCTTCCTTTTGTTTCACATATCTTCTCGTGTGAATTTCTTATCCAAGGCTCTCTTATTTATTCACCTCTCCCAGTTCATACCCGGAGTGCTCAAGATATCTCAGAAGATTCATGTTTTCCATTCTTAATCTGTTCAAGCTATTTGGAGATTATTATCTCATTCTAGTCATTTAATTCAACCGGTGCAATCCCCCTTTCAATCAATCGTTCAACGGTGTTTTATTTTGAGTGGGCCCTAACCCACATGTCTTTTCCCAGTATCTTACCTGACTCTTCTAATTATCAGGAGCGATTCTCAAATTCATTTCCAAGTTTGACGTAAGAATGGATCTCATCAGTCAGATGTTTTCCAAGATCGATTTCAAATTATTTTTTAGTGTTGGTTCAACCTCTTTGTTTTTCATTCTCCTGGAGTATCTCAACAATTTTGGTGGTGTTTCTCGTCGTCATTTGAAGATCAAAGAAGAGTTTTTCCTCTAAATCTTGCCCGTTCTCTCGAAGATTCGTGGTTCTAGCCTCATGTTATCCTCTCGAATTATTCCATTTATCAGATATTCTTTTATTACCCATCTGGAATATGTCAGGAGTTGTTTTTCCGTTTCTTTTCACCGGGGGCCACCATTCCAGAAGAATTCTTCGTCCACACATTTCAGCTACCGTTATCCAATTATCCCGGCGCTTCATTCAAGTGTTCTTTAATAAGCTTGTGATCTCTTCGTTCACTTGTATCTAAATCCCCTCAAGTATCTTCATTCGTTTTCCAATTCTTCCCGGTGAATTGTGCCATTGCTACTTTCATTTTCAATTCTTACAATGGTTCGTTCAAGATTCCTCTCCCTATGTTCTCATATTAATTTATTTGTTGGTTAAATCCTACCCGTGGATCGTTGAAGACCTTTTCTCAAGTTTACGCTATATCTCTCTTAATCCTTTCTACAAGAATAAGTAGTATGCCAAATCCGTTGCTTTTCATCAATTTAAATTGGTGAAAGATACACATAACATAATTCTTATTATTGTTTAATCCAAGTGATCTAGTTTCTTCTTTCCAGAGTTGTTCATCATGTCACATTTCTCGGTTCGAGATGCTTCATCTTTTCTTTTCTGGAGTTCCAAGTTTTCCGCATTATCTCGTCGCGAAGCTTCATCTAAATCATCGCAAGGCTTCACCTTGTGTTCTCAACTTCTCTTTCTTTTTATCATCCTTTTATTACCGGAGTTCTTCATTGAGGCTCTACATGATGGTTCGTCAAGGATTTTTTTTTCATTCTTGAATTGTTCTTCAAGATTTCTCTCGAAGCTAAGATCTGCCAAGCTATACTAAAAAATAAACATGGTGCCCAACACATGTTTTTTTCCTGAGGAGTTCAAGTATTCTTCTTCTTGCTTTTCGAAGTGTAATTCTTTCTACCTTATCTTTTGGGATGGTGTTATATCATTCTTGACAATTTCCATTCACGTTTTCGTGATTCACAAGTGGTCACGAATGAGATTTTCAAACCCATCTTTTCTCTCTTTGTTCAGGAGATCTTTTCAACCCATTAATCTCTTCATTTGAGTTATCTTGTGTCAGATTTCACCTAAAGCCTTCCCTAAGGAATGTTGCTATTGTGGTGCTTATCAATGATCCAAGTTATCTCTCTATCATCTTGGTGGAAGAAATTTTTCATCATTTGGTTGATCCCAAGCGATTATTTGTTTCCGTAGTGGCACAATTTTGCCTCAATTTTGAGAAGTTTTTCAGAAGCCAACTACAAGCTTATTTGTTTCATTGTTGGTTTTCCAACAACTCCGTTATAACCTTCTTGGAAGGGTGCTTTCCAAGCTCACTTGTGGCAGAAGTTGGGATTTTCTTCTCCATTCTGTTATTCCAATGATCTATCTTCTATTCTTTCTTCCGGAGGCATTGTGATGTTGCTCTCTTCACTCATCATCTAGAATTGAGGATCGTGTTCTTTTCATGCTTCTCCATTTAACCGGAGTGTCGTGTCCTCTTTTCAAGTTCTTTTCATCTTATATATCAAGTCATGCATCTCTTTTCAACCGGAGTGTTGTCCGAATTTGATCTTCCTTGTTCCTTGTTTATCTGGTTTCAACCAGAGTGGTTCCAATTCCTTCTTGTTCATTGTACTCGTCGTTCATAGCTTTGCAACCTCCAAGGTTCACATGGTGTTCCTTGTTTCTATTTTCTACCGCAGTGCTCTGAATTGTGTTCAACTCCGCTGTGTTCTCTCTTTCAACTTTTCAACCTCTCAAGGTTCTTTGGTTTCACTCATTTGTCGAAGAAGCAACTTTGTTTTACCTCTTCCATTTCCGTTTCTCTCTGGTGCCATCCTTAGGATCTCGTGTCGAGATCCTCTGTTAGTGGAGGAGATTTGTGACGCCCCGAGACCAACGCTCCAGAAGACTTCCAGATACTCTGAGTTTCGTCGTGTGATTTGTTTTGTTTGTTGCATCTCTTGCATTGCATCATGTCAGCATGCAACCCTTTTGAAAAACTCACATAAATAAATTGTATGGATCTTCGATCCATTTAAATCGAGGGAATTCACATGGTGTTTTCTCTTTATAACATATCCTCCCAATATTATTAGGGAGCTATAACAAAGTATTCCATTCTTTGGGAATCACGATAACACACGTGCAAAATAAATCTCATGCCTTTTCTGCTCCGAGTTGACCTCAAAACCTTGTCAATAATTCTTTCTCTGTTTATCGGAGCCCCACCAAAAATCTCAACATTTTTGAACCTTTCAAACGCGCACTTCTTATTCAAACTCATTTGAATTCCATTCAAACGAGTTCGAATCCAATCTTCGCACACATGCTCATTTATAGTTTTCTTGGATCAAGCTCATTTTGTGAGTCCAGGAAAATTGGCCCCATGCACGAATTATTTCTCCAACCATCTTCTTTTCCCTCTTTTCTTTATTTCTTGTTTTCTTCTCTGGAAATGGAAATGAGGGAGGAGAGAGCACAACAGCCACAACCAGCCCAATTTGGCCAAATGCCCAGCCGGCCTCACCAGCTCCTAAACCCTAGCCGATCCCTCGATCCACCCTCTCCCTCTCGACCCCCTAAGCGCCGCCATCTCTCTTCTCGATCCCCTAGCCTCTCCCTCCTTCCCCTGCTCGCGTCACCAGAGAGGAGCGACAGCCCCTCGCTCGATCCCGCTCACAAACGCCCATTCCGGACCCCGTAGACCGCCAGAGCTCTTCTCCCGTGCGTCGCCGTCGACCAAGACCAGCGCGCTGCCCCGCGATGCATCTTCTTCTCCATCCCGCTGGCAGGACCCCGCCGCTCCGCCACTGCAGAAGCCTGTAGTTGCAGCCGCCGAGGCGCTGCCTCCTCTGCTCGAGCACCCGAGGCCCCGCGAGCCTCCCGCTCGCCCGCATCTGCCTCTCCGCTCTTGCCCCCTCGCCCGCCTCCTCGTCTACCCGGCGCCGCCACCTCGCCAGCTCCGCCGCCAGATCTCGCCTTCGTCAGAGCCGGCAGCAGCAACGGCTGCACCCTCCCCGATGCCATCTAATGCTCGCCTCCGACCCGATTTGCTGCCGCCGCCATCCTTCGCGCCTCCATGCGGTTCCCCTTGCTGCACCTCTCCGAGCAGGAGCTCCGCCTCCCCTGCTTCGCGCCAAGGCTGACGCCGGCCACTTCGTCCTTCGCCGCCCTACTGCCGCTGCAGTCCAGCCACGCCTCTGCTTCATGTTTGTGACCTTCTGTCGTCGTCCGCATGGACCCGAGAATGTCCCACAAGTGGTCTCGTCCTCGAGCTGTTGTCACGTTACCTACCCGAACAGGAGCAGTTTTGGATCACCAAGTCCCCTTCGGATTCGTCAAGACCCTCATGTACGACTATAGCCGGTGATGCGTCAAGTACCTCTAGCGAAGACCCGAACGTCTACGACCTGTGTACCACTACCCTCGCCGTGTACAACTACCGTCGACCCCAAGTTACTCGGATTCGTCAAGTTCCTCTCCGATACGTGCACCACTACTTCCACTACCACCGTCGTGGATCCGACAAGATTCGTGTACAACTACTTGCACTATGACCGTCCCGAGAACGTCTACTTCCGCTACCGCATCGAACTCGATCCGCCCTGAAAATGCACGCTTTAAAGCTATAACCGCCAAGACGATGACCCGTGGACGGATGCATGTGTTGTATGAGATGTCCGTGTTTGCACCGCGTCCGAATTGTACTATGACCGTCCCGAGAACGTCTACTTCCGCTACCGCATCGAACTCGATCCGCCCTGAAAATGCACGCTTTAAAGCTATAACCGCCAAGACGATGACCCATGGACGGATGCATGTGTTTTATGAGATGTCCGTGTTTGCACCGCGTCCGAATTGTCGCTCTTTTGCCATGCCACCGACACGTGGGAACCCGGTATCCGGGATCACCCCACCATCTTTTGCATGTTCCGTACGTCCACACTTTCTTTTGCATCGACATCTCGACGAGTTGTCGGATCATCTGAATGTTGCCGTGGCACCATTTCCGTTGTTGTTGCCGTGACACCCCTTTTGTTCCGCCATGGTGACTAAATGCTTCATACATGCTCATGTCAACATTTTCATAAAAATTACATAAAACTTGTATATGTCATTCGCATCATGATAACAACTTTTAAAATGTTTAAAATTGTTGTTTGCTTAAAATTTCTAAATAACATGTGGGGATTTTCCGGAAATGTTGTTTGTTTTTCGGCCTCATTTAAACTAGCCTAGCTAGGTAGTTTTATTATGCTTCACCCCTTGCCATGTATATTTAAACCGGACATGCATCATACTTGGTTGAGCATCGTGCTATGTTTTGTGATGGTTGTTTACCATGTTGTTTGCTTCTTCCCAGTTTGCTTTTCTCGCTAGCTTCGGTTTCGTTTCGGAGTTGGGAGGATTCGTTCAACTACGTCCGTTTGTCTTCTTCTTGGATTCGTTCTTCTTTCTAGCGGGATTTCTGGCAAGATGACCATTACCCTCGATATCACTTCTATCTTTGCTTGCTAGTTGCTTCGTTCTATCACTATTTTGTGTTACCTATCACTTGTTTACCATGCCTACCATCTTGCCATGTCAAGCCTCTAATTCACCTTCCTAGCAAATCGTTGCTTGGCTAAGTTACCGCTTTTGCTCAGCCCCTCTTATAGCGTTGTTAGTTGCAGGTGAAGTTGAAGATTGCTCCATGTTGAAACATGTTTATGTTGGGATATCACAATATCTCTTATTTTAATTAATGCATCTATATACTTGGTAAAGGGTGGAAGGCTCGGCCTTTATGCGTGGTGTTTTGTTCCACTCTTGCCGCCATAGTTTCCGGCATACCGGTGTTATGTTCCTTGATTTTGCGTTCCTTATGCGGTCGGGTTTATGGGAACCCCTTGATAGTTTGCTTTTAATAAAACTCCTCCAGTAAGGCCCAACCTTGATTTTACATTTGCCTAACAACCTACTAACTTTCCCTTGGGAGTTATAAACCCGAGGGTCATCTTTATTTAACCCCCCCCCCCCCCCCGCCCAGTGCTAAGTGTTGGCCTGAACCGAGTTGATTGCGGGGCCACCTCGTGGAAACTCGAGGGCTGGTATTTCCTCGTAGCTTGTCTCATCCTTTGTGCCCTGAGAACGAGATATGTGCAGCTCCTATCGGGATTTGTCGGCACGGTCGGGTGGCCTTGCTGGTCTTGTTTTACCATTGCCGAAATGTCTTGTAACCGGGATTCTGAGTCTGACCGGGTCTTTCCAGGAGAAGGAATATCCTTTGCTGATCGTGAGAGCTTATGATGGGCTAAGTTGGGACACCCCTGCAGGGTTTAAACTTTCGAGAGCCGTGCCCGCGGTTATGTGGTAGATGGGAATTTGTTAATATCCGGTTGTAGAGAACTTGACACTTGACTTGTTTAAAACGCATCAACCGCGTGTGTAGCCGTGATGGTCTCTTTTCGGCGGAGTCCGGGAAGTGAACACGGTTTGGGTTATGATTGAACGTAAGTAGTTTTAGGATCACTTCTTGATCACTTCTAGCTTCACGACCGTTGCGTAGTTTCTCTTCTAACTCGTGTACTTGCCTTTAGCCACCATATTTTGCTTATCAATTGCTGCAACTCCACCTCATTACCTTGTCCTACCCTTAAGCTTAAATAGTCTTGATCTCGCGGGTTTTAAGATTGCTGAGTTCTCGTGACCCACAGATTCTACCAAAACAGTTGTAGGTGCCGACGATACCAGTGCAGGTGATGCTACCGAACGCAAGTGGGAGTTCGATGAGGTCCTTGGTCGTTACTAAGTGTCTTTTCCTATTGATCAGTAGTGGAGCCCAGTTGGGACGATCGGGGATCTAGCATTTGGGGTTATCTTCTTGTCATTTGGAATTGTCCGTAGCCGGACTATGTGTGTACTCTGATTGATGTATGAATTATATGACATTTGTGTGAAGTGGTGATTGTAAGCCCCGCCAGCCACCTGTGTGCAAAGCACGTCGGTAGAATCAGTCTTCACGATCCGACCGATCCAAGTACCGAACGTCTGACACCTCCGAGTTCAGCACACGTTCAGCTCAATGACGATCCCCGGACTCCGATCCAGCAGGGTGTCGGGGATGAGTTCCCTCAGCACGACGGCGTGGTGACGATGATGATGTCTTACCAACGCAGGGCTTCGCCTAAGCACCGCAACGATATGACCGAGGTGGAATATGGTGGAGGGGGGCACCGCACACGGCTAAGGAACGATCACGAAGATCAACTTGTGTGTCTAGAGGTGCCCCCTCCTCCGTATATAAAGGGGGGGAGGAGGAGGGGGCCGGCCAAGGGGGTGGCGCGCCCTAGGAGGGGGAAACCTACTCCAAGTAGGTTTGCCCCTCCCTTTCCTAGTCCAAGAAGGAGGGGGAAGGAAGGAGTGGGAGAGGGGAAAGGCAAGGGGGGCGCCGCCCCCCCTTCCCTGTCCTATTCGGACTCAAGGGGAGGGGGCGCGCCTCTTGCCCTAGTCGGCCCCTCTCTTTCTCCACTAGGGCCCAACAAGGCCCATTAGTTCCGGGGGGGTTCCGGTAACCCTCCGGCACTCCCGTTTTCTCCGAAATCACCCGGAACACTTCCGTGTCCGAATATAGTCGTCCAATATATCAATCTTTATGTCTCAACCATTTCGAGACTCCTCGTCATGTCCGTGATCACATCCGGGACTCCGAACAACTTTTGGTACATCAAAACATATAAACTCATAATGAAACTATCATCATAACTTTAAGCGTGCGGACCCTACGGGTTCGAGAACTATGTAGACATGACCTAGAACTGTTTCCGGTCAATAACCAATAACGGAACCTGGATGCTCATATTGGCTCCCACATATTCTACGAAGATCTTTATCGGTCAGACCGCATAACAACATACGTTGTTCCCTTTGTCATCGGTATGTTACTTGCCCGAGATTCGATCGTCGGTATCTCCATACCTAGTTCAATCTCGTTACCGGCAAGTCTCTTTACTCGTTCTGTAATACATCATATCACAACTAACTCATTAGTTGCAATGCTTGCAAGGCTTAAGTGATGTGCATTACCGAGAGGGCCCAGAGATACCTCTCCGACAATCGAAGTGACAAATCCTAATCTCGAAATACGCCAACCCAACAAGTACCTTCGGAGACACCTATAGAGCACCTTTATAATCACCCAGTTACATTGTGACGTTTCATAGCACACAAAGTGTTCCTCCGGTAAACGGGAGTTGCATAATCTCATAGTCATAGGAACATGTATAAGTCATGAAGAAAGCAATAGCAGAAAACTTAAACGATCAAGTGCTAAGCTAACGGAATGGGTCAAGTCAATCACATCATTCTCCTAATGATGTGATCCCGTTAATCAAATGACAACACATGTCTATGGTCAGGAAACGTAACCATCTTTGATCAACGAGCTAGTCAAGTAGAGGCATACTAGTGACACTCTGTTTGTCTATGTATTCACACAAGTATTATGTTTCCGGTTAATACAATTCTAGCATGAATAATATATATTTATCATGGGATAAGGAAATAAATAATAACTTTATTATTGCCTCTAGGGCATATTTCCTTCAGTCTCCCACTTGCACTAGAGTCAATAATCTAGATTACACAGTAATGATTCTAACACCCATTGAGTCTTGGTGTTGATCATGTTTTGCTCGTGGAAGAGGCTTAGTCAACGGGTCTGCAACATTCAGATCCGTATGTATCTTGCAAATTTCTATGTCTCCCACCTGGACTAGATCCCGGATGGAATTGAAGCATCTCTTGATGTGCTTGGTTCTCTTGTGAAATCTGGATTCCTTCGCTAAGGCAATTGCTCCAGTATTGTCACAAAAGATTTTCATTGGACCCAATGCACTAGGTATGACACCTAGATCAGAGATGAACTCCTTCATCCAGACTCCTTCATTTGCTGCTTCCGAAGCAGCTATGTACTCCGCTTCACACGTAGATCCCGCCACGACGCTTTATTGAGAACTGCACCAACTGACAGCTCCACCGTTCAATGTAAACACATATCCAGTTTGCGATTTAGAATCGTCCGGATCAGTGTCAAAGCTTGCATCAACGTAACCATTTACGATGAGCTCTTTGTCACCTCCATATACGAGAAACATATCCTTAGTCCTTTTTAGGTATTTCAGGATGTTCTTGACCGTTGTCCAGTGATCCACTCCTGGATTACTTTGGTACCTCCCTGCTAGACTTATAGCAAGGCACACATCAGGTCTGGTACACAGCATTGCATACATGATAGAGCCTATGGCTGAAGCATAGGGAACATCTTTCATCTTCTCTCTATCTTCTGAAGTGGTCGGGCTTTGAGTCTTACTCAACTTCACACCTTGTAACACAGGCAAGAACCCTTTCTTTGCTTGATCCATTTTGAACTTCTTCAAAACTTTGTCAAGGTATGTGCTTTGTGAAAGTCCAATTAAGCGTCTTGATCTATCTCTATAGATCTTAATGCCCAATATGTAAGCAGCTTCACCGAGGTCTTTCATTGAAAAACTCTTATTAAAGTATCCTTTTATGCTATCCAGAAATTCTATATCATTTCCGATCAGCAATATGTCATCTACATATAGTATCAGAAATGCTACAGAGCTCCCACTCACTTTCTTGTAAATACAGGCTTCTCCAAAGTCTGTATAAAACCAAATGCTTTGATCACACTATCAAAGCGTTTATTCCAACTCCGAGAGGCTTGCACCAGTCCATAAATGGATCGCTAGAGCTTGCATACTTTGTTAGCTCCCTTTGGATCGACAAAACCTTCCGGTTGCATCATATACAACTCTTCTTCCAGAAAACCATTCAGGAATGCAGTTTTGACATCCATCTGCCATATTTCATAATCATAAAATGCGGCAACTGCTAACATGATTCGGACAGACTTAAGCATCGCTACAGGTGAGAAGGTCTCATCGTAGTCAACCCCTTGAACTTGTCGAAAACCTTTCGCGACAAGTCAAGCTTTGTAGACAATAACATTACCGTCAGCGTCAGTCTTCTTCTTGAAGATCCATTTATTTTCAATTGATTGCCGATCATTGGGCAAGTCAACCAAAGTCCACACTTTGTTCTCGTACATGGATCCCATCTCAGATTTCATGGACTCAAGCCATTTTTCGGAATCTGGGCTCACCATCGCTTCTTCATAGTTCGTAGGTTCATCATGGTCTAGTAACATGATTTCCAGAACAGGATTATCGTACCACTCTAGTGCGGATTTTATTTTGGTTGATCTACGAGGTTCAGTAACAACTTGATGTGAAGTTCCATGATCATCATCATTAACTTCCTCACTAATTGGTATAGGTGTCACAGGAACAGATTTCTGTGATGAGCTACTTTCCAATAAGGGAGCAGGTATAGTTACCTCATCAAGTTCTACTTTCCTCCCACTCACTTCTTTCGAGAGAAACTCCTTCTCCAGAAAGTTTCCGAACTTAGCTACATATGGTTTGCCTTCGGATCTGTGATAGAAGGTGTACCCAACGATCTCCTTTGGGTATCCTATGAAGACACATTTCTCCGATATGGGTTCGAGCTTATCAGGTTGAAGCTTTTTCACATAAGCATCACAGCCCCAAACTTTCAGAAATGACAACTTTGGTTTCTTGCTAAACCACAGTTCATTAGGCGTCGTCTCAACGGATTTTGATGGTGCCCTATTTAACGTGAATGCGGCCGTCTCTAAAGCATAACCCCAAAATGAAAGCGGTAAATCTGTAAGTGTTGGGGAACGTTGCATAAAATAAAAAATTTCCTACGTTCACCAAGATCAATCTATGAGTTCATCTAGCAACGAGAGAGAGGAGTGCATCTACATAGCCTTGTAGATCGCGAGCGGAAGCGTTCAAGAGAACGGGGTTGAGGGACTCGTACTCGTCGTGATCCAAATCACCGGAGATCCTAGCGCCGAACGGACGGCACTGTTAGGTAACGTAGTAATTTCAAAAAAATTCCTATGCACACGCAAGATCATGGTGATGGCATAGCAACGAGAGGGGAGAGTGTTGTCCACGTACCCTCGTAGACCGTAAGCGGAAGCGTTAGCACAACACGGTTGATGTAGTCATACGTCTTCACAATCCGACCAATCCAAGCACCGAACGTACGACACCTCCGAGTTCAGCACACGTTCAGCTCGATGACGATCCCCGGGCTCCGATCCAGCAAAGCTTCGGGGATGAGTTCCGTCAGCACGACGGCGTGGTGACGATGATGATGTTCTACCGGCGCAGGGCTTCGCCTAAACTCCGCGACGATATGACCGAGGTGGAATATGGTGGAGGGGGGCACCGCACACGGCTAAGGAACAATCCGTAGATCAACTTGTGTTATCGTGGGTGCCCCCCTGCCCCCGTATATAAAGGAGCAAGGGGGAGGGGGCGGCCGGCCAAGGGAGGGCGCGCCAGGGAGGAGTCCTACTCCCACCGGGAGTAGGACTCCCTCCTTTCCTAGTCCAACTAGGAGACCTTCCATGTAGTAGGAGTAGGAGAGAACGAAAGGGAAGAGAGAAGGGAAGGAAGGAGGGGGTGCGGCCCCTCCCCCTAGTCCAATTTGGACTAGGCCTTGGGGGCGCACGGCCTGCCCTAGGCAGCCCCTCCCTCTTTCCCGTATGGCCCAATAAGGCCCAATACTTCTCCCGGCGAATTCCCGTAACTCTCCGGTACTCTGAAAAATACCCGAATCACTCGAAACCTTTCCGAAGTCCGAATATAGTCATCCAATATATCGATCTTTACGTCTCGACCATTTCGAGACTCCTCGTCATGTCCCCGATCTCATCCGGGACTCGGAACTCCTTCGGTACATCAAAACTCATAAACTCATAATATAACTGTCATCGAAACCTTAAGCGTGCGGACCCTACGGGTTCGAGAACTATGTAGACATGACCTAGAACTATTCTTGGTCAATAACCAATAGAGGAACCTGGATGCCCATATTGGCTCCTACATATTCTACGAAGATCTTTATCGGTCAAACCGCATAACAACATACTTTGTTCCCTTTGTCATCGGCATGTTACTTGCCCGAGATTCGATCGTCGGTATCCAATACCTAGTTCAATCTCGTTACCGGCAAGTCTCTTTACTCGTTACGTAATACATCATCTCGCAACTAACTCCTTAGTCACATTGCTTGCAAGGCTTATAGTGATGTGCATTACCGAGAGGGCCCATAGATACCTCTCCGACAATCGGAGTGACAAAACCTAATCTCGAAATACGCCAACCCAACATGTACCTTTGGAGACACATGTAGTACTCCTTTATAATCACCCAGTTACGTTGTGACGTTTCGTAGCACCCAAAGTGTTCCTCCGGTAAACGGGAGTTGCATAATCTCATAGTTACAGGAACATGTATAAGTCATGAAGAAAGCAATAGCAACATACTAAACGATCAAGTGCTAAGCTAACGGAATGGGTCAAGTCAATCACATCATTCTCCTAATGATGTGATCCCGTTAATCAAATGACAACTCTTTTGTCCATGGCTAGGAAACATAACCATCTTTGATAAACGAGCTAGTCAAGTAGAGGCATACTAGTGACATTATGTTTGTCTATGTATTCACACATGTATTATGTTTCCGGTTAATACAATTCTAGCATGAATAATAAACATTTATCATGATATAAGGAAATAAATAATAGCTTTATTATTGCCTCTAGGGCATATTTCCTTCAGTCTCCCACTTGCACTAGAGTCAATAATCTAGTTCACATCATCATGTGATTCAACACCAATATTCACATCTGTATGTGATTAATACCTATAGTTCACATCGTCATGTGACCAACACCCAAAGGGTTTACTAGAGTCAATAATCTAGTTCACATCGCTATGTGATTAACACCCAAAGAGTACTAAGGTATGATCATGTTTTGCTTGTGAGAGAGGTTTAGTCAACGGGTCTGTCATATTACAGAGTCGTATGTATTTTTGCAAATATTCTATGTCTACAATGCTTTGCACGGAGCTACTCTAGCTAATTGCTCCCACTTTCAATATGTATCCAGATTGAGACTTAGAGTCATCTGGATCGATGAAAAAGTTTGCACCGATGTAACTTTTACGATGAGCTCTTTTATCACCTCCATAATCGAGAAACATCTCCTTAGTCCTCACTAAGGATATTCTTGACCGCTGTCCAGTGATCTACTATTAGATCACTATTGTACTCCCTTGCCAAACCAGAACAAGGTATACAATAGGTCTGGTACATAGCATAGCATACTTTATAGAACCTATGACTGAGGCATAGGGAATGACTTTCATTCTCTTTTCTATTTTCTGCCGTGGTCGGGTCTTGAGTCTTACTCAACTTCACACCTTGTAACACAGGCAAGAACTCCTTTGGCTGTTCCATTTTGAACTATTTTAAAAATTTATCAAGGTATGTACTCATTGAAAAATCTTATCAAGCGTCTTGATCTATCTATATAGATCTTGATGCTCAATGTGTAAGCAGCTTCACCGAGGTCTTGCTTTGAAAAACTCTTATTCAAGTATCCTTTCATGCTATCCAGAATTTCCATATCATTTCCAATTAACAATATGTCATCCACATATAATAATAGAAATGCTACAGAGCTCCCACTCACTTTCTTGTAAATACAGGCTTCTTCAAAAAGTCTGTATAAAACCATATGCTTTGATCAACTCATCAAAGCATATATTCCAACTCCGAGACGCTTGCACCAGTCCATAGATGGATCGCTAGAGCTTGCACAATTTGTTAGCACCTTTAGGATTGACAAAACCTTCTGATTGTACCATATACAATTCTTCTTTAATAAATCCATTAAGGAATGTAGTTTTGACATCCATTTGCCAAATTTCATAAAATGTGGCAATTGCTAACATGATTCGGCCAGACTTTTAAGCATCGATACGAGTGAGAAAATCTCATTGTATTCAACACCTTGAACTTTGTCAAAAACCTTTTTCGACAAGTCTAGCTTTGTAGATAGTGACACTACTATCAGCATCTGTCTTCCTCTTGAAGATCCATTTATACAAGATGGCTTGCCGATCATCGGGCAACTCCACCAAAAGTCCACACTTTGTTCTCATACATGGATCCCATCTCAGATTTCATGGCCTCAAGCCATTTCGCGGAATTTGGGCTCATCATCGCTTCCTCATAGTTCATAGGTTCATCATGGTCTAGTAACATGACTTCCAGAACATGATTACCGTACCACTCTGGTGCGGATCTCACTCTGGAAAACATAAGAGATTTGGCATCAACTTGATCTGAAGTTTCATGATCATCATCATTAACTTCCTCACTAATTGGTGTAGTAATCCCTGGAACTGATTTCTGTGATGAACTACTTTCCAATAAGGGAGAAGGTACAATTACCTCATCAAGTTCTACTTTCCTCCCACTCACTTCTTTCGAGAGAAACTTCTTCTCTAGAAAGGATCCATCTTAGCAACGAATAACTTGCCTTCGGATCTGTGATAGAAGGTGTACCCAATAGTTTCCTTTGGGTATTATATGAAGACGCACTTCTCCGATTTGGGTTCGAGCTTATCAGGTTGAAAAACTTTTCATATAAGCATCGCAACTCCAAACTTTAAGAAACGACATCTTAGGTTTACTGCTAAACCATAGTTCATACGGTGTCATCTCAACGGATTTAGATGGTGCCCTATTAAACGTGAATGCAGCTATCTCTAATGCATAACCCCAAAACGATAATGGTAAATCAGTAAGAGACATCATAGATCGCACCATATCCAATAAAGTGCGGTTACGACGTTCGGACACACCATAACGTTGTGGTGTTCCAGGTGGCGTGAGCTGTGAAACTATTCCACATTGTTTTAATTGAAGACCAAACTCGTAACTCAAATATTTGTCTCTGCGATCAAATCACAGATACTTTAGTTTCTTGTTATGATGATTCTCCACTTCACTTTGAAATTCTTTGAACCTTTCAACTATTTCAGACTTATGTTTCATCAAGTAGATATACTCATATCTGCTCAAATCATCTGTGAAGGTCAGAAAATAATGATACTTGCCGCAAGCATCAACACTCACTGGATCGCATACATCGGTATGTATTATTTCCAATAAGTCAGTAGCTTGTTCCATTGTTCCGGAGAACGGAGTTTTAGTCATCTTGCCCAAAAGGCACGGTTCGCAAGCATCAAATGATTCATAACCAAGTGATTCCGAAAATCCATCTTTATGGAGTTTCTTCATGCGCTTTACACCGATATGACCCAAACGGCAGTGTCACAAATAAGTTGCACTATCATTATTAACTTTGTATCTTTTGGCATCAATATTATGAATATGTGTATCACTACGATCTAGATCCAACAAACTATTTTCATTGGGTGTATGACCATTGAAGGTTTTATTCATGTAAACAGAACAACAATTATTCTCTTGATTTTAAATGAATAACCGTATCGCAATAAACACGATCAAATCATGTTCATGCTCAACGCAAATGCCAAATAACATTTATTTAGGTTTAACACTAATCCCGAAAGTATAGGGAGTGTGCGATGGTGATCATATCAATCTTGGAACCACTTCCAACACACATCGTCACTTCACCCTCAACTAGTTTCTGTTTATTCTGTAACTCATGTTTCGAGTTACTAATCTTAGCAACCGAACAAGTATCAAATACTCAGGGGTTACTATAAACACTAGTAAGGTACACATCAATAACATGTATATTAAATATACCCTTGTTCACTTTGCCATCCTTCTTATCCACCAAATATTCAAGGCATTTCCGCTTCTAGTGACCATTTCCTTTGCAGTATAATCACTCAGTTTCAGGCTTTGGTCCAGCTTTGGGCTTCTTCGCGGGAGTGACAACTTGCTTGCCATTCTGCTTGAAGTTCCCTTTCTTTCCCTTTGCCCTTTTCTTTGAAACTAGTGGTCTTGTCAATCATCAACACTTGATGCTCTTTCTTGATTTCTACCTTCGTCGATTTCAGCATCACGAAGAGCTTGGGAATCGTTTTCGTCATCCCTTGCATTATAGTTCATCACGAAGTTCTACTAACTTGGTGCTGGTGACTAGAGAATTCTGTCAATCACTATTTTATCTGGAAGATTAACTCCCACTTGATTCAAGCGATTGTAGTACCCAGACAATTTGAGCACATGCTCACTAGTTGAGCGATTCTCCTCCATCCTTTAGCTATAGAACTTGTTGGAGACTTCATATCTTTCAACTTGGGTATTTGCTTGAAATATTAACTTCAATTCCTGGAACATCTCATATGGTCCATGACGTTCAAAACGTCTTTGGAGTCCCGATTCTAAGCCATAAAGCATGGTGCACAAAACTATCAAGTAGTCATCATATTGAGCTAGCCAAACGTTCATAACGTCTGCATCTGCTCCTGCAATAGGTCTGTCACCTAGTGGTGCATTAAGGACATAATTCTTCTGTGCAGCAATGAGGATAAACCTCAGATCACGGATCCAATCCACATCATTGCAATCCACATCATTGCTACTAACATCTTTCAAATATTAGAGAACGGGGTTGAGGGAGTCGTACTCGTCGTGATCCAAATCACCGGAGATCCTAGCGCCGAACGGACGGCACCTCCGCGTTCAACACATGTTGAAAGTGCGTTACGTCGACTAGAGGGGGGGTGAATAGGCGATTTTTATGAATTCTTCACTGAGGAATTTGCCGGTGAGGAAATTCCTTAGCGAAGAACTATTAGCAGCGGAATAAGTACTCAGAAGTAAGCATAACAGAATACAAGCATGGTCATCATGATGAAA
This sequence comes from Triticum aestivum, assembly GCF_018294505.1. Taxonomy (NCBI): domain Eukaryota; kingdom Viridiplantae; phylum Streptophyta; class Magnoliopsida; order Poales; family Poaceae; genus Triticum; species Triticum aestivum. The sequence continues at coordinate 618,614,627 of NC_057798.1, forward strand.
TGAAGACAAGCACAGAGTACAGAAAGCGTAATCACAGGATAACACAAGATGAAGACAAACAGACTGAAGAAATTGAACTGGGGAAATTGAGAAAGTCTTCAGTCAAAGTCTTCAAACACAGATATCAACAAACACTCAACACAGTAATGAGGAAATGAAAGGGTTGAGGAAATAGAACCAGTTAGGTTGGTGAAGACAATGATTTGGTAGACCAGTTCCAACTGCTGTCTTAGTTGTACGTCTGGTTGGAGCGGCTGAGTATTTAAACTCGAGGACACGCAGTCTCGGACACCCAGTCTCTGAGCACGCAGCTCAGGACGCCCAGTCCTCACCGTATTCTCCTTGAACTAAGATCACGTAGATCTCGTCCAATCACTCGTGGTAAGTCTTCAGGCGACTTCCAAACCTTCACAGACTTGGTCACTCGGCAATCCACAATTCCTCTTGGATGCTCTAGACCTTGACGCCTAACCGTCTGGAAGAAGCACAGTCTTCAAAGGTAACAAGCGTCGGATCCACGCAGGATCAATTTCTTCAGTGATGCTCAATCACTTTGGGTTTGTAGGGGTTTGGTTTTGGGTTTTCCTCACTTGATGATTTTCGCTCAAAGTCCTCGGAGGATGGGTTGCTCTCAAATGACAAGTGTCAAGTTATCTCGGAGCAGCCAACCAGCTAGTGGTTGTAGGGGGCGGCTATTTATAGCCTAGGGAGCAGCCCGACATGATAAGACATAAATGCCCCTCAATGATATGACCGTTAGGTGGATAAGATATTTTGGGACAGCTGGCGCGCAGCACAGCTACGGTTGGAAATTTGACTCTCAAATTCCTTAGGGCTATCATGTTCCTCACTGTGTAGGTAATTCGCACTGACGAATTCCTAACTCCTCAGTCAGAACAAATTCATCAGTGACCAGAAGAACTTCGTCTCTGTCACTGAAGAAAGTGACTGAACTGTATGAGATTTCCAAAGGCTTCACTTAAAGGGAATTGTAGGTGTAGGATTTTGAGTTGAGCATCACATGGAAATTTTTCCTTAGTATTTCCTCGACCCCCTTTAACAGTACGGTGTTTCCTATGACTCAAGAAAGAGAAAATGAAACTACGAAAACAAAAGTCTTCACGCTTCATGTTCCACAAATGAATACCAAGTCTTCAAGGTCACACCAATTTCTTCACTTTCAAAGTCTTCAGAAAGTCTTCAGAATATCAAAGTCTTCAGTTGAAGAACTTCATTTTTAGGGGTCGACTTTCTCTGTAAATATCAAACTCCTCATAGACTTATAGACCTGTGTATACTCACAAACGCATTAGTCCCTTAACCTATAAGTCTTCAATACACCAAAATCACTAAGGGGCACTAGATGCACTTACACACGTACGGTCAGTGTGACGTCTCCTCCTTCTTGATCCAGCAAGGGGGAAGGAGAGGTTGATGAAGATCCAGCAGCACGACGGCGTGGTGGTGGATGCAGCAGGGATCCGGCAGGGCTTTGCCAAGCGTCTGCGGGAGGAAGAGGTGTAGCAAGGGGGGAAGGGAGGCGCCAGGTGTTAGGGTGCGGCTGCCCTCCCACCCCCCTATTTATATAGGGACCCCAGGGGGGCGCCGGCCAAGGGGGGAAACTTGCCCCCAAGGCAAGTGGACGCGCCCCCTCCCCTTGGGTTCCCAACCCTAGGCGTAGAGGGGGGCCCAAAGGGGGGTGCACCAGCCCACCAGGGGCTGGTTCCCCTCCCACTTCAGCCCATGGGGCCCTCCGGGATAGGTGGCCCCACCCGGTGGTCCCGGTACAATACCGGTGAACCCCGAAACTTTCCCGATGGCCGAAACTCGACTTCCCATATATAATTCTTTACCTACGGACCATTCCGGAACTCCTCGTGACGTCCGGGATCTCATCCGGGACTCCAAACAACTTTCGGTTTGCTGCATACTAATATCTTTACAACCCTAGCGTCAGTGAACCTTAAGTGTGTAGACCCTACGGGTTCGGGAGACACGTAGACATGACCGAGATGGCTCTCCGGTCAATAACCAACAGCGGGATCTGGATACCCATGTTGGCTCCCACATGCTCCTCGACGATCTCATTGGATGAACCACGATGTCGAGGATTCAAGCAACCCCGTATATAATTCCCTTTGTCAATCGGTATGTTACTTGCCCGAGATTCGATCGTCGGTATCCCAATACCTCATTCAATCTCGTTACCGGCAAGTCACTTTACTCGTACTGTAATGCATGATCCCGTGACCAGACACTTGGTCACTTTGAGCTCATTATGATGATGCATTACCGAGTGGGCCCCGTGATACCTCTCCGTCATACGGAGTGACAAATCCCAGTCTCGATCCATGTCAACCCAACAGACACTTTCGGAGATACCCGTAGTATACCTTTATAGTCACCCAGTTACGTTGTGACGTTTGGTACACCCAAAGCACTCCTACGGTATCTGGGAGTTACACGATCTCATGGTCTAAGGAAAAGATACTTGACATTGGAAAAGCTCTAGCAAAACGAACTACACGATCTTGTGCTATGCTTAGGATTGGGTCTTGTCCATCACATCATTCTCCTAATGATGTGATCCCGTTATCAATGACATCCAATGTCCATAGTCAGGAAACCATGACTATCTGTTGATCAACGAGCTAGTCAACTAGAGGCTCACTAGGGACATATAGTGGTCTATGTATTCACACGTGTATTACGATTTTCGGATAATACAATTATAGCATGAATAAAAGACAATTATCATGAACAAGGAAATATAATAATAATCCTTTTATTATTGCCTCTAGGGCATATTTCCAACAGTAAGAGACATCATAGATCGCACCATATCTAGTAAAGTACGATTACGACGTTCGGACACACCATTGCGCTGTGGTGTTCCGGGTGGCGTTAGTTGCGAAACTATTCCGCATTGTTTCAAATGTAGACCAAACTCGTAACTCAAATATTCTCCTCCACGATCTGATCGTAGAAACTTTATTTTCTTGTTACGATGATTTTCATCTTCACTCTAAAATTCCTTGAACTTTTCAAATGTTTCAGACTTATGCTTCATTAAGTAGATATAACCATATCTGCTCAAATCATCTGTGAAGGTGAGAAAATAACGATATCCGCCACGAGCCTCAACATTCATCGGACCACATACATTTGTATGTATGATCTCCAATAAATCAGTTGCTCTCTCCATAGTATCGGAGAACGGTGTTTTAGTCATCTTGCCCATGAGGCACGGTTCGCAAGTACCAAGTGATTCATAATCAAGTGGTTCCAAAAGTCCATCAGAATGGAGTTTCTTCATGCGTTTTACACCGATATGACCTAAACGGCAGTGCCACAAATAAGCTGCACTATCATTATCAACTCTGCATCTTTTGGTTTCAACATTATGAATATGTGTATCACTACTATCGAGATTCAATAAAAATAGACCACTCTTCAAGGGTTCATGACCATAAAAGATATTACTCATATAAATAGAACAACCATTATTCTCTGATTTAAATGAATAACCGTCTCGCATCAAATAAGATCCAGATATAATGTTCATGCTCAACATTGGCACCAAATAACAATTATTTAGGTCTAAAACTAATCCCGAAGGTAGATGTAGAGGTAGCGTGCCGACCGCGATCACATCGACTTTGGAACCATTTCCCACGCGCATCGTCACCTCGTCCTTACCTAATCTTCGCTTAATCCGTAGTCCCTGTTTTGAGTTGCAAATATTAGCAACAGAACCAGTATCAAATACCCAGGTGCTACTGCGAGCATTAGTAAGGTACACATCAATAACATGTATATCACATATACCTTTGTTCACCTTGCCATCCTTCTTATCCGCCAACTACTTGGGGCAGTTCCGCTTCCAGTGACCAGTCTGCTTGCAGTAGAAGCACTTAGTTTCAGGCTTAGGTCCAGACTTGGGTTTCTTCTCCTGAGCAGCAACTTGTTTGTTGTTCTTCTTGAAGTTTCCCTTCTTCTTCCCTTTGCCCTTTTTCTTAAAACTAGTGGTCTTGTTAACCATCAACACTTGATGCTCCTTCTTGATTTCTACCTCCGCAGCTTTTAGCATCGCGAAGAGCTCGGGAATAGTCTTTTCCATCCCTTGCATATTATAGTTCATCACAAAGCTCTTGTAGCTTGGTGGCAGTGATTGGAGAATTCTGTCAATGACGCTCACATCCGGAAGATTAAATCCCAGTTGAATCAAGTGATTATTATACCCAGACATTTTGAGTATATGCTCACTAACAGAACTGTTCTCCTCCATCTTGCAGCTATAGAACTTATTGGAGACTTCATATCTCTCAATCCGGGCATTTGCTTGAAATATTAACTTCAACTCCTAGAACATCTCATATGCTCCATGACGTTCAAAACGTCGTTCAAGACCCGGTTCTAAGCCGTAAAGCATGGCACACTGAACTATAGAGTAGTCATCAGCTTTGCTCTGCCAAACGTTCACAACATCTGGCGTTGCTCCAGCAGTAGGCCTTGCACCCAGCGGTGCTTCCAGGACGTAATTCTTCTGTGCAGCAATGAGGATAATCCTCAAGTTACGGACCTAGTCCGTGTAATTGCTACCATCATCTTTCAACTTTGCTTTCTCAAGGAACGCATTAAAATTTAACAGAACATTAGCACGGGCCATCTATCTACAATCAACATAGACAAGCAAGATACTATCAAGTACTAAGTTCATGATAAATTTAAGTTCAATTAATCATATTACTTAAGAGCTCCCACTTAGATAGACATCCCTCTAATCCTCTAAGTGATTACGTGATCCATATCAACTACACCATGTCCGATCATCACGTGAGATGGAGTAGTTTCAACGGTGAACATCAATATGTTGATCATATCTACTATATGATTCACGCTCGACCTTTCGGTCTCCGTGTTCCGAGGCCATATCTGTTATATGCTAGGCTCGTCAAGTTTAACCTGAGTATTCCGCGTGTGCAACTATTTTGCACCCGTTGTATTTGAACGTAGAGCCTATTACACCCGATCATCACGTGGTATCTCAGCACGAAGAACTTTCGCAATGGTGCATACTCAGGGAGAACACTTCTTGATAATTTTAGTGAGAGATCATCTTAAAATGCTACCATCAATCAAAGCAAGATAAGATGCATAAAGGATAAACATCACATGCAATCAATATAAGTGATATGATATGGCCATCATCATCTTGTGCCTGTGATCTCCATCTCTGAAGCACCTCCATGATCACCATCGTCACCGGCGCGACACCTTGATCTCCATCATAGCGTCATTGTCGTTTACGCCATCTATTGCTTCTACGACTATCGCTACCGCTTAGTGATAAAGTAAAGCAATTACACGGCGTTTGCATTTCATACAATAAAGCGACAACCATATGGCTCCTGCCAGTTGCTGATAACTTTGGTTACAAAACATGATCATCTCATACAATAAAATATAGCATCACGTCTTGACCATATCACATCACAACATGCCCTGCAAAAACAAGTTAGACGTCCTCTACTTTGTTGTTGCAAGTTTTACGTGGCTGCTACGGGCTTAGCAAGAACCGTTCTTACCTACGCATCAAAACCACAATGATAGTTTGTCAAGTTGGTGTTGTTTTAACCTTCGCAAGGACTGGGCGTAGCCACACTCGGTTCAACTAAAGTTGGAGAAACTGACACCCGCGAGCCACCTGTGTGCAAAGCACGTCGGTAGAACCAGTCTCGCGTAAGCGTACGCGTAATGTCGGTCTGGGCCGCTTCATCCAACAATACCGCTGAACCAAAGTATGACATGCTGGTAAGCAGTATGACTTGTATCACCCACAACTCACTTGTGTTCTACTCGTGCATATAACATCAACGCATAAAACATAGGCTCGGATGCCACTGTTGGGGAACGTAGTAATTTCAAAAAAATTCCTACGCACACGTAAGATCATGGTGATGCATAGCAACGAGAGGGGAGAGTGTGTCCACGTACCCTCGTAGACAGAAAGCGGAAGCATTATGACAACGCGGTCGATGTAGTCGTACGTCTTCACGATCCGACCGATCCAAGTACCCAACGTCTGACACCTCCGAGTTCAGCACACGTTCAGCTCAATGACGATCCCCGGACTCCGATCCAGCAGGGTGTCGGGGATGAGTTCCCTCAGCACGACGGCGTGGTGACGATGATGATGTCTTACCAACACAGGGCTTCGCCTAAGCACCGCAACGATATGACCGAGGTGGAATATGGTGGAGGGGGGCACCGCACACGGCTAAGGAACGATCACGAAGATCAACTTGTGTGTCTAGAGGTGCCCCCTTCTCCGTATATAAAGGGGGGGAGGAGGAGGGGGCCGGCCAAGGGGGTGGCGCACCCTAGGAGGGGGAAACCTACTCCAAGTAGGTTTGCCCCTCCCTTTCCTAGTCCAAGAAGGAGGGGGAGGAAGGAGTGGGAGAGGGGAAAGGCAAGGGGGGCGCCGCCCCCCCCCTTCCTTGTCCTATTCGGACTCAAGGGGAGGGGGCGCGCCTCTTGCCCTAGCCGGCCCCTCTCTTTCTCCACTAGGGCCCAACAAGGCCCATTAGTTCCCGGGGGGGGGTTCCGGTAACCCTCCGGCACTCCTGTTTTCTCCGAAATCACCCGGAACACTTCTGGTGTCCGAATATAGTCGTCCAATATATCAATCTTTATGTCTCGACCATTTCGAGACTCCTCGTCATGTCTGTGATCACATCCGGGACTCCGAACAACTTTTGGTACATCAAAACATATAAACTCATAATGAAACTGTCATCGTAACTTTAAGCGTGCGGACCCTACGGGTTCGAGAACTATGTAGACATGACCTAGAACTGTTTCCGGTCAATAACCAATAGCGGAACCTGGATGCTCATATTGGCTCCCACATATTCTATGAAGATCTTTATCGGTCAGACCGCATAACAACATACGTTGTTCCCTTTGTCATCGGTGTGTTACTTGCCCGAGATTCGATCGTCGGTATCTCAATACCTACCGGCAAGTCTCTTTACTCGTTCTGTAATACATCATCTCACAACTAACTCATTAGTTGCAATGCTTGCAAGGCTTAAGTGATGTGCATTACCGAGAGGGACCAGAGATACCTCTCCGACAATCAGAGTGACAAATCCTAATCTCGAAATACGCCAACCCAACAAGTACCTTCGAAGACACCTGTAGAGCACCTTTATAATCACCCAGTTACGTTGTGACGTTTGGTAGCACAAAAAGTGTTACTCCGGTAAACGGGAGTTGCATAATCTCATAGTCATAGGAACATGTATAAGTCATGAAGAAAGCAATAGCAGAAAACTTATACGATCAAGTGCTAAGCTAACAGAATGGGTCAAGTCAATCACATCATTATCCTAATGATGTGATCCCGTTAATCAAATGACAACACATGTCTATGGTCAGGAAACATAACCATCTTTGATCAACGAGCTAGTCAAGTAGAGGCATACTAGTGACACTCTGTTTGTCTATGTATTCACACAAGTATTATGTTTCCGGTTAATACAATTCTAGCATGAATAATAAACATTTATCATGAGATAAGGAAATAAATAATAACTTTATTATTGCCTCTAGGGCATATTTCCTTTAGGTAGCACACAAAGTGTTCCTCCGGTATTCGGGAGTTGCATAATCTCATAGTCTGAGGAACATGTATAAGTCATGAAGAAAGCAGTAGCAATGAAATTGTAACAATCATAATGCTAAGCTAACGGATGGGTCATGTCCATCACATCATTCTCCTAATTATGTGATCTCGTTCATCAGATGACAACACATGTCTATGGTTAGGAAACATAACCATCTTTGATTAGCGAGCTAGTCAAGTAGAGGCATACTAGGGACAATATGTTTTGTCTATGTATTCACATATGTACTAAGTTTCCGGTTAATACAATTCTAGCATTTATCATGAAATAAGGAAATTAATAATAACTTTATTATTGCCTCTAGGGCATATTACCTTTACACTGCAGCTGACCAAGTGGACCATGGCGTCAGAGGGCCATCTGGACTGCTGACAAGTGGTAGCAGAAGCAGAGCAGCGGCAGCGCACGTTGAGAGTTGTTCTCACCGGAACTGATTGCAGCGGCGGCGGCAGGCAGGACTGGGAAGCGAGAGGGGTAGGAAGAGAACAAAGAGGAAAGTATGTGAGGCTCACAAGTGGGACACCTAGCCACATCAACGCATTGTGCACATAGGCATGCCATATAAGTCTAAGAGCATCTCCAGCCGCGCCCCCAACACGGCTGTCCGAGGCAATTTTTTCGCGTCGGCGCCGAAAAAACGGCCCAGTCGCGCCCCCAGGAGACCGTTTTTTGCCGGTTTGGGCCGAAATTAGCGCCGGCTGACCCAGGCCAAACCCCGCGCGCTGGGGGCGCCCGGGGGCGCCGTGGCGAGTGATTTTGGTGCAAAAGAGCTACGGGCCCGCTGAGTCAGCGACGCGCGCCTCGTCGTCCTTGGAACGCCTCGGTTTCCCACGTGGAATCAATGGCAGGGCTGCCGCCGGTCAGCCTTGCCATTGATTCCTGATCACGGGCGGCGCGGTGATGCCTCCCCTCCCACCACGCGTACACACGGCACGGGGCTGTAAAAACCAGTGCCTCCCCCTCGCCTCTGGCCACACCAACCCACAGCTGCCACCGAGCTCTGCCTCTCTCCCCGTGCGCAGCCGCTCGCCGATGTTTCTTCCCTCCTCTCTCTCCTCAAGCCCATCCGATGGCCGCGTGATTCCCCGGTGACGCGACGGCGGCCAACGGCTTCGGCCGTTGCTCGCTCCACGAGTGGGAGGCCTACCTCTTATTCGAGCCAAACATCCCGGCGCCACCGGACATGCGCGCCGGGCCGACGGGGTGGAGGCTCAGCAACGGGGGTGTCCCCATTCCCCTAGTGCCCGACGGCGAAGCGCGCCCCGCCATCTTCGCCTCTGAGGTCGACTGCGTGTGGGCGTCCCTGACGGAGGAGCAGCGCGCCCTCCCCCAGTATGCCGCCGACAACCACGCGTCGTGGGCGGCGTACTTCCAGCACCGGCAGGCGCAGAGGCTTTCGTCCACCAACGGGGCGCCGGAGGTGGGGGGTGTCAAGAATAGCGAGGGGCACCGCGTATGGTGGGCCGTCCCCGGCCGCACGCTCCATGATGTGCTGGAGTACCTCGAGGGCGGCAATGACCCGCCGCTGGCATACCCTGTCACGGCGGCCGCCCCGATCCCCCGCCGGAGCGCCAGGCAATGGATGCCCAGGAGGTTCGGCTCCTCGACTTCCTCCTCTCACTCCCCCTCCCGCTCCTCTTCCCATTCTTCCGGCTTGCCGGCGGTGTTCGGCGTCAAGGCAGCGCCGGCATCCTCATCAATGAGGGCGGCCGGCGCGCCTCCTCCTCGGCTCCTTCGCGCTACGTCAAACCGAAGATGGAGCTGGGGCTCACCGCCGTGAAGACGGAGCCCGAGCTCGGAGGCGGCGTCAAGGAGGAGCTCGACGACGCGACAACCTTGAAATGGGCGCGCGATGACTGGGCGCGCATGGAGATGGAGCGCTAGTGCCGCCTACTAGCAGTTCAAAGTTTGGCGCCGGGGCCACGACGAGGGAGGCGTCGTCGTCCTCGACGACAGCGACGACGACGCGCCGCCGCCATCGGTCCGCCAGGGCGATGCCGGGCAGGGGTCCAGCAGGGGCGACCGCGTCAAGGAGGAGAAGGCCACCGACGACGACGGCGAGGATGGCAGCGACGTCGGCGACTTCGCCGCGCTTGTCGACTTCTTCGGCCCTTAAATAGTTGTAGTTGCGGCCTTTTTTAAAATAAATTTGCTACGGAATGTTGAATATGTCGAATATATGTCCAGTTTGCCGAACTTTAGCCGAATAATTTGTCCAATTTGCCGAACTTTGCCGAATACCCTTTTTTTAAACATAAACGGCGTCTCGGGGGCGGCCCGAGGGCCTGCGGCTGGGAACCCGCTCACCACCACACCCGTTTTTAGCGCCGGCTCGCCCCCAGACGGCGATTTTACGCGCACTCTGTGGGGCCAACGGCTGGAGATGCTCTAACAAATGGGTCAAACCGGTTAGTTTTGCTCTTATACCACATTAATCTTTGGATTAGTGTGATTTGTTACTCGCTTGTGCCGTAGAAGTGGTGTTCTTTTATGTTATTTTTTTTACAAAAATTATGGGTTACCCTGGACACAAATGTGTGCTTTGAGCTATAGCTGGCCAAACGGGCCGGCCCGGCCCGGCCCGGCACGGCCCATCCTAATCGTGCCTGGCACGGCCCGGCCCGCCAAAGCACGATTATTATACGGGCCGTGCCGTGCCGGCCCGCGTGCTGCAGCCTGCAGCCCAGGCACGGCCCAATTAGTAAACGGGCCGGCACGTTGGCCCGTTTAGCACGGCGGGCTGCATAATTTTAGCCTGTTATTTGACGCACTAAGCGTTTTTTAGCCTATTTTTATATGTTGGGCCATATATATATGTATAAAAAAATAAAAATAAAACGTAATCGGGTCGTGCCGTGCCGGCCCGCGTGCCCAGCCTCTAGGCCCAGGGCGTGCCGCGTGCCTGGCCCGGCCCGTTTAGCCCGTGCCGTGCCGGCGTGCTCACGGGCCGGCCCGAAAAAACCGGCCCATTTGGCCAGCTATACTTTGAGCCATTTACTAGATCCAAGAGAAAGCTCCCACGCACACCGTTGTCCGCCGCCACCACCATGCCCATCGCCCCTTCCGATGAGTTCCGCCGCCCCTTCTGGGTCCTCCTCCACATCCATGCCCACGCCCGCCGTAGTCGCAAGAGCGCCGCCGCCGTGGGCCGGGGGAGGAACAATGAGATACTACTTGCTTCCCTCCTCCCCAATCACCCGCCGACCCCCTCCAATCTGTACCTGTACCGCAAAAATGGGCCTTTCGGAGATACGCCCTGCGTGCTCTCCATGGTGGACAACCTCATCCTCTTCCACGCATACACCGGGCCCGAGCTCCGCTTCCCCCCGACACGGCTGTGCGACTTCTTCGTCTACCGGGCCGACCCCAACGAGCCGTCTCTCAAGCTACTGCCGCACCCTCCATGTTCCGTCGACAGGGATGATCCGTTCGGCATCTTCCCCCGAGGGGACAAGCACTACACCATCGCATCGCTGGTACCGAGCATATCCTCTGCCTACGATCACGTACTCCACCTGTTCGACTCCGAGACCCAGATTTGGAGCAGAAAAGATCTGATTGTTGAGTCGGCACAGGCGAGCTTTCCGGTTGATACCCCCGTCAGCACCAAGCGGATCTTATCCCAACACCATACATCCACCGTGATCACTCTTGCAGGCGCCATTTCGTGGGTTGACCTCTGGCGCGGCATAGTTTTCTGCGACATGCTCTCGGAGAATCATGCACTCAGCGGTGTCCCACTGCCACTGCCACAGATCACAGGACCTGCAAGGCATTACCGTGGTATCGCTTTGCTTGGTGGATGCATCAGGCTCGTTGAGGTGGATTCTGAAATCGTTGATCTCCCGGACACTTGTGATGAAGAAACCGGGTGGGCTATTGGCCGAACAGAGAACTGGACGATTACCACTTGGATCAACAAGAGTGACAAGGACGAGCGTAATTCTTATGCTGCTTGGAACAAGGTGACCACGCTTTGAGCTTCCGACATCATCCTCGGTGACCACTCCCTGAAGCTGCCGATAGGGTTGCAGAACCTTTTTGTTTCTGACCCAGCTATTAGCATGGATGGTGGTGATGGTGATATTGTTTACCTGACGGCCAGGCAGAAATATATGCATCCCAAGTCGTGGGTTCTTGCTATTGATACGAGGAATTACAAGGTGCAAGATATAGCTTACTCTGGCCATCTTCTTGTCGGAATGCCGCGCATAGATGGAAACTACTGCACTTGTAGTATCTCCAAGTAGTGTACTCCAACAATCCAGCAGGTAATTATTACGTGATACCTGCTACTGACTAATTGATTTCATATTTTAGGCCGTTCACCATTTCTTTTGGAACAGCTAGTAAGAAACTAATGTAATTGGTTAGGAGCACTGAGTATTTAACTGGATCTTTTTATATGGCTATGCTACGCATTTCAGACTTTTGCTTGTTTTTCTCTTGTTTGGCTGACAATGATATACTGTATGCAAGTATGTGAATATGAATGTATTATACATAAACTATCTAGCTGCTCAGATGATCCTAACCAAATTAGTTTTTTCTTTGTTTGTTCTGTTCCTTCAAGCATTTAACCTCCAAGAGTTTACTCTGTTTCATTGGATGCAGTATCAGGTTGGACTTAAGGTGCTGAGCAATCAAGTTGGCTTGGAAATAAATGAAAGGCAGCATTTCTGTAAGTTCAGGGAGGTTGAGATTGAGCAATGCATGCCTCTATCAATTGCTAGATTCTAAACAATCTAATGTTCTTCCGGTGTGGCTGGACATCATATCTATCCTAAGTAGATCATGCCCCAGGTCATTTTCATGCTTCCCTAGCGTAGCACCGGCACCTTGCTACTACACCAAAAGGAGGCAGTTCAGAGCTGATTTCGACAAGTTCGTGCACCACATGCTCATCGTTGATGACCAGCACAGCTGCCCGATGCACTTGTTCGTTCGACAGTAGATGAGGGTGTTGTTCGACAATACATGTGCGGATGTGCCGGTGGAACACCATGGTACAGGGCGTCCCCCGCGCCGGCTGCACAAACGGCGGATGGCTTCTGCTGGGTCAGAGAACGTCTCTACACGACCCTTTTCTCAGCATGCGAGCATATACTACTACCAAAATACATGGCGCGGCCAGGATCCCAATTAAGAGCAAACGGCAGCCGATACCATGAGCAGGCGAGCTCGTGCGCTTTACGGATTTTCATCCAGGATCAGGCTTTTTAAAGCTGGACCAATCGATGAATGCCCGGGTCTATTATAAACTAAAATCTCACTCTTCTTCCTCACCCATGTCTATCTCACCTTCGTCATGCTTCCGGTGCTACCGTCATCCATGGTCTAGTGCATCGCCACTCCACTTATCAAATTAAGCGGAAAACCTTGTTGCTCGGGCATTGTCGGATATTTAATTTTATCTTTTGCACCCAGGACGATTGCAATTTTGAATTTTTGGGCGATGGCAATTGAAGAAGCAGCCAAGTGACTGTCAGCACATGCAATACTTTTACTTTTGTTGTGGTTACAAACCACACACCAATCAGCAATCACCAGACGAAAAAGTAAAATAAAAATTGACGCAATGCACTAAGCAACACGGTCTTCCACTTGATAATTTGATATAAGTACAGCATTCAGACAAACTTATACACTACATAAATTATTCCGTCCTTGTCACAACAGCTGATGCATACACACATATAGATATGCCTCAGCTTGTTTTGTCATGCATACATACAGAGTAGCTAAAAGATGACAAATGAAGCAGGAATCGCCGAGCGGACTTTGAGGCATCTGTCTTGTGGAATATAAGTGACGGCGCGTCTGCTTCTGCCGTTGTCATCCATTGATGCCGTCACTGCCGGCTCATTCAGATAAGCATAAGTGCTTTTTTTCCACCTGCACCCAGTTGGAGAAGATGGTGGGTCTGTCATATCATAATCCACATGTACTACCGCCTAATTAAATACGGCACTAAGAAGCTTCTCCGTGGACGCTAAAGCATGTGTAAGAAGATAGATTCCACGAGAAATAAATTTTTAGCTAGCGTGTGGTATGCTTGTAGTATGAGTATGGCCCGTAATGCCTTTTATTTTCCACCACCTATGTCGTATACTTCTTGGCCATACGTTATTGTGCTGGTACGGCATTGTGAGCTGTGACAGGGCATCCAACTACGGGAAAGGATTGGATGGGGTGGGACACGGATTGTTTTCCACATCGCACTGGCTATACCAGTATACAGTTTCAGAAAAAATGGGCTGAAAGTACTTTTCAGAAGAGAAAAAGGACGCACTCTCGGTGCTAGAATTGCTACAGGAAAGTTGTGAGAAGAGGTTACCAGTGCTTGATCCCAATCCGTAATTCGGCGACCCTGCTGGAAGCTGCCACCATCATTCTGTTGCCGTTGATGCCCTTGTCACCTTCGTTCCCCTCCTCGAGAATCTCCCTTATCATTTGCTCGAAGAGCATATAATCTTCCATCTGCTTTCCAAAAAATCAGTCATTCCAAACATTTCTAACCACACGTTCTCTTAAAATCAAAGCCAGAAGTTTCATGATCGTAACAGGGGAAATGAGATAACAGAGCTTTTGTAGTTTTCTTCAGCTGACAAGGAGATCAGCGGCAGGATCTGACCTTGAACAGATAATGGAGAAAGAAATTACAGTTGATCAGCAGCAGGGTTCTGACCTTAAGCGTCTTGGCTTTGGCTCTCGCGGCCTCCTTCTCGGCGGCGAGGCGGCGCTCCTCCTCCTTCCTCCTCCAGAACCCCTCGATCTCTTTCCTGGTGATGCTGAACGTCATCTTCCCTGGATCGCCGATTTGGTAGCGTCCCTCCTCTTCTTCTTCCTAGGTGGAGTGTTGAGACGACTGAGGCGCAACAGGGACGCGCAGGGTCACCTCATATATACGCACTTCGGGTGCGGGGTCCTGCGTCACCTACGGAGCAAACCTAGTCTCAAGTCGGAAGTCATATGGGCTACAGTGGATGTGAGAATGATAGGTTGGGGGGGTTGGGTCCCGTTGCGTCTACTCTTCTCAACCATCGATGGCCGGCCGCCCATGGGTTTTGCAGCTTGTGCTTTTTTATGTGTCGTTAGTTGAGTCAATGCCTTGTAAACTAATGCGGACAAAGTGGGGAAGATAAAGTTACTTTGAGGCTTGTGGCAAAGAATAAGACCGGGTCTCGGGGTCTGTGCCAACAAGCAAGATGATCGCCGTCATTTCTAAATGGTTAGATGGAGCTGGTAATCTTGACAAACAAGTGGCGTTACACAAGGTGATTCCTTAACTTTGACTGCAAGTAATCACATCACATGCCCCTTCTTGTTTTTGTTGAGTGCTGCCTAAGCTTCACATGAACATTTTTTTTAGCTTTTTTAAAAGGGAAATGCACTTTTTTTTTAGCTGAGCTTCACAGGAACTGGTGTCTCTCTCTTTGGTGAAAACGAGACTTTGTAGGAGTTCGTGGGTTTTTTTAGCAAAGGGGAGTTTTATATTTTGAGGAATAGAATGGGAGTTTGGTGGGGGTGCAGCTAAACCTCGCTTCTAGCGAGAACGAGATGGGTCGGCCCAGGCGCGCAAGAGGCCACAGCTTCGCTTTTTAGGTTTTTTTTTTCACGTTTTATGTTTTTGTTCTTTCTTTCTTCTTTTTAATTTCGTTTCACTTCAAAATATTGTAAATAAATATATTACAAAAAACACTTTACATAAAACATTTCAAAAAAAATGTTAACCAAGTAATTGAAAAATATTAAATGTGTATACAAAAACTGATTCTCATGTATATGAAAAATGTATACAAAAATACAATGTGTGTGAAAAAAATTGACCATGTACTTAAAAAAGTTCAATCAATCGTTTGGAAAAATGGTAAACAAGTATTTTTTTAAATGTTAATCAAGCATTTAAAAAATATTAAGTCTGAATAGAAAAAATGTCGACCATGTATTCAAATATTGTTAATCTTGTATTTTCAAAACGTTATCAAGCATTTGAAAAAATGTCAAATGTGTATAGAAAAAACGCTAATCAAACATTTGAAAAGATGCTAAATGTGTATATAAAAAAAATTAATCATGTATTAAAAAAAATTAATTTGCTCTTGAAAAAGTGTTGATCAAGAATTTAAAATATATTAAATGTGCGGAGTAAAAATGTTGACCATGTATTCATTAAATGTTAATCATGTATTTAAAAAAATGTTAAACCTGTATTATAAAAATGTATTAGATATATACCAAAAATGTGTATAGAAAACAGTGAAAACCCGAGAAAAAACGAAATAAAACTGATGAAAAACAAGAAAAGAAACAAAAAAACCAAAGAAAAAGGAAAGAAAAGAAAAAAGTGAGTGAAAAGCGAGAAAGAAACAAAGAAAACTAAAGTAAAATAAAAATAGTGAAAACACAGAAAGAAATGAAAGAAAAACCAATGGAGAAACCAGAAAAAAAAACCCACTAAACTACTGGAAAACTGACTCGTTTCCTTCAAGTTGGTTGCGTCGTACAAATTTAACACGAACCTGACGGTGCCTCGGTGGCTAGCAGGGCTACACGGCAACAAGGAGATCGACTGATCCCAGCGCGCTCGCTTTTTCTACTCTATTTCTTTGAAGTATGCTATTATACGTCGGCCCATTATTGTAGACGCTTGTGGCGAGAATTCCTACTGTCTCGCTATAAGTGAGATGTAGCTCTTGCGGTTTGGTGGTGCCATGGGCGGACCTAGCATGTAGCCAAGGTGGGCCTTGGCTCACCTAGGATTTCTAGAAGAGGAAAAAATGTGTTTGTTATGTATTAATTGAGCAAAAGCTCACTAATGACTGAGCGCTTGAGCCCATAACCAGCCCACTGCCCATGTCTGTCTCCCATCGTCGTCCAAGTCATTGTATTCCTGAAAGTGCATCTAGGCCCCTAATAACATTTCGCGTGGATGACACAATTATATGAACCGATGTGTTCGCAAGTGAATTGTCAGGTTTTAGCACCTTATGCAAAATGTGTCAAGGATTGCCAACCCCCTCCCTCCCATCCCAAATTGAGAAGAGTCGAGAGATATGCTTGGAAGGTGGTAAAACATAGCTTTCTTTTTTGGTTCTTGAGTTATGGGGATTATGCACTATTAAGAGGGGCTCAAGGGTTTCGGAAGATTTGTTCTTCAAGTCAATCATCATACAAAATCCCACCTATCCACCAAAAATTTCAACGCCGAAAAGACCCAAGAAAATCTAAGTCAGGGCAGCCAAACTGGCATACTTTAGTCAGGTGGGGCACCACGCTGGGTCGCATTGCCACGGCGATCCACCGTCGACGGGGCGAATGGCGTGGAGCTCGAGCTCCCGCCAGTGTCCATCCGGGACCACTCAATGGTGATGCAGAGAGCAAGACCCTCGTGGTCTGGCGCCTCGCTGCCGGAGCCCTCCTCCACGAGTCTGTCCCAGTCGATAGGATCAGACTCGCTGTCGGATGAGCTGCCGAAGCACGCCATGGTAGAGGGGAGGGGATGGGAAGGGAAGGAAACTGGGTGAGAGCAGAGTGGACTGTGACTAGGGTTTCGTCCAACAAATAGGGTTGTTGTGGAGGCGTGGTGGTCCATAGTGGGCGATAGCCTACGTGGCAGGCCATAGTGGGCCACAACCTATATGGCAGGTGCATCCAGGCATTCCCGTATCCGCCCCCATATGGGCTGGATATGAAGAGTGTCAGACAACCTAGACGTTTTGGTTGGATTTGAATGGTTGGGTTGCAAAATTATGACCAGGTAGTTGCCCAGCCGTTTAGGGCAGATGCGGAATCCTGGTTGTAGATGCTCTTAGAGCATCTATAATATATGATGCACATTTGGAGATGTAAAACTAGGTGATCTATAATTTACATCATCAAAAAATGCTTTTTACATCTCAAAGAAGAGGCAACTCCAATAGATGATGTATATTGGTGATGTAAAACTCCAAATCCAATAGACAATGCAAATTGGAGATGTAAAACTGGTCGACGGCCGCGCGACTGTGTATAGCCGCTGTACAGACGCATTCGAAGAATCAAATAGCACTGAATTTCAGATTTGTACCAATAAAATTGCATCATATCAATCAAAGTTTGAAATCCTACATTCGGAAGTGCATTGTCTCAAGCAAAGTTCTTGGTCCAACAAATTAAAATGAACGTAAACTTCAAACATATAACTCAATTTTTGTACTCTCAATTGTCACTAGTGACATTGTGGACAATACCTTCATTGCCATCCCCATGCCGCTCATGCTGTCGCCCAAGCCACCTCCCATGCCACTCATGTTGCCGCTGAAGCCACCTCTCATTCCGCTCTTGTTGCCACTGAAGCCACCTCACATTCCACTCATGTTGCCGCCGAAGCCACCTCCCATGCCTCCCATGTTGCCACCGAAGCCACCATTCATGTTGCCACCAAAGCCACCTCTCATGTTGCCACCAAATGCACCATTCATGGCACCTCCCATCATGTTCATGTAGCCGCCCATTCCTCCTCTCATGGCACCTCTCATTCTCCTCCCATTTCTCTCATGGCACCTCCCATGGCACCGCCTCACTCCTCCCATGGCACCTCCCATTCCTCCTTCCATCATGCTTCTCATGAGCATTTGCTTCTCCATGGTCATTTCATCACGACAAAAGCTCGACATATGCCTTTGCCTTGGGATCAAGACTAGATGTGTCCATGAACATAAACTTGAGTGTCTTCTCCTTAGCCATCTTCAACTCCTCGACCGCCGCCTTTCTCTCCTCTAGTTCAATCTTTCTCTCCTCAGCCGCCACCTTTCTCTCCTCTAGTTCAACCTTTTACTCCTTGGCCGCTGCCCTCTTCTCCTTGGTCGCCACCCTCCGCCGCTCGGCTTCTCCCCTCTCCTCCATTTCTTTGAGCTTCAACAAAAAAATTTCTTCGGCATATTCTTTCCTCGCAATGACAATGGCGTCAAATCCTTCTTTAAGATCATTGTCTCCGGCCTTGGATCTCTTTACTTTTTTACATTCATCCAGCCTATATGATTTAGATACCGAGTGAGGAGTGGGCATCCTTCTCTCCTCAGCGTTTCCATCTTCTTCCTCCTCCACCACCACACTTTTCTTGTTGGAAGCATCAAAAAACTTTTCTAGTTTTCCAATATTCCTCATCCTTGAGCTCTTTGTAGAAATGATGGAAAGTGAAATCTTTTCCTTTCTTCTTCCTATTCTCTCCTTTGTTGTTCCTCTCTTGAAATAATCCTTGCAATAATTTTCTACAAAAAAACAACCAAGATGATCATCACATTAGGGAACATTTCAATATTGCGCAATGTAGAGAAAACACACACAAGTAGCAAATGATTACCAAGTCACTATCACCGCAATCAATTGGGTTCTGCGACCAACATTTGTCAAGCAACCGGTCCACTTTTCACATTTCGCATAGATGGTGCCCCAATGTTGACGAATAGAGTCCCTTGATTGAAAGTGGCCGCTAGTGTTGTGCTCATCGAAGTACTCCTTGATACGTTGCCAATACGTGTTCGCGGCTTGGTCACTCCCAATGGGTGCATCAAGAGAGACTTTTTCCACGTGATGCAAATCAACACATCTTTGGCGTTGGTATAATTTGTGGTTCTTCCTTCCATAACAAAGCCCTCTTCGTCCATGTCAAGATTATCATCATCGCATTGAGTATCATATTCTTGTGATGCACATTTTTGAGAGAAATGATCATCTTTTGATACTCTTTGTCGCGCGCATGAAAACTTCATCATCAAGACTACAAATGAGCGTACACGTAATCAACCTCACATTCTATTCGTATTGGAACTGAAAGAACAAACAAGAGGAAATCTGATTTCTTTTTTACCTTTGCGACATTTCGTCGAACACGTTGGATGCGATGGCCGTGGGCATGAACACATCTTCCTCCAT
This sequence comes from Triticum aestivum, assembly GCF_018294505.1. Classification (NCBI taxonomy): domain Eukaryota; kingdom Viridiplantae; phylum Streptophyta; class Magnoliopsida; order Poales; family Poaceae; genus Triticum; species Triticum aestivum. The sequence goes on from NC_057798.1 coordinate 618,634,234, forward strand.
GGCCAGAGGCGGTGGCGGCGGAGGTGGAGTAGGAGTTCCGTGACAGGACGCGGACGCCACGGCCGCTGGCGGAAGCGAATCGGTCGACGCAGCCGCAACTGCCTTTGATTTTGTGGCCACCTGAGATGGGTTCGTCGCCGGGTGGCGCCCACCGGCCGCTTCACACCGCCACTGTGGGGATTGGCGGTTCGCTGCTTCTTCGCCGGCTGCGTAGCCGTGGCGGCGACCAGCCAGGGTGGGGCAAAACTGGGGTTGCGGCATGAAGGCGAAGGTGGGATTGGGGAAGATGGTCGCGGCGAGGTAGGTTAGACCAGCGGCGGCTGGGTAGTCGGAGTCTGCCATGGCCCTGTTGGCGCGGCGGGTGGGTGAAAAAAAAGGCGGTTCGGCGGTTGGCGTGCGGTCGTCAGTTTTACATCTCCTGAAAGTGGAGATGCAAATGTGTTGTATTTTACTCCCTCCGTTCCTAAATACTTGTCTTTCTAGGCATTTCAACAAGTGACTACATACGGAGCAAAATGAGTGAATCTACACTCTAAAGTATGTCTACATACATCCGTATGTAGTAGTAATTTGAAATGACTAGAAAGACAAATATTTAGGAACGGAGGGAGTACATCTTCTAAAGATAGAGATGTAATTTACATCTACATCATCTGATTGGGAGTGGATTTTAGACCGATAAATTAGTTACGGAAATGTTAACGCCCACACGTGTGGATGTTGACCATCTCGACCACACGCATCCATCACCGTCCAGTACTATATGCATGAATCTTGGCACAATCTGACTGATTTTCTGTGCCATGTAGGACAAGGCGTGCGTGTGGTGTGTGACATAGTTTGCCCACACATCCATTTTACCACACGGAGGGGGCGGTGTGTGGGCGTTTAGCAGTTCACCCACACACCAGCTTTTAGTCACGCACAAGGGCTGGTGTGTGGGCATTTGCCATCTCGCCCACACGCCCGTCTCCTCTCCCACACCCCAGCTGCTAGTTGCCATGTGTTTTTGCAACGTCCATGGCAACTGCCCTAGTGTGCTTTATAAGCAGGCGGCAACTCTCTTTTTTTACCCGAGTTGCCATATGTTTTTGCAGGGTACACGGCAACTGCCTAGTGTGCACGTAAGCAGATGGCAACTCTCTTTTACCGAGTTGCCATGTGTTTTTGCATGGTACATGGCAACTGTCCCAACGTGCACGTACATGGCAACTGCCCTAACGTGCACGTTAGCAGATGGCAACTCTTCCTTTTTACATGGCAACTGCCCTAGCATACTTGTGAGCACATGGCAACTCTCTCAAATTGCCTAGTGTTAGTATGTGGCAACTCCTAAAGTTATGAAATCATGGCAACTACATTAGATCACACCATACATGGCAACTGCAGTTGAGCAACCATGGCAACTGCAGTTGTCCGACATGGCAACCGTAGTTCAGCGACATGGCAACTGCAGTTAAACGAACTTAGACGAGGGTCTGGACCATGGCAACTGTGGGCGCGCGGTGGGCGTCACGCGTCGCATGCGGGACCAGAATGGTACGAGGCCTGACATACGGGCGTGTGGGCGTTATCAACTTCGCCCACACGCACGCGTGTGAGAGGGGCCGGGAGGAAAAAAAAAGATGTGTGTGGGCATTAGTTGTTTTGCCCACACTTAGGTGTGTGGGCTGGTTGCTGTCCATGCCACACGGGGTGTGTGGCACAACTACCCGATACACCACACGTGTGGCAGTTATCGGGACCCATTAATTATCTTTACGTTCACATCATTGGAGATGCTTTTAGATGCCAGGTTCTACTCGGAATATTTACCACGTGCCATGCGTGTCCACTGAGCAGCCCAAAACTTCTAAAAGGCGAGGTTCGGTTTCACTACGGAAGGTAAAAGGTTCCGCAGACTCGATCATCCGACAAGGCCACATCGACGCGATTTCGTTGGATAAAAAACAGAGCGAGGCGAAACAGAGCGGCTGTGCGCCGTTGTTTCTGCTTCACCGACACCGAATACAATCACTAAGCATAAGATAGCTCCGAATACAATCACTGCGCATAAAAAAAAATGAAACTTCATGGGCACTAGCACCCACGGTTTTCTTGATATAGAAGAAGCATCCCTCATGAGAATTTCAGAAATTCGTCCCCGACGTGGATCGAACTCTGGTAGTTAGGTTTACAATCATGCGCCCCCAACCACTGGGCTATGCCCACGTCCTCAATCACTGCGCATAAGATAGCGTGATTCCGAGGCTTTGGCGAGCCCCTTTGAATCTTTCTTTCCCTCCCGCGAGAACCAAACAGCGCATAAAGCTCAAACCCCAGAGCAAAAGCGAACGCGCGAACGGGACAGGCATCATCGCCGGCATCCGCCCACGCCAAGCACAGCTCCGGCGCGCCGTCTTGCGGATAACCCCCGCTTCAAAAACCCCATTCCTTTCGCTCTCGGTTCCTCCAAGAACGGGCGACCGAGACAGAGAGGAGGAAACTGTAGCGATGGGCAACTGCTTCACCAAGACGTACGAGATACCCATCACGTCGGGGTCGTTCGAGCGGCCGCCGCCGTCATTCAGCCAGCAGCCGCCGCCCGCCGGGCACGGCAAGCCGCCGCGGCCGCCGCCCACGACGTCGCGCCGTCCGACGCTCCCGAAGCAGCAGCCCCCGCCCAGGCCGTCCGGCCGGCCGCCCCTGCCGAGCTTCCTTTCCGGGTCGCTGTCGCGGAAGGTGCCGGTCGGCGAGATCGGCCCGGTGCTGCAGCGGCCGATGGCGGACGTGCGCGCGCTGTACAACCTGGAGCGGAAGCTCGGGAGCGGGCAGTTCGGGACGACGTACCTGTGCACGGAGCGCGCCACGGGGCTCAAGTACGCCTGCAAGTCGGTGTCCAAGCGGAAGCTGCTGCGGCGCGCCGACGTGGAGGACATGCGCCGGGAGGTGACCATCCTGCAGCACCTCAGCGGCCAGCCCAACATCGCCGAGTTCAGGGGCGCCTTCGAGGACGCCGAGAACGTGCACCTCGTCATGGAGTTCTGCTCCGGCGGGGAGCTCTTCGACCGCATCACCGCCAAGGGGAGCTACTCCGAGCGCCAGGCCGCCGCCGTCTGCAGGGACATCCTCACCGTCGTCCACGTCTGCCACTTCATGGGGGTCCTGCACCGGGACCTCAAGCCCGAGAACTTCCTGCTCGCCAGCCCCGCCGACGACGCCCCGCTCAAGGCCATCGACTTCGGCCTCTCCGTCTTCATCGAAGAAGGTCAGCCAGCACCATGCCACAAACTTTTCCATGATCCCACACATGACATGATTCACAGTACAGTCTCAATGCAACACGAACAAACAGTATTATCGAAGCATAAATCAATGCAGAAAGCATTGTTACAACAGAGGAGGGGATAATTCAGATAGACAATTCAGTCAAATTCAGTTCAACATTGCATAGAAGATACAAATATATAGCATTTTTTCCCCTCAAAAAATGCAGGAAAGGTGTACAAGGACATTGTGGGAAGTGCATACTATGTGGCGCCAGAAGTATTGCATCGGAATTATGGGAGAGAAATTGATGTCTGGAGCGCTGGAGTGATCTTGTATATTCTCTTATGTGGTTCGCCGCCTTTCTGGGCAGGTAAGTATCCATCCATCTTCAGCTTCACATACTACATTGTGCATATCACACGGCTAAATCTTGCAATTTGCAAATTTGAGCAGAAACCGAGAAGGGCATATTTGACGCAATACTGGTGGGTCAACTTGATTTCAGTAGCAGCCCCTGGCCGACGATATCTGAAAGCGCAAAGGATCTTATCAGACAAATGTTAAACAGAGATCCCAAGAGGCGTATCACGGCAGTACAGGCCCTAGGTAAGTACACCATCTGGGGTTATGAGTGAAGAGTTCTTCTGCATTTGTATAGAATATAGTACATCGTTGCGATAAATCTGCTTGTCCGTGTGCAGAACATCCATGGCTCAAAGAAGGCGGTGCATCTGACAGGCCTATCGACAGCGCGGTCCTATCAAGAATGAAGCAATTCAAGGCGATGAACAAGCTAAAACAACTAGCGCTTAAGGTGAATTATCCTTGACAAAGATGACTTCTACTATGTGTTGGTATAACTAAGCTGACACGCTGCTTCTTTCATTTCATCTCAAGGTAATTGCAGAGAACCTGTCACCTGAGGAAATCAAGGGCCTGAAACAGATGTTCAATAACATGGACACAGACAAGAGTGGGACCATCACAGTTGAAGAACTGAAAATTGGTTTAACAAAGTTAGGATCAAAGATCACCGAAGCAGAGGTTCAGAAGCTTATGGAAGCAGTAAGCTCATTTCTCTTTTGTTTCACCCTTCACCATAGGTTAAGTATATCAAGATTTCATTGACCATGCTATGATTCAGGTTGATGTAGACAAGAGTGGCAGCATAGACTACACAGAATTCCTGACTGCTATGATGAATAAACATAAGCTGGAAAAGGAGGAGGATCTGCTCCGTGCATTTCAACACTTTGACAAAGATAACAGCGGGTAATTCTAATTTCGCTAACCAATAAATATACTTTATCTTGCATGCATCACCATAAATTAAGGAAGATACAATTAACCAACGCTAAACTTGTGAAGCCAATTTAAGTACCAATCGTGTTATTGAATGCATAAAAATTAACAATACTCATTTGTGCCGTTCTTGCATTATTGATGGTGGCTCACTATCACCATCCACTGAGAACAACGTCAGTCAGCAGGTACTAATCATAGACAATATGCACAATAATAACTGTAGGTACATATCAAGAGAAGAACTCGAACAAGCCATGACAGAGTATGGAATGGGTGATGAAGCAAATATTAAAGCAGTATTGGACGAAGTTGACAAAGACAGAGTGAGCTTTTTTTCCCCTCACCTTTCTTTCAAAACGATTTTGTCCCACTTTAGTGCCAACTGAACATATTTAACCCCTGTCATCGTTAAATTCACAGGATGGGAATATCGACTATGAAGAGTTTGTGGAAATGATGAGGAAAGGAAAATAGACCTGAGGAAACTTGGGCCTCTTGATGAACAGAGTTGTATAGAGATGTTTTAATATATACTGCGAAGATAAGCAAACTGTAAAGTATAACTCTGGAACAAGTTGCTTGCAATGTGTGTGTATATAGAAAAACAATGTTGCCATATACCCAAAATACTTCTTTTCCTTCGTATGCTTTGATACGTGTTAATACTAATCTGCACACAAGAAAGACCTGCACTTAAACAAAGTTACAGAAACTGTTAATCCGGACCTAATACCAAACAGACCTCGCAGCCAAGCCTAACATCTAAAGACCTGAGGCCCCAACCAAGCCACTTGGCGGGTATGGGGCACACACTGGTCCGGCGCGCTCTCAGAGGCCGCCGCCGCCAACTGCCACCACTCCATCTTCAGAGTTGGACTGACGCATCAACCTTGCCCGGTCTAGCTGTGGTCGACGCCACCACGACGCCAGACAACGCTACCATTCTGCGCTCGTCCATCAACACACGCCCAGCAGCGAGACCCCGCTGCTCCATGCCGCTGAGACCCGCCATTGCCGACGTGTCACATGCAACGCCACTCCTCCTTCGCGAACACCACCTGCTACCACTAGTCCCATCCCCTTCCACCTGCAGATCCTCTGCACTCCCAACCGAGCCCCAGGCCGGTAATCGGGGTGGGTAGATTGGGCCCTCAGCTGCGCCTTCACGATGGAAAGTGGCGCCCATGGGCGTCGCTGCCGCCGAGCCGGCCAGACTGGCGAAGGTTTCCCCCGGACCCAAAGTACATCATCAGGGCTCACCATCACCGCAGCCTGCAGCCGCAAACCACCGGGACGACGAGAGAGGCAGTAGGAGAAAGGGGAACCTCCAGATCTGACGCAACGGAGCAAGGCACCACGGCCGGACTCCACCAAGGACCCGTCACCCACGCGCCAAGCACACTGGCCAGCGTCGCCTGCAAATGTCGCCAGCCGTCGGCCGCCGCGGCCTCGCCTACAAGGCCGCCGCCCAAGGATCCGCAGGCCACCGATGCGATACTCTAGCCCGCAGGCCGACAAGATCGATCCGAGCGCCGAGATCCCCGTCGCCACCTTCCCCGGCGCCCGTGCGGGCTTTGCCGGGGGCCGTCCCCGGTGGCGGCGAGGGACGGAAAGGAGATGAGGGGAGGCCAGGCGGCGAAAGATCGGATCGCCCCCGAGTCCCACGGGGGCGACACGAGGGCCGTGTGCGTTGGTACAGAGGTTCCTGTTGTCGTAGCTAACATGTGGTACATGTGATATCACCAGTAATGGTATAGGAAAATTGCAATCATTTCATTAGAGCAAAAACTCTCAGAGAGGAATCAGAGTATTTAGTTCATTGGCTCAGGCTCATCGCCTTCAACTGCAATAACGAGTATTATTTAGCAAAATCTCCTTCACCATAATAGTCAACCACTCTGCAATCATCAGGAATTCAGGAGCTTTGCTAGAAAGCACCACAGTATCCTTTAGTGCAATTTGGGGGCTTCATATCATGTTAAACCTGGGTAATTTTACAAGAAAAAACTTATTTACATTTTCCGTTTTTACAATCTTATCAGGAAGCTACTAAAAATTAGACACCGAGTCACCATTCAAACATAGCACATGCAGAGAAGCAACAAGTACTTTGATGCAAAAATAAAAAATGTGAGTGAAGTCCAGGAAATTTTTAGCCTGTTCGGGTGCAAGGAATTCACTGCATGAAAAAGGAGAAAGAGATATCACTGCAAGTCCTTGTGGAATCATATGGTGTTTCTCCCCCTCTACCTTCTTCTGATGAATTGAGTTTTACCTTTGAGGTTTCACTATTATCGAACTGAATACTAATATGTATTTGAGAACACTTTATGTATGTCTTGCATGGGATACCCGTGGTGACGATGGAGTATTCTATTGATTCACTTGATGTATGTTTTGGCACTCAACTCGCGAATTCCTGGGGTGACATTGGGGTAATCTATGCATAGGGGTTAATGCATGTTTCCATCCTTGTTTCTCCGGTAGAAATCTTTGGCACTCTTTGAGGTTCTTTGTGTTGGATTGAATATTATGAATCTGAAGTTGTTTGATGCATATTGTATAATTGACCCATGGGTGACATTGGAGTATCTAGGTGACATTAGGTTTGATTGATGTGTGTCATATGGTGTTATTTTACTACGAACTCTAGGGCTATTTATGGCACGTATAGGAATAGCTCAATGGATTAATCGGGAAGAATAACTTTGAGGTGGTTTCGTACCCTACAAGCAATTTCATCTTATGTTCTTTGCGATAGGAACTTTGGAGTGACTTTTGTCGCACGTTGAGGGATTGTTATATGATCTAATTATGTTATCATTGTTGAGAGAACTTGCACTAGTGAAAGTATGAACCCTAGGCCTTGTTTCTAAGTATTGCAATACCATTTTCGCTCACTTTTATTACTAGTTACCTTGCTATTTTTATATTTTTAGATTATAAAAACATATATCTACCATCCATATTCCACTTGTATCACCATCTCTTCGCCGAACTAGTGCACCTATACAATTTACCATTGTATTATGTGTGTTGGGGACACAAGAGACTCTTTGTTATTTGGTTGTAGGGTTGTTTGAGAGAGACCATCTTCATCCTACACCTCCCACGGATTGATAAACCTTAGGTCATCCACTTGAGGGAAAATTGCTACTGTCCTACAAAACTCTGCGCTTGGAGGCCCAACACAAGTCTATAAGAAGAAGGTTGGCGTAATAGACATCAGCGGATCTCGGTTTCTTGGGCCCGGTGTTGCTCCCAAACTCTATCGTTTTAGTCGAGCCATGATTGGTATCCGTCCCATCTATTGGGAGGGTAACCTCTTGATCCATAGATGGATCTTGACTGACCTGCTCTAGCGGCCAGGTCATGTCGACGATCGTATTAACATAGAGAAGGGGGGCTGGTGGATGTTCGGCTTCTCCAACCAGCCTCTCCCTACCTTGAGGGGGGCGGTTTGGCTGGTCGCCTTGAGTTCGTCTAGGTGGTGCGGGCTCAGTAGGGTAGTCGTCAAATTGTCGCAGCAGCTTCCGCTTTGGGTAGCTTTTGTTCTATTGCTCGTAGCTGTACCCATCTAGCTGCCATGACTTTTGTCCATCTGTCGTTGAGGGTGTCTTGGTCGGCCTTGTGCTGTTGTTGCTTCTTAGTTAGGCTTCGTGCAGTGGCAACAAGTTGTCATTTAAACCACTCTTGGTCGAGTGGGTCCTCAGGGACTATGAAGTCCTCGGCTTCTAGGCTGACCTCCTCTTCGGAAAGAGGGAGGTAGTTACTGTCCTCGAAGTCACTGAGGTCCTCGGGGTTGAACTCATCCTCGCGCTCTTCCGTTCCATCAAGATGTTGGTCGGGGGCGGGATCGCCGAGGTTTTTGATATTGCCCGAGGTGTCGTCTGATAACCCACAAGTATAGGGGATCGCAACAGTTTTCGAGGGTAGAGTATTCAACCCAAATTTATTGATTCGACACAAGGGAGCCAAAGAATATTTGCGAGTATTAGCAGTTGAGTTGTCAATTCAACCACACCTGAAAGACTTAATATCTGCAGCAAAGTATTTAGTAGCAAAGTAGTATGATAGTAATGGTAACAGTGGTAACAGTAATAGTAGCAATTATGTAGTGATTGTAACAGCAGTAGCAACGCAAGTAACTCAGCAAAGATCAATATGTGAAAAGCTCGTAGGCATTGGATCAACAATGGATAATTATGTTGGATGGCATTCATCATGCAATAGTTATAACTTAGGGTGACACAAAACTAGCTCCAATTCATCAATATAATGTAGGCATGTATTCCGTATATAGTCATACATGCTTATGGAAAAGAACTTGCATGACATCTTTTGTCCTACCCTCCCGTGGTATCGGGGTTCTAATGGAAACTATGGGATATTAAGGCCTCCTTTTAATAGAGAATCAGAACAAAGCATTAGCACTTAGTGAGTACATGAACTCCTCAAACTACGGTAATCACCAGAAAGAATCCCAATTATTGCCACCTTGGGGTATGCGGATCATAACTTGTAATAGGTGTCTACAACTTGCAAGATAGGATCAAGAACACACATATATTCATGGAAACATAAAGGGTTCAGATCTGAATTCATGGCACTCGCACCCTAGTGAAAAGCATTAAGCATACCAAAGTCATAGCAACATTAATCTCAGAACATAGTGGATACTAGGGATCAAACCCTAACAAAACTAACTCGATTACATGATAAATCTCATCCAACCCATCACCGTCACTACAAAAAAAGACACATCCGTGACATTTTGGGCCGAATGAAAAAAAATTCTGTCATACTTATGACACTTCTATGATGGTAATTATGACAAAACCATGTATCATCGTAGATGTGGTGGGCTCCTACTTCTATGACAAAAAATCATGACATAAAATGGGCTTTTCATCTTGGGAAGGCCGGAGACGCACCTGCATGACATTCTTTGGGCCCTCCATGACGGAAAAAAATCGTGGTAGAAGCGAGGGCGAGGAAACTTTTGGGGACTTCCCGGTTATGGTGGGTGGTCGGTGCCGAGCGATGCACGGAGGTTTGCGCGTTTCTCTCGTACACGTACGCGCATGTGTGCGAGGTGTTGCGCTCTAACTGAACCCGAGCGATGCGTTGGCTTTAAAACAGTTCCCGATGGCGGGTGGATGAACAGGATCCCGTGGTAGTAGAGGATGTTGCCGCTGGATGAACAGGACCCCGGTCGAGGAGGTGGGGTGGATGAATAGTAGCTGATGGAGGGAGCCCGTGGAGGGCAGGTTGAACAGGACCCCGTGGAGGGGCTAGTTGAACAAGACCCCGTGGAGGGCTGGTTGAACAGTAGCCAGTGGAGGCTAGATGAACAGGACCCCGTGGGGGGCTGGATGAACAGTTGTCGGTGGAGGCTAGAGGAAGTTGATGGTGGATGAATAGTAGCAGGTGGAGGCTACAAAAAGTCGACGGTGGATGAACAGTAGCCCTGTGGAGTCCCATTTTGCGGTAGGCCACACCCCTCCCGATGAACAGGACCCCCGTTTTGACCATAGGAGGTCGAAGAGAAGTCCGTTTCCTCTACTTTTATGTACGCCACACCCCTCCCGGTGAACAAGACCCCGTTTCGACCGTAGGAGGTCGAAGAGAAGTCCGTTTCCTCCATTTTGCGGTATGCCACACCCCTCCCAGTGAACAGGATCCTGTTTCGACCGTAGGCGGTCGAACAGAAGGGCGTTTCCTCCGTTCTACAATACTTCAGGCCTCGTTTCGGCTGTTCCGTCCAAGCCGGTTGTCGTGACCTACACTGGGAGGCCCATAGGCCGGTACGTACATGATGGACCTCAAAAAATAAGTTGAAACCACTGTCTCGTTATGTCGTGGGCTACGCATGTTAAAAAACAAAACCTAGGCCTAGCTTATACTTGTTCTCCCTCTGGAAAAAATGATACCAGCTAGATCCCCGATACCCCTTTCATGCAACAACAGAAAAAAATATCCTCGATACCCCTGGAAAAAAAGCTCCTCGATGACATTGTTGGAAATTTATTTCATTTATTGACTATAGGTTGACAAACCCGTGGGCCCCAACGTCAGTATACAATTAGGAGGAAGCTTTTTTTTCCAATGAGGCACTTGCTTGCGTACGCCTTGGAGCTAGTGGGTCCCCACTATCAGTCTATCGGCGTATAGTTCTCTCCTGATTCCTCTCGTTTGTTTAGCATGTTGACAATGGCATACGGCGGCGCCACGGTGAGTGCACATGAACCGGAAAGAACCGCAGCCGGGGAAGATGCCTTCATTCTTTCAAACATACCACACTAACCCGGTGGCTGCAGCCCTCTCACCCAAAAGCTGTACTACCCGGGTTCGATTCCAACTGGTGCAATTGAAAAATATCTAACACTTGCCAAAAAATCGTCCCTAGTTTACCCAGTTTTTCACGCACTCAACATTGTCTTGCCATTTTGAAAATAGCATATATTTTTGACTTTGCATCATATGAAGATGTGCCATACGGAATGTTGATCAGCATGATGTTAACTTGTTGTTAGTTCCATTTTTTTTACCATGAATAAAATTTCCAACATTCTGTTATCCATGTTTGAAAAGTGCATATTGATTTAAATGCTCTGTCTCCGAAACATGCAGTTTCTTATCTGAAAATCACTTGGACAAGCAACCATCAACAGTGTTGGATTCGATTCTACGCTTCTTCAATCCCCCGGAAGCGCGAGGGGGAAATAAACTTCTGTCTCGTGCTGCCGGTTGGGGAATGGAGCGAACTGGATTAAAGACGAGGCCGGCGGCGCGACTGAAGAAGCACATCAGACGCAATTATTTTTCTTAGTGGATGGCTCTCGATGGCATTTTTTTACTTGCCTCTGCACCACACAACTTGTATTTTTAGCCTCCCAGTCTGTGGTGGACTAGTAGCCCATTTGCTGGGCGGACCAGCCTATAGAAGGCAAGGCAGCACTTGATTTTTCATCAAGCCCCCAAAACAATGCAGTACTATGTTAGTTTTGAGGCCGAAAACATTGCGGTAGGGGTTGAGCGGGGGAGGAGGGAAGACAGAGCAAAAAGATAAAAAAAGAGCTGATGCACCATTGCTACCCTAACAAGAGGTGCAATTCTTCTCGGGAAGGTGTGCAGTTGACACCCACACGTCACAAATCTCATAGTAGACATACTAACAAGTTCACACACAAGTACAATAGAGAAGGTAAACATTCGTTTCAAACTTAGGTTCACAGGACAAATTCATATTCATAGCCAACATTCACAATCCACAACTCAAAAGATTCATATATACACAAGTTCAGCATGTCTATGCATCCAAATGATTGATATATCACAAACAATATTCATAGATAATTCACAAAAAGATTCAGATATATGCATGTTCAGTATATTTATGCATCCAAATGATTGAGATCGCAGCAAATATCATCCATGTACAAACTTTAATTACCTAGGGTACAGACAGCTAAATGGTGTTCATCCGAGGTACTTCTTGCTAAAATTATTGCTTGTACGAGTAAACTTTCGAGTACATAAGAGGCAGCACAGACAATCTGAACTTTGCTTGTAGGTTTATCCTCGAGATAGTGGCCTCGATGCCGAGGGGCGAGGGAGGTTTGAGCAACTTGGACACTACTTTCATCCAACCTGTTTACTGGCTCATCTTGGTCCTGTTGCTCGCCAAAATTCTACATTGCACACAAGAAAGGAGGCGGTCGATAAAATGAACCACCCAATTTTTGTGTGTAGTTCAACTGAAATGGAGCATCCCTGGTATGCAGACTGATTAAGTGCTAGATGAATATACGTGTCAACCAACTTGTCTAGAATCTTTAGACTCCATGCCATACAGTTTGCTACAATATGTGTCGATAACCAAAAGGCAGAAGTTGGGACCAAATACTGGACTGCGTTTTTCTGGGCTATGAGCCAAGCAATATTTTTGGCGTTCGCTCCTAATATTTTCGTCAACATCGATGCTTGTCTGAGTGAACTTTGGAGTACATAGCAGCAGCATAAGTATCTGTCCATCAAAACTTTTTGTGGAGTTCTACTGAAATAGCCCAATGTAATGATTTGCCTGCAAGTTCAGGCTCCAAGTTACTCCTTTATGAAATCGGCAAACAGTAGAACAATACCAAATTACCAATACATATGACAAACACAATAATCAGGATAAAGACCGGTTCCAACCTGTGTGAGGTAGCATATCAATTACTATTTCCTTTGACTAGAAGCCGAGATAAGCGACTGACAGGAAAGGAAGGAAGCAAGCAAGCCCAGACAAAGCGACCGACAGGAAGGGAAGGAAGCGGTCGAGGCAATGAAGCACCCAAATTTTTTGTGCAGTTCCACCAAAATCGAGCATCCCTGTTGGCACATATATTGAGAGAGTGAGATTAATGTAATAGTGGGACTAGTTGATAAAACATACACTAACAAATAGAAGCACCCTCATTATCTTAATGGGTAAAGTTAGCAACATAGTAGTCTTGCTTAAAGAGAGGTATTACTTTATTTAATCAGTGCCAATTAGCTCAACACTAAAAGGATGGCCATGTATCATAGGTTGCAAAACTTTAACGTGCAAAGATAAAGGAGTTTCTCATGACAGTAGCAACACAGTAGCACGATACATATATAGGTACATCAAACTAATATGGCTGAAGGCCTTAGGCCGGTACCAACCTGAGCACAAAAGCTTATTCAAGTAGTCCCAGAAGCGATGATAAAGCACTCACTGGAATCACTCAATATATATATTTTTGTGCACTTCTAATGTATGGTTGAAATAACTCTTGTTTATTGGTGGTGAGATTATATCGAAAGATTATCAAGAACTTCCAGCAGAGTTAAAGCACTGGCCAGGATACAGTTCATTGTATTCTCTTGTGCAATTCCACTAAAATGTACGATTGTCACAACATGATCCCTATTTGCACAAGTAGGAACAAGGTGAAACCTTCATTAACTGAGTGAGAAAGGAGAAAGACAATAGCATTATTATGTCATGACACTACCAAGATTCCCTCCCTGCTCCACCACATGCTTCACCTCCACGGACACAAATATACAGGTACATGATTCAGCATAGGGTGCTACTAAGGATTTGTTTAACTCTGATAGGAAAATTAGGTAGCAATAAATTAGTGCTACTTAAGTACTCCTGATTAATTAAGTGACCTTGGAGGAGAGACAGCAGAAGTGGAAGGGCTCCCTGGAGGATCGTCTCACATGTAAGGGAGACGTTGCCGGAGCCCTTGAATGGCCTCAACTGAGGCCTCGGCTTTAGCAAGATCACCTTGGCACTGTTGATCGTGTAGAGCTGGGTCACACATGCATCCAGATTCTGGTTAATTAGTATGATGTGTCGTTAAGCCAAGTACTACTCTGCTGCATTTCTCTATCTATCTCTACTCTATTATCTATTACTATTATACTCTTACAAAATACAGAGTTGGTGATCTTGTTGTTAAGTGCATCTCGATGTTACGTGCAACGAATGAGCATCTTGCTAGTCTTCTAAGTAAATTAAGACTAGTAGCAACACAGCAATACAATACCACTAGCAAGATGTCAGGATAACATAGGACAGTACCATCGAGTGATCTTCTTCAGTTCCTCCTTATTCTTCTTCTTCCTCTTCATGCTTTGTTTCTCTTTCTCCTCGCCAGTTGTTGAAACCAAGTATATGATTGGCCTTCTATTTCAGAATTGGTTTTGTCAGTGAGGGAATACAAGTGTACTAGTAAACAATAGCATTATTTTCTCATGGCAGTCCAAAATAGAGATGAACACATGCATTAAACATCATTCTTACCTAACGGAAGGTTATGGTGCCAATTTGGATGATAAAGATTGGAACACAGATCTCCCTTTGTGCAGTTCCACCGAAATGAACCAACGTTTCCATCTGGCATTCTAGTTAAACAACACAAAAGTCACTTCTTTTAAGAAGTGTTTTTGTGCAGTGCACCAAAAGGTCCCAATAGCAACGAGGTGAAATGGATATCCCTGTATGCACAAGAAGCAACAGAGGAAACAGTCAAGAGTCTCAAACAATTATTGGTAAAAACAATTGGCTAAACTTGTCATGGCTTACAACAGTGGCATGGCTTCATTTTACCTGGGGCATTAGATTAAGAACAACTAAATATTTTCTGCAAGGGCATCGGACAGCGGGTGCACCAGCACTCCAGTACCATGTACCTAAACCGGGGCATAAAGTGGTGATTCAGAGTTTGTTGCCCCGAGAAACAAACATCCAAGAAACATATCTTGGTTGGTCCCATTTTTGTTCACTCTAGCCACCTACTCCTATGTGTGGATAGCAAATCTAGTCCTAGTCATACCACTGTGTAAAGCGTTTTCCCTATATTTCCCTTTTCAACCAAGAGACGGGTTGGATGACCAGTATGTACTACTTTCACCCCCTTTCTTTCCTGTTTGTACCAAGTCTGATGTACATACTAAATCCCCCCCCTTTATTTTTTGTTTGAACTAAGTACAAGATTCGACTCCATGAAGTAGCTTTACCTCTAACAATAGAAAAAAATAGGTGACGTTGGACCATCCGATCGAGAGGGGATGAGAGGTAGATAATGATGCACATACAGCAACATAGCGAGCTGGAGAAGTAGAGCTAGGCCAGTTTCAAAGGAAGGTATACCTGAAGGTCATCGGGATGCGGATAAGTGGCGGTGGGAGGCTGGATCCACCCACACTAGGGCAGCAACGAAGGGACCGGAGGACCTCCCGCGCCGGTGCTCGGCCAGAGATAACGGTGTGGCTGGCAGTGGGTCTCCTCCCTCGCTGTCGACAACAGCCTAAATGCTGCCCCTCCTCCCCTTCTCCGGCGGAGGGGGATACGTCCGGATCTGTAACCAGCGGTGAGGATAGAAAGACAGTGTTTACCATCGCTATCTTGTTTAGATCTGGAGAGAATGAGAGTGTGTGAATAGAGCAACCCTAGCAAGCAAGCGCGGAGGCTCCAGCCTATGTATATATACGTATAGTGGGGTAGTTTTCTTTTTTCACTCCATCAAAACAATCGTTTAAAATTGTGTACGTGCCAGGTCTCCCTTTTTTTTGAGTTGTTGATTGTTTTTGAGATAGCTACCCGCTTATTCCAAGTGGTGTTACAGTGTGACAGGTCGCACTTTGTGTCGTTCAAGTCTGGTACTAGACCCTCCATTAAGTGAACAACCACTGTCTCGTAAAATTTGTGAACAAGCCCACGGCTAAAATTATCGAAAACGTGGGCTACCCCAACATGCATTATTATTTATATTTTCTATGTGGGAGTATCCTCAAAACAAAATGTGAGAGTACAATATTTATTGGGCCCCTTTGTAGTTTGTGCTAAATTTTGACCAAAGATTTAACAGACAAAATGTTAGTACGTGTTAACAAAAATTATATCCTTTGGTTCGTATTTGAACATAGTTTTCAATGATGTAATTTTTTGTGACATGCATGAACATTTTGTTAGTTAAGTTTATTGTCAAAATTTGGCACAGGTTTATCATAGGGACCAATAAACTAGGACGGAGTACTGCATTTGACTAGCCTCTCAATCTACATGCGGGACATCAAAGCATCCGGGCCCACGTGCCATCCACCAAATCACAACGAGGTGCTATAGTCGATACTCACCGGTCACCCCGGTGTGGCTGTCATGACCCGTCATATCATAAATCCCACACCTTTACTAGCAGTGGTAAAGTGGCCTCGAAGTTGGACTGGACGAAGCAACCATCATTTCACTAGAACGCTCATTGAAGCCCTTTCTCCCCTTGAAGAAAACCTCAATCCAGGCTACTCACTTCTGCCATTTTTCTTCTGCACCGATGAAGGAAAGGTAGGCGAATCAGTGATGCTACTATATTTTCATTCCAAGAATTTTCTTTTTGCCAAGCACCGACCGATTCTCACAGCCTATTCTTTTCCTGTTTTTCATTGTGATTGTGGTTTCCTTTTGATTGTTTTTTGTTTATCAATTTATTGATGGATCCTGGAGCACTAGGCAAAGAGTTGCCAGCGGACAACCAACTCGAGGCAGAGATCTCCAGGAAGCGAGCACCGACCAACGAGTTGGCCATGTCGGCGGGCCAACCCATGGAGATGAAGAACTCCAAGAAACAAGCACTGGCCAAACAGTTGACGATGTTGGTGGACAAACTCCTCAAAGAAAGCTGGAAGAACAGCAAGGGCCCCACCGTGCCTACCCTAGAAACACTAATGGCCACCTATGAGAGGCTCAAGGCCGAGTTTGAGGAGATAGTCGTCATTGAGAAGCAGTATTTCCCTAGCAAAGCAATGGCCCCGGGAGGGATGGGATCCCCCGGTGAGCTGCACAAGGTAAAAAAATGGCTTACCATAGTTGTGGTTGTTGATTATTTGCAATGTGCTTGCTAATATGTTAGGGCTATGCAGGTGCTGGTGGATGCCCTTGATGATTCCGATGTCACGGTCCGTCTTGTGGACAACGCCCCAGAGATCATTTTCGATGTTGCGGTCCGTCCTGTGGACATCGCCCCGGAGATCGATTTCGACGCCGCTGTCCGTCTGTGGTCATCGCCCAAGAGATCGATTCTAATGTCGCGGTCCGTCCTGTGGACATTGCCCGGAGACCGATTCCGATGCCAATGTCCGTCTTGTGGACATCGCCCCAGAGATCGATTCTGATATCGAGGTTCGTCCTGTGGACATCGCCCCAAAGATCGATTCCCATGCCGATGTCCGTGCTGTGGTCATTGCCCGAGAGATCGATGACAAGAAATAGTTGGTCACACTAATCCTTCAAGGTAGTTTGCATTGTGTTTAATTACCAGAATGATGTGTGTTATCAAACCATCTTAGGGCAAGTGCACTGTCTTGTGTGGGTGGTACTTGCTACTTTTGTTTGATAGTGAATCATCCGAACCCTCTCCGAGTTATGGAAACAGATGTATCCTCACGAGCTTTTGATATAATATATGACATGCTTAGATATAAGTTTGAACTATTTATCATATCAGCAGGGCTTGTTTGATGATTCTTGGTGTTAGTAGGCTAGCTATTGAGCGAGCTATAGTACTTGCAAAACACTCACCGAAGAGAAACGTTGGGGATGATGAGCTCGTGGTACGCTTATAGGTCTGATCTGTCATCGATCGGCCAATAACCCAAGCTCCTACAATTGTGGGCTTAGCGATCGATCAATCAATAGTCCACAATTATACATTAATTCACATCAAACTCAGAGAGTGGGTTCACGTATACATTCAGGTCTCATTTAGTTCATAGGGTAGGAAAATCGTAGCAATAGGAAAGTCATAGGAAATGAGATGACATGTATCTTAAATCCTATGAGTAGGAATAGGAAAGGAGATGCCCTTTGATTCACATCATAGGATTTTTTTTCGTTGAGTCTAGGCTAATGTTTATTTTCCTATGAAATGTGGAGGATAGTAAGAATTCCTCCATAGGAATATGATTCCATTCCTATAAACCAAAAGGCTCTACAGAAATTTTTCCTATAGAAATCCGATCCTAGGAAATTCCTACAAGATTCCTCTAAACCAAAGGAGGCCTCATGTTAATAGCTAGCAAAATTGGCACGTACTTGTAACATGCGTGAATGTGTGATTTATTTGTTGGAAGCATGAATGTGTAGTGACGTCATACTCTCGGAGTGGCTACAGGGAGTGTGTACGTGTGCTAGAAGGGTTGTGGGATGGAGAGAGATCTAGAGAGAGAAAGACCCTATGTCTACCCTAATCATTAGATTGACAAAGGATATATTTTTTAGATCACAAAATCATAGCAGTACAGAGACGTACAAATCCTAGGTGGGATAGTTTGGCCTAGTGGGTTTCAGTGATATGACGTGCTATAGTGTCGTCCAGTCTTCGCGTGTGGTAGAAGTATTGCGGGTACAGTAAGTTTTCTTGAAGAAGCGCAATTCAACAAAGTCATGATGGTCCCTTTGTACGACCAACTTACAGTGGGAAAGGTTGGGCCTGCGCTATTATCGGGGTGGACCAAGATAATTTTCTGCATGACAGGTGGACTAGGATGATCGACGTCCCACATGTCGGCGAATGAAAGTGTTCTTTCCGATATCAAGGACGAGCAATGAGTATTCATTGTTTATTTTTTATGAAAACTATTGTCTCCACTGTTACGACGAAGGAGTGTGAAACACGGCAGCCCAGTGAACTTGGCATGGGCACAACTCCCTCCTTCCTCATGTACCATAGTGTTGACTATAAGGTTGGCTATAAGGTTACAACTTTTTCTCACTTTCTCTCTATCTATTTCCTCTGAGATGTTTTTACCTTCTTTTTTAGACATAATTGTTTTTATGCCTCTTTTTTTAGAATTAGTTTTTTATACCTAGGAGCACGTGTAGAGACGGGCTCTTGCAGAGCCCACTCCTTGACTTTGTCAATGCATCTCTCTCCTCCACATAAGCGGGCTTATAGCCCAGTATTGTACTACCTACTACAATGTGGGCAGCTGGTGTCTGGGGGGAGCGCGCACGGGACGGGGGAGGGGTTTTCTGGTGGGCCAGGACGGTCAGAAGCGGGCTTGGAAGCGGTCCGGACTCCCGCATGGCCCACCTCACATTATTACCATATTTCTTGGAGTCCGTGCGCGGTGGGTGGGCGATCTCTTCTCCCTCCCCCGTCTCTCTCTTCTCAGCCGACGCCCGTCGAGCAATTGGATTTCGGCTACCGATAGTTTATTCAATTGTAGTCCCACATGTCAGTGAAAATGCAAGACAATGCGTGTCCCCTCTGGTGAGCGGCGTGCGAGCCGGACTGTCGGGGGTGCGACGCGAACGCGACAGGCGTGCTTTAAGTGTGCTGCCTTTTCCATTTGAACTTGCAAAGCGTAACATTTTCGTCCGATCGATCGATAGAATCCAGAACAAAATGATGAGGGCGGGGTTTTCCTGCGCGTTAGGTGGGCTAGTTTGAGTGGTATGATGTGCTACAGTGCAAACAAAGCAAATTTCAAATTAACTAGATGAAATTCATTACATTTCAAAAACTTTTCCTATAAACTAGACGAAATTCATTACACATTTCGAACAAACCATACTAAAACCTACTGTAAACCTAATCTAAACGATCGCCGGCGCCCGACCACCATGTCCGTCCATGAGCCACGAGAACTGACGCTCCAGCTATTGCCTTTGCCTCCTCCTCATCTTCCTCGGCTTTGTCCAGCTCTGCCTCGATAAACTCCTCCTCCGAAGCACATGGTTCTAAAGATTTCCGCCTCCACGTCATCGTCAAGCGGCTAATCAGCCACCGATGTTTACCCCACCAAGCTTGGTGTTGACTAAGTGGAGGAGCAGTGGCCTTCCTAGGACCAGAGCAGTGGCGACCTACCATGACTACTCTTCCTCGCTGTCGGCTACACCCGCACACACGCGCTGTCTTCGTGGTCGTGGCGGTGAAGGGCGGTCAGGGGGAGCCGGCGATGCCCTTCGTCTGCTCCTGCGATAGTACGTTCAAGAGAGCTTTGGAGCGCACCCGGAGCAGAGCCACCGATGTCCTTCGTCTACTCCTGTGACTATACGTCCAAGAGAGCTTTGGAGCGCCAGGAGGCCATGGTTGGAGTGGTGCTGACAGAAGGAAGGAAACTAGAGGAGAATGACTGTGGGTCTTTAGCTATGGCTGGGAGCTGGGGCTGAAGTTAATATAGCGAGCGAATGGCAATGAGCTGCGACAGACGGATGGACGGCTGGCGCCGGAGTAGGTTCGTCGGCAGCCGCGTGTCATTAATGTGGGCGGCGGACGGACGGATGGCCGTGGTGTTGTTAATGCAGAGCAGTCGCTTGCACCGGGATGCCGCGCGGGTGGCGCTCTCTCGGCCGTCGCGTTGCTGCAATGCCGGCACCAGTGAGAGGTCGCGTCGGGTGTGAATGCGGCATTGACGTTCTGGATCCACGGTGACCATTTCAGGCGGTAAGCGCACGCTAGCGATTGAAGGGGTTTTGGTAGGCCAGGGCGGTGAGACGCTGGCATGGTGGTAAAATGTGAACTTGTGGATGACGAGCCTTTGAAGCGTATGCGGCACGTATAGACAACTAGGCGTCCATGCAACCGCTCTTGTCGCCAGCTAGCCTTCGACGACTACCATTAGACACCACACAACCATGCATAACTTACGAATTATGGACAAATCGATCAAACACACACTCGTGTGCAGTGGCACTATGATCGGTCGCTCACGATACATATATGGGTACCATAGTACCCTCTCTAGCTAGGCTGTTTTATAGATTGTCGTTGTGATGGATGATATACATGAGCAAGGCGCCGAGTCACATCGTCATGTCGTGTCCAGAGCCATGCCTAATGTCGAGCAGCTCGGCGCCCAAGCACGAGTATGACATTGGTAGGGGTGGGCACATTCACACCAAAAACCGAAAGCCGAAACCAAACCAAACAAATTTAACCGAACTGTCTAACAAATTGGTTTTCGGTGTTTTGGTTCGGTTGAAAAAGTAGCCACTTTTCGGTGTTTGGTTTTGCATCAATTTCCAATCTAGAGAAACCGTACAAACCGAACTAGCCGAACTATATATGACCCCCTTTATTATCGGAGAGCCAAAGGTGCCAGCCCATTAGTTAATTTAGGTAATTATTATACTACACTACCTACTACGCGAATCGTCCCTCAAAGGAGCACGTAATTTGTGTTGCCTCCAGCGAGTACTTGTAGAATCTTCATTCAGGCAAGTACGCACTACTACTAGTGCATCGATCCTAGAAGCAAACATACGTCTTACATGTGTGCTTAATATATTAATGCCTTTCTATTCCATATGGCATATAAGACACACACATAATCGGTTTTCCGGTTAACCGAACAAACCAAACCGATAAATTTCAGTTAATAAGGTTTGGTTTATATTTTCAGTTTGAATATTTTGGTTTTTATTTTACAGAACCGAAATTTAAAAACCCGAACTAACCATATAAACCGAACGCCCACCCCTAGACGTTGGTGTTGATCCAGGTGAATACATGCTCGGTGGTCACGGAGGCCGCCTGGAAACGTCTTTTTTTTGCGAGACCACCGGGGTGCGCAGGTGACGGGCTCGCCGTTTGTGTTGTGCCATGAGCAGGACTTTAATTGAGAGGGCGACGTTCATGCATTAGCATGGTTTGACAGCGTGAGCGTGAGTGTCTACACGCGTACATGCTACTTGCGTCTATGGATGGTGTGCGCTAATGTGTGCATCACGTATAATATATAAAAAAGGTTTGTGCATTTAACGCAAAGTATTTCATTTTCATTTGGCTGAAGAGTGTGCGTTGCAGTGACGAGTTCCGTGGTTTGATTCCTCACACACGCACAATTTTGGTATTTATTTCTTTCTCCGCTGACAGGTAGGCCCGCATAGATAGATAGATAGATACAGAACACGAGGTGACGAGGCGCATGCAGACTGTTTGACTGGTCAACCAGACAAATACGGAGCTATATGCTGAGCATGTGACCGTATAATCACCATATCTCGTATACAATGATGAAAGTGAGCTATCGAGACAAGTTCGATGACCGCCAATGCATTTTACTCGGTAGTAAATGACCAGGATTGAAGGGGAATCCATATTTCCTTCATCTTCCGTCCTTGAGCTCTTGACAAACCAATGCACTATATATGGTTGTCCGGCCACTCTGCCCAAGAGTTCTCACCAAGCGTCGTTCATGCCACCGCGCCGCACACTAACCGGTAAGCAAGCGATGGCATCCCGTCGTGCCGAGTTCCTCGCCGCCCACGACTGTACACAAAATGGTAGGGAAGCGATGGCATCCCGCCGTGTAGAGTTCATCGTTGCTCGCGACCTCACCACTACATGGGTGGACTTTGAAGCTGCCAAGGCCAAATGGGAGGTAGAGCAAGAGGCGGCCAAAGCCACACAGAGGGAGCGGAAAAGGCAGAAAGCACTCAAGAAAAGAGAGGCCCGTAGCCGCAAGAAAGAAGAGGATGCACGTGTTGCTGTGGAGAGCTCGGCGGAGATCCAAGCACGATGGGGTGTCGCCAACAAAGCCGGGAAGGAGAACGACGGCGTCTGGCCAACATGTCAGAAGTAGTAGTACTAGTAGTTGTGTGTGTGTCTGTGTCGCTGCTACCTCTTGAGCATGCGTTGGTTTTCCCTTGAAGAGGAAAGGGTGATGCAGCAAAGTAGCGTAATATTTCCCTCAGTTTTGAGAACCAAGGTATCAATCCAGTAGGAGGCTCCTCACAAGTCCCACGCGCCTACACAAACAAACAAGAACCTCGCCACCACCGCGATAAAGGGGTTGTCAATCCCTTCATGGAAACTTGCAAAAATGAGATCTGATAGAGATAATATGATAAGATAAATATTTTTGGTATTTTTATAATATAGATTGGAAAGTAAAAGGTGCAAATAAAAGTAGATGGAGAACTTATATGATAAAAGATAGACCCGGGGGCCATAAGTTTCACTAGTGGCTTCTCTCAAGATAGCATAATTATTACGGTGGGTGAACAAATTACTGTCGAGCAATTGATAGAAAAGTGCATAGTTATGAGAATATCTAGGCATGATCGTGTATATAGGCATCACGTCCACAACAAGTAGATCGAAACGATTCTGCATCTACTACTATTACTCCACACATCGACCGACTCCTGCCTGCATCTAGAGTATTAAGTTCATAAGAACAGAGTAACGCATCAAGCAAGATGACATGATGTAGAGGGATAAACTCATGCAATATGATATAAACCCCATCTTTTTATCCTTGATGGCAACAATACAATACGTGCCTTGCTGCCCCTGCTGTCACTGGGAAAGGACACCGCAAGATTGAACCCAAAGCTAAGCACTTCTCCCATGGCAAGAAAGATCAATCTAGTAGGCCAAACCAAACTGATAAATCGAAGAGACTTGCAAAGATAACCAATCATACATAAAAGAATTCAGAGGAGATTCAAATATTTCTCATAGATAAACTTGATCATAAACCCACAATTCATCGGATCTCGACAAACAGACCGCAAAAAGAGTTACATCGAATAGATCTCCAAGAAGAGGAAGGAGAACTTTGTATTGAGAATCAAAGAGAGAGAAGAAACCATCTAGCTAATAACTATGGATCCGAAGGTCTGTGGTAAACTACTCACAACTCATCGGAGAGGCCCTCCGTGGTTGATTCCCCCTCCGGCGAAGCGCCGACGAAGGCTCCAAGATGGGATCTCATGGATACAGAAGGTTGCGGCGGTGGAAATAGTTTTTCGTGGTGCTCCTGGATGTTTTCAGGGTACGTAGATATATATAGGCAAAGGAAGTCGATCAGAGGAGCCACGAGGGGCCCACGAGGCAGGGGCGTGCCCACCCTTACTGGGCGCGCCGGCCACCCTCGTGGCCTCCTCGGCTGCTTCTTGACGTCCACTCCAAGTCTCCTGGATTGTGTTTGTTCCAAAAAGATTGCGCCTGAAGGTTTCATTCCGTTTGGACTCCGTTTGATATTCCTTTCCTTCGGTATACTGAAATAGGCAAAAAAACAGCAATTCGGGCTGGGCCTCCGGTTAGTAGGTTAGTCCCCAAAAATGATATAAAAGTGTAAAGTAAAGCCCATAAACATCCAAAACAGGTAATATAATAGCATGGAACAATCAAAAATTATAGATACGCTGGAGACGTATCAAGCATCCCCAAGCTTAACTCATGCTCGTCCTCGAGTAGGTAAATGATAAAACGGAATTTTTGGTGTGGAATGCTACCTAGCATAATTCTCAATGTAATTTTCTTTATTGTGGCATGATTGTTCAGATCGAAATGATTCAAGATAAAAGCTTATAAAACATAAAAATAGTAATACTTTGAAGCATACTAACAAATAATCATGTCCTATCAAAATAACATAGCCAAGAAAGCTTATCCCTAGTTCCCTACAAAATCATATAGTTAGGCCATGCTTCATCTTTATCACACAAAATACTCCCATCATGCACAACCCCAGTATCAGCCAAGCAATTGGTTCATACTTTTGAACGCGCTTCAGCTTTTTCAACTCTTACGCAATACATGAGCGCAAGCCATGGACATAGCACTATATGTGGTATATGGTGGTGGTTGTGGGGACAAAAAGGGAAAAGATAGTCTTACATCAACTAGGCGTATCAACGGGCTATGGAGATGCCCATTAATAGATATCAATGTGAGTGAGTAGGGATTGCCATGCAACGGATGCACTAGAGCTATAAATATATGAAAGCTTAACAAAAGAAACTAAGTGGGTGTGCATCCAACTTGCTTGCTCATGAAGACCTAGGGTGTTTTGAGGAAGTCCATCATTGGAATATACAAGCCAAGTTCTATAATGAAAATTTCCCACTAGTATATGAAAGTGACGACATAAGAGACTCTCTATCTTGAAGATCATGGTGCTACTTTGAAGCACAAGTGTGGAAAAAGAGATAGTAGCATTGTCCCTTCTCTCTTTTTCTCTCATTTTTTCTTATTTTTTATTTATTTTTATTTGGTGGGCTTCTTTGGCCTCTTTTTTTGTATGGGCTCCTTTGGCCTCTTTTATTTTTATAAAGTCCGAAGTCTCATTCCGACTGGTGGGGGAATCATAGTCTTCATCATCCTTTCCTCACTTTGGACAATGCTCTAATAATGAAAATCATCACACTTTTATTGATTTACAACTCAAGAATTACAACTCAATACTTAGAACAAAATATGACTCTATGTGAATGCCTCCGGCGGTGTACCGGGATATCCAATGAATCAAGAGTGACATGTATGAAAAATTATGAAGGTGGCCTTGCCAAAAATACGATGTCAACTACATGATCATGCAAAGAGCAATATGACAATGATGGAGCGTGTCATAATAAACGGAACGGTGGAAAGTTGCATGGAAATTTATCTCGGAATGGATATGGAAATGCCATAATAGGTAGGTATGGTGGCTGTTTTGAGGAAGGTAAATAATGGATGCATGATACCGGCGAAGGTTGCACGGCATAATAGAGGCTAGCAAAGTGGAAGGGTGAGTGTGCGTATATCCATGGACGCACATTAGTCATAAAGAACTCATATACTTATTGCAAAAGTCTACTTGCCCTCGAAGCAAAGTACTACTATGCATGCTCCTAGGGGAAGGGTTGGTAGGAGTTAACCATCGCGCGATCCCGACCTCCATTCATAAGGAAAGCAATTAAAAGAGCATCCCATGAAACAAATTTGTCACACAACTTTTACCATAAGTGCATGCTACGGGACTCGCCAACTTCAACACAAGTATTTCTCAATTTCATAATTACCCAACTAGCATGACTCTAACATTACTACCTTTATATCTCAAAACAATTATCAAGCATCAAATTGATCATAGTTTTTAATGCACTTTCTATGATAGTTTTTATTATACCCAACTTGGATGCTCATCATTCTAGAACCAAATTTATAACCATAGAAATACCATGCTGTTCTAAAAGGATCTCAAAATAATATAAGTGAAGCATGAGAGATCAAAAATTTCTTCAAAATAAAGCCACCACCGTGCTCTAGAAAATATAAGTGAAGCACATAGAGCAAAACTATCTAGCTCAAAAGATATAAGTGAAGCACATAGAGTATTCTAATAAATTCTAAATCATGTGGGTCTGTCCCAAAAGGTGTGTAAAGCAAGTATGATTGTGGTAAACTAAAAACCAAAGACTCATATCATACAAGATTCTCCAAGCAAAACACATATCATGTGGTAAATAAAAATATAGCTCCAAGCAAAGTTACCGATAAACAAAGACGAAAGAGGGGATGCCTTCCAGGGCATCCCCATGCTTAGGCTCTTGGTTATCCTTGAATATATTGGGGTTCCATGGGCATACCCAAGCTTAGTCCTTTGCCACTCTTTATTCCATAGTCCATCAAATCTTTACTCAAAACTTGAAAACTTCACAACACAAAACTCAACAGGAAATCTCATAAGCTCCGTTAGTGCAAGAAAGAAAAACCACCACATAAGGTACTGTAATGAACTCATTCTTTATTTATATTGGTGTTAACCCTACTGTATTACAACTTCTCTATGGTTCATACCCCCCGATACTAGCCATAGATGCATCAAAATAAGCAAACAACACACGAAAAACAGAATCTGTCAAAAACAGAACAGTCTGTAGCAATCTATAACTTTTGAATACTTCTCGAACCTTAAAAATCCTACCAAAATAGGAAGTCCTAGGTAAATTGTCTATTGATATACATAAAAACGAATCAACGCAAAAGCACGTTTCTGTGATTTATTGAATTTTTTCTCGTGCACACAAAGTTTCTGTTTTTCAGCAGAATCAAATTAACTATCACCATAAGTTATCCTATAGGTTCTACTTGGCACAAACACTAATTAAAACATAAAAACACATATAACCAGAGGCTAGATTAATTATTTATTACTAAACAGGAACAAAAAGTAAGTAACAAAAATAAAATTGGGTTGCCTCCCAACAAGCGCTATCGTTTAACGCCCCTAGCTAGGCATAAAAGCGAGAATAGATCTAAGTATTGCCATCTTTGGCATTCAATTCATAAGTGGCTCGCATAATAGATTCATATGGTAATTTAATTTTCTTTTTAGGAAAGTGTTCCATGCCTTTTCTTTACGGAAGAATCTAATATTTCCTTCTTTCATATCAATAATTGCACCAATCGTTCTAAGGAAAGGCCTACCAAGAATAATAGGACACAAAAGATTGCAATCAATATCAAGAACGATAAAATCTACGGGCACATAATTCCTATTTTCAACAATAAGAACATCATTAATCCTTCCCATAGGTTTCTTAATGGTGGAATCTGCAAGATGCAAGTTTAAAGAGCAATCATCAAATTCATGGCCTAGCACATCACATAAAGTTTTTGGAATCATGGAAACACTAGCACCCAAATCACACAAAGCATAGCATTCATGATCTTTAATTTTAATTTTTATTGTAGGTTCCCACTCATCATAAAGTTTTCTAGGTATAGAAACTTCCAAATTAAGTTTTTCCTCATAAGATTGCATCAAAGTATCAACGATATGTTTAGTAAAAGCTTTATTTTGGCTATAAGCATGAGGAGAATTCAACACGGATTGTAACAAGGAAATACAATCTATTAAAGAGCAATTATCATAATTAAATTCCTTGAAATACAAAGTAGTGGGTTCATTACTATGTAAAGTTTTAATCTCTCCAATCCCACTTTTACCAATTTTAGCATCAAGATCAAAATACTCCAAATCATTGGAACGCTTGTTAAATAAAGTTGATTCACTTCCAGTCCCATAATTTTCAAGATTCATATTGCAAAACAAAGATTTAATAGGGTACACATCAATAACTTTTAGATCTTCATCATTATTTTCTTGAAAACTAGAAGAACACGCTCTAACAAAGCAATCTTTCTTAGCACGCAAGCTAGCGGTTCTTTCTTTGCACTCATCAATGGAAATTCTCATAGCTTTGAGATACTCATTGATATCATGCTTAGGAGGAATAGATCTAAGTTTCAAAGAATCAACATCAAGAGAAAGTCTATCAACGTTCCTAGCCAATTCATCAACTTTAAGCAATTTTTCTTCAAGCAAAGCATTGAAATTCTTTTGAGAATTCATAAATTCTTTAACACTAATCTCAAAATCAGAGGGCATCTTATTAAAATTTCCATAAGAGTTGTTGTAGGAATTACCATAATTATTAGAGGAATTACTAGGGAACGGCCTACGATTAAAGTTTCCCCTATACGCGTTGTTACCAAAATTATTCCTACCAACAAAATTCACATCCATAGATTCATTATTATTCTCAATCAAAGTAGACAAAGGCATATCATTAGGATCAATAGTGGCACTCTTAGAAGCAAACAATTTCATAAGTTCATCATCCTTTCCACTCAAAACATTAATTTCTTCTATAGCATGAACTTTTTTACTAGTAGATCTTTCGGTGTGCCATTGAGAATAATTAACCATAATATTATCAAGGAGTTTTGTAGCTTCTCCTAAAGTGATTTCCATAAAAGTGCCTCCCGCGGCCGAATCTAAAAGATTTCTAGAAGCAAAATTCAATTCGGCATAATTTTTTTGTATGATCATCCATAAATTCAAACCATGAGTAGGGCAATTGTGAATCATTAATTTCATTCTTTCCCAAGATTGGGCAACATGCTCATGATCAAGTTGTTTAAAATTCATAATATCGTTCCTAAGGGAGATGATCTTAGCGGGAGGAAAATACTTAGAGATAAAAGCATCTTTGCACTTATTCCAAGAATCAATACTATTTTTAGGCAAAGACGAAAACCAAACTTTAGCACGATCTCTAAGTGAAAACGGAAATAACTTCAATTTAACAATATCATTATCCGTATATTTCTTCTTTTGCATATCACACAAATCAACAAAATTGTTTAGATGAGTAGCGGCAACTTTACTAGGAAGGCCGGAGAATTGATCTTTCATAACAAGATTCAACAAAGCAACATTGATTTCACAAGTTTCAACATCATTAAGAGGAGCAATCGGAGTGCTAAGGAAATCATTATTATTGGTATTGGAAAAGTCACATAATTTAGTATTATCTTGCACCATCATGACAAGCAATCCAACACACAAGCACACAAAAAGGCAAGCAAAAGAGAGGCAAACGGAAAAGAGAGGGCGAATAAAACGGCAAGGGTGAAGTGGGGGAGAGGAAAATGAGAGATAAATGGCAAATAATGTAATGCGAGGGAGATGAGTTTGTGATGGGTACTTGGTATGTCTTGACTTGAGCAAAGACCTCCCCGGCAACGGCGCTAGAAATCCTTCTTGCTACCTCTTGAGCATGCGTTGCTTTTCCCTTGAAGAGGAAAGGGTGATGCAGCAAAGTAGCGTAAGTATTTCCCTCCGTTTTGAGAACCAAGGTATCAATCCAGTAGGAGGCTCCTCACAAGTCCCACGCGCCTACACAAACAAACAAGAACCTCGCAACCAACACGTTAAAGGGGTTGTCAATCCCTTCATGGAAACTTGCAAAAGTGAGATCTGAAAGAGATAATATGATAAGATAAGTATTTTTGGTATTTTTATGATATAGATTGGAAAGTAAAAGATGCAAAAAAGTAGATGGAAAACTTATATGATAAAAGATAGACCCCGGGGCCATAGGTTTCACTAGTGGCTTCTCTCAAGATAGCATAATTATTATGGTGGTCAACAAATTATTGTCGAGCAATTGACAGAAAAGTGCATAGTTATGAGAATATCTAGGCATGATCATGTATATAGGCATCACGTCCACAACAAGTAGATCGAAACGATTCTGCATCTACTACTATTACTCCACACATCAACCGACTCTTGCCTGCATCTAGAGTATTAAGTTCATAAGAACGGAGTAACGCATTAAGCAAGATGACCTGATGTAGAGGGATAAACTCATGCAATATGATATAAACCCCATCTTTTTATCCTCGATGGCAACAATACAATACGTGCCTTGCTGCCCCTGCTGTCACTGGGAAAGGACACCGCAAGATTGAACCCAAAGCTAAGCACTTCTCCCATGGCAAGAAAGATCAATCTAGTAGGCCAAACCAAACTGATAATTCGAAGAGACTTGCAAAGATAACCAATCATACATAAAAGAGTTCAGAGAAGATTCAAATATTTCTCATAGATAAACTTGATCATAAACCCACAATTCATCGGATCTCAACAAACACACCGCAAAAAGAGTTACATTGAATAGATCTCCAAGAAGAGGAAGGAGAACTTTGTATTGAGAATCAAAGAGAGAGAAGAAGCCATCTAGCTAATAACTATGGACCCGAAGGTCTGTGGTAAACTACTCACAACTCATCGGAGAGGCCTTGGTGGTGATGGAGAGGCCCTCCATGGTCAATTCCCCCTCCGGCGGAGCACCAACGTAGGCTCCAAGATGGGATCTCGCGGATACAGAAGGTTGCGGCAGTGAAAATAGTTTT
Organism: Triticum aestivum; assembly: GCF_018294505.1. Taxonomy (NCBI): domain Eukaryota; kingdom Viridiplantae; phylum Streptophyta; class Magnoliopsida; order Poales; family Poaceae; genus Triticum; species Triticum aestivum. The sequence continues at coordinate 618,664,794 of NC_057798.1, forward strand.
TCGTGGTGCTCCTGGATGTTTTCGGGGTACGTAGATATATATAGGCATGGGAAGTCGGTCAGGGGAGCCATGAGGGGCCCATGAGGTAGGGGGCGCGCCCACCCTTACTAGGCGCGCTGGCCACCCTTGTGGCCTCCTCGGATGCTTCTTGACGTCCACTCCAAGTCTCCTGGGTTGCGTTTGTTCCAAAAAGATCGCTCCCGAAGGTTTCATTCCGTTTGGACTCCGTTTGATATTCTTTCCTCCAATATACTGAAATAGGCAAAAAAACAGCAATTCGGGCTGGGCCTTCGGTTAGTAGGTTAGTCCCAAAAAATGATATAAAAGTGTAGAGTAAAGCCCATAAACATCCAAAACAGGTAATATAATAGCATGGAACAATAAAAAATTATAGATACGTTGTAGACGTACCAGTCGCCTGTATGTTTGTTCAAGTAATTACGAGCATGTACCAGTACTAGTTACTACTGTAGTTTTTAGAGCAAATTACCAGTACATTAGCCTAGACTCACTGGATAAATTCCTATCCTATGCATCAAATGACATCTCTTTCTCTATAGGAATTGACATGCATGTCATCTCACTTCCTATGATTTTTATATTCCTATAAAATTCCTATCCTATGAACCAAAGGAGGCCTCTGCTGGAGTAGAGTACTACTGTAGCTAGCAGTACTGCCGGTATAGTAGTTTTCTTCAAGAAGCGGAATTCAACAAAGTCCGAGCAACTTCACAGTGGGAAAGATTGGGCCTGTGATTTGACGGCTCATTAGTCATTATTACTACGATGCGACAACCGGGGTGACTCTCCCTTGGAGTTCTGCGTGCATGGCAAGTGGACCAGGATGGTCAACGCCCCACATGTCGGCGAACGAAAGTATTCTTTCCGATATCGAGGAGCAAGGAAACCGCGTGGTATAGTATCATTGTTGATTTATATTTATTTTTTTATTTTTGATGAAAGCTAGTGTTTCAACTCTTACGACGAAGGAGTGCCAAACACGACACGTGCTGGATGTCCTACACGTCAGCGAAAGGAGTGGGACATGAACAACATGGTAGAGCGTCTCCACTTCTTCCACTTCTAGGTCGGAGACCACACGTAGTACTGGTGGTATGAACGATACAAAGTGCGACCCGGAGAGAAAGACACGTCTAGTTGGAAGGTCCCGGGCAAAACTACTTGCAATGCATGCATGCGTGACCAATATAAAAGACCAATAAAAAACTAGTACATGCACGCACCGATTTAATGGACATTGTAATCTCAACATGGGATGGGGAGCTCTAAATTTGAATTTGAAACTTATAAAACGAAAAAAATTTCAAAACAAATGAACAGGGAGAGAGGGAGTATACTGTAGGACATCCCATACGAAACAAGCCCCTGGTTTGTCACCGCGAAGATGCGGTTAGAAAGGAGCACATCGTCTTCATACTCGTACGGCAACAAATCGGCCACAGACAGCATGGTCCACCTTTGACCGCCATGTGTAGGGTTCGTGAAAGCAATCACAATGTCGAACACCGAGATGAGAGCGTAATTTTGGTTGGCGGACGACCTTATCGGGGCTTCCGGGATTACTATCTTCTTCAATCTCATTGTGGTTCCGTCGTACCAATTCAGGTGATGGCCTATTGCATGGCTGATCCCAATGTTGGATAAAGGTTCTATGAGAACAGTGTCATCGTTGTAAATGTTGTGGAAATTGATGTTAGTACCCTCCCGTACATATGCAAGCCAATCTCCACTGGCACCAAGCCTAACCTATGAAACAGTGGGCAACGGGGGAATTAGGAAATGGACACGGAAGTAGTCTTTAGAATGCATTTACTACGTGATCAATTTCATCACTTACTTGCTCATCGGATAAAATCTGAGTGCCCCTCAACATCGACATCTCAAGGGGCGTCAGCTTGCAACTACGGCCACGCTACGCTGGAGAGACCCCCAAGGAAACATCCTCATGTGTTGCACGTAACATCAAGATGCATTTGTATGAGTAATTTATCTTGTGAGAGAAAAGGATGAACGAGGGAAGACCTTATTTGCAAATGTGGCGAGGAGTGTAGGTATCTTTTTGCAAAATTGCCATACTTTCATTCCTATCTGTGAGATATAAATCGGACGGCCTATATTGGAGGGTGGCAAGCACACCATCATCACCAACTCTGTTTTTTATAAGATATAAATACTAGTAAGATGCCCGTGCGTTGCACGGAACATCAAGATGCATTTGTATGAGTAGTTTATATTATGGGAGAAAGGGATGAACGAGGGAAGGCCTTATTTGCAAATGTTGAGTGGGTGTGGGTATCTTTTCGCAAAATTGCCATTGTTTCCTTCCTATCCGTCAGATATAAATCAGACAACTTATATTGCAGGATGGCAGGCACACCATCATCACTAACTCTGTTTTTTATAAGAGTAGAGATATAAGAGTAGAGATAAAAAAGAAGAGTAGTAGAAGTAGTAGAAGAAGAGTCGAGATAGATATTAGGGAGCTGGTGGGTGGTTCGTTGTACGGCACGTTCACGTCCATCCTCTAGCCTGGAATTAAAGCACGCACGACATTTACAACGACTGGGATTAGTTGTTTTTCGGGCACTTGGACCTACGTGGACTAGCGGACCTGGTCGCCTTTTTTAGAGCACCCCTTCAACAAGTAGGTGTGTGACATGCGTGCATGCAAATCTTGCGTGACCAAACCGTGTGAAGCGGAGCGGTAGGCTATCAAACTGTAGCCTGCATGTTGCAGCCATGTCATCCACACGCAACCTAACGGCCAATTCATTCATACTCGTCTAGACTATACTGTACAACTATTCATTGTTTGGCACGAATATTCATTGGAGCTCGTGCTGCAACTGGCGCACTCCATAGCCTGCTTCCCTTCTCCTTCCTCTTCCATCGCCCGCGCACGTCAGCGGGAAGCGACCGATCAACCCTTATATAGGAGTGCTAGCACAAAAAGATGCATGCATGACCACTAAAATTTCCTTTCTCTTGTCTTTATGAAATAAATGTGGCATGAAAATCAAAGCCCTTTAAGTCTGAGTATAATGGAAATCGTCTTCCTCCTCCGGCTCTGCTTCACCTACGTCGTCGTCCTCCTATTCCGGCTCCACGTCGTCATTCTCCTCCTCTGGCTCCGAGTGCTGCTCTACTTCCAACGCCTCCTCGTCCGGCTCCAGCTAGTCTGGACTCCGGAGGCAGGCCGGCTGTGATCCGGGCTTCGCGCCGCCTCCAGATTAAAGCGTCGCTCCAGCAGGAGTATGGCGTATGTCGTTACCTTTGGTCAGGCCATGGCTATCGGGCGACATCGACCAGAGAAGAGGCGGCGGGAGGGGAATGAATGCAGCTACTGTTTGGGTTCGCGGTCTGACTTAAATAAATGCGCACCATCATGTGTACCCGCAGGTGCACAATTGTAATTGACAGTTTTTCTTAGGGGTACGTAACTCATATGTGTGTGAGATTCTAAGAGACAGTGTGCGTGTGTGCGACTCTACTCTTCGGACATGTAGTTGCATCGGGATATAAGTACAATGGTATTACAATTTGGCTAGTGATTTACGTGGCCATGTTAACGTGGTTGTGTAAAAAAATGTCACTTCCTGCTCGTGATTTGCGTTATATAATTATGAGAAGTTTGCTAACTACTAAAGTAAAGTGGAATTTGTCCATGTTATACAAGTAAATTAAGGTGTTTGTTTATCATACGGGTAAGATTGGAGGAGGGTGGTAGGAACAAATACTCCACCTAGAGCATATGTGTGTGTGAGATGGAGTATTTGTGTGTGGGGGGAGGGGGTTGGGTGCGTGCGTGCGTGTGTGTTTGTGAAGCGGAGTCTTCGGTGGCGAAAGTAATTTAAGTGTGTGTGGCTTCATCGTAGAGAGGTTATGTGTATGGCAGAGGCCACCAACGATGGGGTGCGAGAGAGAAGATGCCTATAGTGAGGGAAGAGAAGGTGTGTCCGCATGAGAGGAGTCAACATCGAGAGAACGTGTTTGTTCGAGAGACACCGAGGAATACTACTATATATTGATGGTGCATGTAGGCAGGAATTAAACGAAGGGATGGTCTTATTTGTTTCGGGGATATAGGGGAAGAGTGAGAGAGGGGGGTATCTAGAAGGAGATTTTTAAGTGCGAGTGTGTGCTTTACCCATCCAAGCGGAAGTTATGTGCACACAAGAAGAGAATAATTCGATGTGGGGTTAGCGCTGAGGATAATTAACTACGTATGGAGACATAGGAGACCTTAAATGTGCATGTGCGAGAGGTATACATGTATACGTGGGATGTGTGTGTGCGCGCGCGCGCGCATGATCGATATAAAAGAAAGAAGACATAAGTCATAATATCAAATACATGGGAGAGACGGATCGGTATGACAATATGCATGCATGTGAGAGTGGAGGGAAGAAGGCCCGATAATTGAGCATGTGTTTTTGTCTTTAAGAGATAGTGGTGTGGGCTGGAGCATGCATCTGTGGCGAGCAGAGGGAGCGAGACAAAACGATTGTGCAAAAGAGATCAACCTATATATGCATGTATGGAGAGACAGATATAGCGTTCGTGATAGGAAGCAAGAGTGTGTGCGAGAAAGAAATGTTGACGGAGAAACTATAGATAGATAGAGAGATAGAGATCATAGCTAGAGGGACATCAGGCAAGTTTGTGTGTTAGAGATGACCGCCGAGTGGTCCAGAGGGTGAAGTTATATGTGTGTGAGAGAAAGATAAAAAGAGGGCACATGACTACATGTAGAGAGAAACATATATAGTGTGCATGATAGGAAGCAAGAGTGAGGACAAGAAAACAAGGTTGATGGAGAAATAGAAAGATAAAGATGCTAGCTAGTGTGTGTTAGAGATAAGAGTCGAGTGGATCAGAAGGCTGAGTTATATGCGTGGGTGTGAGAGAGATAGAGAGATGGTGCATGCGAGTCACATACAAACAAATATGAGAGAGATATGAGATCCCATCAGACGGAACTTTGTGTTTGCGAGAGAGAAAGATATTCCACAACCACAGTGATAGCTAGAGAGACATATCAGGGGACGCGAGATATCTCTAGGGAGAGAGAGTGTGTGTGAGCGACATAGAAGAGAATGTGGAGAGATATGAGACACTAGGAGACAAAGTTTGTATTTGTGTGTGAGAAAGAGATAATTAAGCGGAAGCAGAGTCATACCTTCTCATACCTAATGAGCGCAAGACATCTCTGTGTGAGAGGGGGTGTGCGAGTGGCACACAAGGGAATAGTAGAGAGAAATGAGATCCTGGGAGACGAAGTTTGTGTTTGTGTAAGAGAAAGAAATTTCACAGGGAGAATCATAGTTAGAGACACATATGAGGGAGCGAGGTATACTTAGAGAGAGATAGAGTGAAGGTCGAGGAAGAGAGTACCATTAGTGTGTTACAAAGATAAAAGATCGTTGTTGACATACAAGTAGCACGAGAGATACCCGAGAGATGATGAAGGCGTATAGGTCTAGAGAGATATATAAGCATGAGTGATAGCTATGTGAGACGAATATCTGGATTAAAGGGGATTCAAATATTTAAACTAGAGATCACGACATCGATAATATCATAACGAAAATTGGTTTATCAAACATGCATACAGGGACATGTGTAATGTTATATAGTTTATCAATATTAGTGATCCATAGATTATTTAATTAGAGACAATGCATGGTTTATATGCAACTAATGTCTAAACGGGATTACACTATATGTTGCGTGTGTGAAACACATTATACATGTTTGAGAAGTAAAAAATAGAACTGCATGAAACACACATTAACTAGAGATAGTTAGTGAGGAATGCATACATTGGATTTCAACATAAAGTGGTTTCAAATATTTGAAAATCCAAATTAAAATGGATCCAACCTTATGAATCTGAGATCATGCCATTTGTAAACCATATTTATGTATAAAGGGTGTTGTGCTTTTGAAAGTATATATAAAAAATGATGTATATAGATTTGTATTCGAATACAAAATGGATCTTGCCTGAAAAGAATACAAACTAGATTTGAATTGAGTTGGCACGATAAACGTGCACTCTTTCTCTACAAAAAAATGAACGAAGAGGGGAAAGTCGCAGTAACGGCTCGAAACCAAAATCTACAAGATGGAAATTACTACCTATCCCTGACACACAACGCCTATCGGCTCGATTTCTATAGGTTTCGATAGGGGTAGGCTTGTAATTTCACCCAAACGTGACATAATCGCCTCCGCCTCTCACCTCCCCGGATTCATACACGGTGGGCGCGAAAACACAGTTTCTCCTCGGCTGAAATCGCCTCTGACCTCCCTCCCCGATTCATACACGGTGGGCACCAAAACAAACTCTCGTCGGTCGAAATCTCCGTCGGCAAATATTTAGTGTATGCGAGATTACCGTCCTATCCCCAACTGACTATTATTGTTGTGATGTAGGAAATTTTGAATGGGGGCTAAGTTTGTAAATTTCCTCGCATTTGAGACAAGCGCGCCCTAAAGGCATGGTTCCCCCTTCGTCTCTCCCTCCATTTCTCCATTCGTACTCCGTGGGCGTCAAAACACCCTCTCCACCCCAGCCTCCTCCGCCTGCCACCCCATCCACCGCCGTCTTCCTCCACCATGTCGGAGCTGATACCCCGACGCCGTCGTCCATTAAAAGAGATCGACCTCTCTCATCCACGGCTTCGGACCAGGATCCTTGATTTGCGTCCTCTCGCTTCATCCACGTCGTCGTCCTCCTTGCCTACGCCGCTCGTACGACCGTCCCATCCACTGCGCCGGGATATTTCCCTTGCCGCCACCATCTACCCTCCTAGATTTGCTTCCACGCCGCCGACAGCCATCGCTGTCGCAGAACCCTCAACACCTCAGCAAGATGCTTACACCGTGCAACACTGGAGGTGGTACTCTTTCGTATCTGGTTATATATGTCAGCAAGAAAATATATCGCCACTGATTTATTGTGATTTCTTGTCCATCACTTAGGATCTTACTTGTTAGTTGAAAGCAAACATTGGTTGCAAAGTTTCCTTTATACGGTTTGCACCTTCAGATCCGCTATGGCACGCTCAACACTATACTCGCAATGCTTATGGTTTTACCCTTTTATATTCCACACTAGTTAAATGACAGTAGACTAAATTTCAAAATTGGGTCAGTCGATTTTTGAGAGCTCACCGGAGTTCACCAGAGGTAAGGAAGGGACTCGGGTGGGGACGGTGGTTGTGGGGGCGGTGGCCTGACGGTGGTGGGGCCTCGCCGAACAAAGAAAACTCGACGCAGGTGGGGGCATGGGTGGGGTGGGGGTGGCGGACACATGTGGTGGGGGTGGTTCAGGGGAGGGCGGGGGGAGGGTCGGGGCTGGTGGTTCGGCTGGTGGCCCATGCAGTGTTCTGTAGGGGAAGAATCAGAGACGAGGAAGAAGAAGGGTTAGGAGACGTAGGATCTTCATCCAACCGCCTGAAATGGTCGACTGACCCAAATGATGAAAGTCACGCGACTTGCATGCAGACATTCCTTTATATTCAGTACCATCATCGTAGTTGCTTAGCACTGCTCCTCAATCCATCAAGCTAAACAACGTGCCACTCATAATTCCAAACTTGTTGCTCAAATACGAATCGGATATGATGCTGGTATTACTAAAACAGATAACGTTTAATTTGTCAGCTAATGTTCCTACTTTACTTTTGAAAAGCATGTGCAACACATATAGAGAGACAACAGGGAGTTGCATTCTTAATGCGCTCTGGTTCATCATGTGTGGGCACTGCACAACAAAAATTTTATTATCCAAAATCTACTTGCTCTTCTTTAGCATGTTCTTCTTCTATTCTTCTATAATAAGTACTCTCTCCATTCCTAAATACAAGTCTTTGTATAGATTCCACCATAGACTACGTATGGAGCAAAATGAGGGAATCAACACTCTAAAATGTATCTGTATACATTTGTATGTGATCCATAGTGGAAATCTCTACAAAGACTTATATTTTGGAACGAGTGGAGTATGATAGTAGTACAGTATGTTCCTTGTAGTGAAGAGGAGCAGGGACATTTGCAGTGTAGAGGTCTATTCGGTCGGTTGTGATGGACACTTTTAACTCTTAGGGCCTCTTTGATTCGTAGGATTTTGTAAATATAGGAATAGGAATTGTAGTGGCCTACCCACTTGAATCCTATAAGATTAGCAAGGAAATGTGGGGAGTTGTGTCGCCTTTGGGAGTTACACTGATATTAACAGTACCACACCTTCATTTGAAGAGATCTGGTATCCAAAGCCTTTCTAGCCGTATAGTATATTATGAACCTATCATCTGCCAACTATCCTTACTTCTGGAGCCTTTCTTGTATACTTGTGCCAGATTATATTAATGCACGCACCATATTATAGCAACATGGGCTCTCTCATCAGAATCCAGTGATAGCACACAAGGGTTTACAGTGAGCCCCTACATTAGAATATCCTCTGCATTACAAAGATAATGTCACTACTATTTATGTTTTCATGCTTCTCAGATATTTTACGTAATAACAATGAATGTCAGAATCCGTGCATCAGAAGAATATTGTGGAACACTGCAAGGACTAACAAAATTGGCACCAAGGCATTGAGCGCCATTCTGGATGCAATGAAACTCATGCGCTCCCCACCTGCAGATTCTCGTTCAGAATATGGTCCTAATGACTATTCTGACCTCGAGGATTCGAAGGTAGATGGCCTGTCATGTTCACCCATCAAGGTGCCTATTCTAATTTGGCAAGGTTTTATTGATTGCGCGTATCTTGCATAAGGTGTCTTGCATTTCTTCTACTTTGTTGCACCGCCATCTACTTAGTTTACTCATCATATATGTTAAGATGCCATGCCCATCCATTATCAATACATATTCCATATGTCATCATACCATGTTTTTCCACTCAAATGTTGTTCTTGTGCATCAGACATCAAAAAGGAAGAGGGTGATTGCCGAACCTGAAGGAGTACCAGCAAAGTCCTTGAAAAACATGGTAGTGTTGGAGAAATCAGACAACACCCCATTTATATTGGCTCTACAACCAGTGACACAAAACATAGGACCGACTCCAGTAGACTGTACCCATACTTCATTGGCCACACCACTAGCCCCACCACATAGGACCTGCACTCCCGCAAAAGGTATGCCGATTTCAGTTGCCATAGCACCAGCCATACCGCAGAAAAATCCCACTCCGGCAAAAAGTACTGCAAGTCCACCGACCAAAGACCTATCCCAACTGCAGAGACGACCAATTCCTGCAGATTGGAACCCCATTCTAGTTATTCCCAGTTTAAAAGACAATGCTTTCAATGTTGTTAGGGACTACGTGCATATATTCCCATCATGGGAAGATTATAATGAAGACAAACACCATTTTCACATCTTCCTGTCCCACTTACGTGTAAGTGTTGTTATTCATGGTGATTATTTTCCTGTTTTCCGCTGATTGAACACATCAATGATTTACATTACATTGTTGTAAGTAGGCGAGGGTCAATCTAGATAGTCATGACAAGCAAAGCTTACTTGCGCTTTTCAAGGAAGCATTGCAGCAGTATCGGTGTTACCTGAGGAAATGACACTTTGATGGCAAGTCTATAAACGAATTTCTGGTGAAGTCTCCTATGCTAAATTTAGAAGACATTGAATGGAAAAACCTTGTTATGCACTGGTCTCGTTCCTATGATGAGGTACTGTCTATGATATCACATGACAATTTCAACTTCTACTTTTCCGCATGTGCCTTACGGATCTCTTTTGCAGGAAATCTGCTCGAAGAAGAATTCCGGTTTGAAAAGGACGATAGGATATCACAAATATGCTACCCACTGCTTTGCTCTTGTTAGTACTTGTTGGCATGTATCATACTTGCATTCATACCTGGTTCATTATGTGACAGCAGTATGCATGATAGCTTTCTTATCAATTGTTCACTCCAAATTATCTAATTTGTATTAATGGTTACATTAGTGTAGAATATATCCAATGCCAATGAAAAAGTTTAGCTCTGCATTGTTCTTGTAAGTACCTGATGTCCTTTATCAGTGTACTTACATTGACAGCTAGTTGTTCATGTACCATCACTCTGCAGCTTATTTTCCTTTGCCCTCCATTTTCTACACATCAGATCTATATTTACTCTTACCATAAGGTTGGATAACACCGATGGTACTGAACAAGTTTAGCTCTGCATTGCACTTGGTTGTACCTTTTGCCTGTATCGATGTACTTACATTTATAGCTACTTGGTTACGTAGCATCACTCTTCATCTTATCTTAAATATTCTCCATTTTTTCTTATATTATGACACCTATATTTACTCTTAACAAAATGTAAAATAAAGGCAATGTTTATGAAGAAGATTCTGTGGTAAACTTCTTGAATTGCCCCCCCATCAGCATGGACAAGGGCTTTATCGAGCCGGTCTTCACCACTAATGTAAGTTTGTCCTTCTCAAGCCTTCAAACTTTGGTGTGTATATTTGGTTAGGCATGGCTGCAATAGCTGTTTATTTTTATTGTTTGCATCAAATTGCATGTTTAAAGTTTATTATGTAGTTCATAAACAAAAGTTTGTCCTTCTCAATTTAAGTTTTCAGTTGTACAACCAAGTTCCTTCTTCATACCATGTAAATTTAACTATACAACGCAAATCATCTTCTTTTGCACTGCATGTATGCTTCTATTCTTGATCCTTAATCCAGTGGTGTGGTGAACCTACCCACTACAACACAATGTCATATTTTGCAATGTCTTAACTATGAACAATGTCATATCATTCTACTATTATTTAAACCGTCTCTTTATTTGCCAATCTGAAATGGGATAAATTGATAGCACACTAACCATTGATACTTATGAGTTCTTGATCTGTAATCCAGTGGTGTCGTGAAGCTGCCAACTCCTTCACAACGTCATTTCCTGCCATGTCTTAACCTGAACAATACCATATTGTGTTAAAGCTATTTTAAACTATGTCACTTTATTCGTAAATAAGAAATGTGATGAATTTTCAGCACTAATACTTATATGTGCAAAATTTGTCATCTGCCTGCTTGTTTCTCTTTCAGAGTGAGGAGGATATAAGCATCAAACAAGCATAGTCTCATCAGCTTGCTCATCTGCTTGCGCTGCAGCTCCCGAGCAGGGCTAACCTTTCTTGAACTCTATTGAAGTGTTGTCGGTTTTGTACATTATTTTGTCGGCATGTTTATTTGCACTGATGGCGATCTTTGATGCCCAGTGTATGTAATCTGCTGTCTGCTTGTGCTTTATTATCATAGTGGCGAAATTTGATGCCCAGTGGATGTAATATGCCGTAATTTCATTATTGTATAGTCTAAGTTTTTTCTTATTCTCGATGCTGTAGTTATTTTACAGTGTATATATCCTGTCTTCGCTCCATGAAAAGTAAACAAGCTAAATCATAGAATTATGGTGCATAATCGGGTCGTCATCACTATGTATGGGCCGCATCATGGGCCCAGTCATCTTGGTCCATTAACAGGCCTAAATGTAAACTGGCCCACTAGTAGTTTCGGGCCTTTAATAGGCCAAATAAACCGCCGACCCTATTTTCGCAAGAAAATTCAATGGGCTTTTAGGAGGCTCAAAAGTAGGCTAGCCAATCACATCATGGGCCGTTAACAGGACAAAATTGTCTTGGTCCTTGTTTGTCCCAATTAGATTATCGGATGTGAGCAGGCCGGATGCAAAGCGGGCCATTGTTAGCCCCAACTATATGACGGGCTTTTAATAGGCCTAAACTAATATAGGGCCGAAATGTTAAATGGGCCTTTAACAGGAGAAACTAATATCAGGTTGTATTGCTAAATGGGCCCTTAGCAAACAGAAATCCTAATCGAGCCTCAAGTGGGCCCAAAAGCACAGGGTCCAGTTGACGGGCCGAATCTGATATGGGCCATAATTTGGCCCAAAGGCTCTTAAAGGGCCGAATCTTATATGGGCCGTAATATGGCCCAAGACGTGGTAAACTATTAACGGGTCAGATCTTATTCCTTATTAGGCCAAAACATGACAGATTATTAATGGACTGGATCAAATATGGGTCGGCATTTGGCCCAAATCATGGCAGCCTGTTAACGAGCCAGCCCACTAGTGTCTTCAAAATCTTGTGGGCCTTTAGCTGGGCCGGCACATTATGGTCTGCAAAATCTTGTGGGCCTTTAGCTGGGCCAGCCCATTATGGTCTGCAAAGTCTTGTGGGCCTTTAGCTGGGCCAACCCATAATGGTCTGCAAAATTTTGTGGGCCTTTAGCTGGGCCGGCCCATTATGGTCTGAAAATTTCTGTGGGCCTTTAGTTGGGCTAGCCCATTTAATCATTATGGGCCACTTTTGGGCCGGTCCACCTGTCAACATATCATAGGCGCATCTCGCTCATTGGATGAGTGACATCTGTGCCAACGCCGAGCTGACATGTGGTTCCGTCGTCCAATGAGAATTTAACACGTGAAAAATCGCCATTGGTCGTAGCTGTTAGCAGGTTATCGGATCCAAAACCGGACTCCATAGCTTAACAGTGATCTGTTATCGTGGATGCCACATGTTGGTCACCCTTGACAAAAGCACTTCTATGACACGCGATTTATTGTCATGGAAGTGGACACTTCCGTGATGATAATTTTGGTATTGTCATGCAACACTTCTATGACAGCACAGGTATGACTATCTTGATTCTGTCATAAAATCATCATGGATGTACATGCATGATAGAAAACGTGACCTACTTTGACAAACATGTATCATCACGGAAGTGTATTTTTTTTGTAGTGCATCCAACAAGCCTACAATGGAATTACTCACGCCCGGCGGTGAGCATCATGAAATTGGTGATGGAAGAAGGTTGGTGATGATGATGGCAATGAATTCCCCTCTCCGGAGCCCCGAACAGACTCCAGATCAGCCCTCCCAATAAGAATGGGAGGCGGCGGCAGTTCCGTATCATAAAACACGATGAATCCTTCTCTTTGATTTTTTTTCTCCTTGAATAGGGTTATATGGAGTTGGAGTTGAGGTCGGAGGGGCTCTAGGGGCCCACAAGCCTGCAGGGCACGCCCCTAGGTCTTGTGGCCTCTGGGTGGCCCCCCTCTGGTTGATTCTTTCGCCAATATTTTTTATATATTCCATAAATATTCTCCGTAAATTTTTAGGTCATTCCGAGAACTTTGATTTCTGCACAAAAATAACACCAAGGCAATTCTGCTGAAAACAGCGCCAGTCCAGTTAGTTCCATTCAAATCATGCAAATTAGAGTCCAAAACAAGGGCAAAAGAGTTTGGAAAAGTAGATACGATGGAGACGTATCAACTCCCCCAAGCTTAACCCATTGCTTGTCCTCAAGCAATTCAATTGACAAACTGGAAGTGACAAAGAAAAACTTGTACAAACTCTGTTTGATCTTATTGTTGCAAAAATGTCTAGCCAATATTCAGGTTTTCAGCAAAGATTAAGAACTAACCATATTCACAATAACACTTAGGACTCATATTTACTCATATCAATGACATAATCAACTACCAAGGAATAATAAGATATCAAGGATGACAACACTTATTCAAAACAATCATGATATAATATGACATAATGGTATCTCGCTAGCCCTTTCTGAGACTGCAAAACATAACTGCATAGCACCCCTAAACATCAAGGACAGACTAGACATTATAATTCATGTCAAAAGAGATCCAGCCACACTCATACTCAACATCAATTAATAACAACACATATAAATGACAGTGGTGCTCTCCAGCTGGTGCTTTTTATAAGAAGATGATGACTCAACAATAAAAGTAAATAGATAGGCCCTTTGTAGAGGGGAGCAGGGATTTGCAGAGGTGCCAGAGCTCAAAGCTTTTAAAACAAACATGAATATAATTTTGAGCAGTATGCTTTCATTGTCAACATAACAACCAAGATATGACACTATGTTCCATGCTAGATAAATTATAGGCAAACAGAATGGTAAAGTTTGTACTCCCCCTCCAATCACACTCCACGGCTAGCCGAATCCACGGGTACGGTCCATACCAACAATAGTCCTGGGGGAGTTTTGTTTCATATTATATTTTGATTTGATTTTGAGCATGGAAATGGGCATCCCGATTACCAGCCACTCTCTCGTGAATGACAAGTGAATAAACACTCATCATGAGAATAACCCACCTAGCATGGAAAATACTAACAACCCCCAGTCGCTACATGAGCAATTCGGGCATACAAAACAGATTACCATTTGAAGGCTTAGAGTTTGGCACATGCAAATTTACTTGGAACAACAGGTAAATAATGCATATAGGTAGTTATGGTGGACTCATATGGAACAACTTTGGGTTTCAGGAAGTGGATGCACAAGAAGTATTCCCGCTTAGTACAAGTGAAGGCTAGCAAAAAGATTGTGGAGCGACCAACTAGAGAGCGACAACGGTCATAAACATGCATTGAGATTAATCAACATTGAATGCAAGTATGAGTAGAATATAAATCACCATGAACATAAATATCATGGAGGCTATGTTGTTTCCGATTCAACTACATGTGTGAACATGTGCCAAGCCAAGCCACTTGAATCATTCAGAAGAGGATACCATCCTATCATACTGTCGCTGTCAAAACCGGCGGATCTCGGGTAGGGGGTCCCAAACTATGCGTCTAAGGCTAATGGTAACAGGAGGCGGGGGACATGATGTTTACCCAGGTTCGGGCCCTCTCTATGGAGGTAATACCCTACTTCCTGCTTGGTTGATCTTGATGATATGAGTACTACAAGAGTTGATCTACCACGAGATCGTAGGACAAGAACAATCATAATCATAGGCTAGCTTCTAGGGTTAGCCTCTATGATCTTGTGGTAGATCAACTCTTGTAATACTTATATCATCAAGATCAATCAAGCAGGAAGTAGGGTATTACCTCCATAGAGAGGGCCCGAACTTGGGTAAACATCGTGTCCCCTGCCTCTTGTTACCATTAGCCTTAGACGCACAGTTTGGGACCCCCTACCCGAGATCCGCCGGTTTTGACACCGACATTGGTGCTTTCATTGAGAGTTCCACTATGTCGGCATCATAAGGCTTGATGGCTCCTTCAATCATCTACAACGATGCGGTCCAGGGTGAGACTTTTCTCCCCGGACAGATCTTCGTATTCGGTGGCTTCGCACTGTGGGCCAACTCACTTGGCCATCTGGAGCAGATCGACAGCTACGCCCCTGGCCATCGGGTCAGGTTTGGAAGTTTGAACTACATCACCGACATCCATGGAGACTTGATCTTCGACGGATTCGAACCCACGACAGCCGCTCCCTGTAGCCACGATGAACATGACTTAAATCTGTCATCGGACTATGCTCAGGAGACAGCGCTTGTGACTGCCTGGCCCTAGATCCAGAACAGATTGCACCGTCCAGGGATGGGGGGTTGGACCCCACTGAGGGAGTCCTGGATTAGGGGGTCCTCAGACAGCCGGACTATATGCTTATGCCAGACTGCTGGACTATGAAGATACAAGATTAAAGACTTTGTACCGTGTCCGGGTGAGACTCTCCTTTGCGTGGAAGGCAAGGTTGGCGATTCGGATATGTAGATCTCCTTCTCTGTAACCGACTCTGTGTAACCCTAGCCCCCCTCCGGTGTCTATATAAACCGGAGGGTTTAGTCCGTAGGACAACAATAATCATAATCATAGGCTAGCTTCTAGGGTTTAGCCTCTACGATATCATGGTAGATCAACTCTTGTAATACTCATATCATCAAGATCAATCAAGCAGGAAGTAGGGTATTACCTCCATCGAGAGGGCCCAAACCTGGGTAGACATCGTGTCCCCTTCCTCCTGTTACCATTAGCCTTAGACGCACAGTTCGGGACCCCCTACCCGAGATCCGCCGGTTTTGACACCGACATTGGTGCTTTCATTGAGAGTTCCACTGTGTCATCACGGTAAGGCTTGATGGCTCACCTTGTTGTCAAGGACAACATCACCTCTAGGGGAGCCCTGGCTCTAGGCCAAACTATCTGACTAGGCGGCTTCGTCATGACCGCCCGATCAGCCGTCGTGCCGACGATGACTTCTCAAGTCATCAAAAACAGCCTCCATGTCAACTCGGAACTTGCCGTACAGATGGATCCAATGGAGCTCTCCTCCCTGAACGAGCTCTTGGATCGCATCGCCGCTCTAAGGGTCGCTACGAATTATGATCGGATTGGGATTAAACCCGACCAAAGGGAGATTAACTCTCGGTCGGCCACCCATCAGATAGCGGTAGTGGAAGAGCAATGCATTGATTCTTCCTCTATTTTGAGGACAAACTATGTCTGGATTCCCAAGCTCTCCGAGCCGGATACCCGTCTACTGGAGGACATGTCCCAGGCTCCGAATTTAGAATCGAACAGCGGGCCAGAAAAATCGGGCAACATCCCGGATCCCGAGTTGCCAAGCTCGGAAGCTCCTCTGCCCCTAGATCTTAGATCGGGTCAGGGTTTGGACTTAAATATACCCACCCACCCAGATACAAACAATCTTCCCCACATCATACAAGAGCCCTGAGAGACAGTACATCACTTCTGGGCCAGATTCCTCCTTGTAATGAACAAGGTTAAGGACTGTCGCGAGGAAGACGCAATCTCATTCTTTTGCAAAAATTGCACGGACAAGGGAATCCTCAACGCTATAAGTCATCGTGGCATAGTACACTTTGCTGACTTGGCGGCCATAGTACAGAAGTACTATGCGATGGAAAGTGCCTGGAAAACCCAAAAAAAGTTCTAGGATCCTCCGACTCTCACTAAACCCCCCATCCGAACTAAAAGGGTGCACTCTCGCAAGTCACCCGATCCATTAAAAAAAAACCAAGGCCCGCTGCAGGACGTGGAACTGTATTGGAAGGATGGCTCAATGGGCCATGCAAAATCCACAGTACACCGGATACCATACCAACACATAGCCTTAGAGCATGTTGGATACTACAGCAGGTGGCCAAGAGCGGCGAGGATCTCCTCATCAACCATACCACAAAGCAACATCCCGCCGAAAACAACAATATAGTACTGACAGTCTTCGAGACTTTCGCCTCAAATAAAAGGCGCAAGCGAGCACTCCGCAGCCTCGCCGAAGTCTGCCACGTTGCAGCAATAAATCCATGGAACGACACGGCTATAACCTTCAATGCGAGTGACGAACCTCAATTCCGAACAGTTCGGGCACCAGCCGCTTTGGTCCTTAGTCCAATCATGGACGGCTTCCGGCTTACTAAAGTGCTCATGGACGGCGGCAGCGGATTAAACCTCATCTACGGGGAGACCTTAACAAGATGGAAATAGACAAGAGCCGCATTGAGCAAAGCAGCACGACCTTCAGGGGAATCATCCCTAGTCGGGAGGCACGATGTGCGGGAAAAATCACACTAGATGTGGTATTCGGCACGCCAGAGAATTATAGGTCCGAAGAAATCATATTCCAAGTGGCCCCGTTCTGTAGCGGATACCACGCCCTTTTAGGGCGGGATGCATTCACAAGCTTTCAAGCTATAGCCCATTATGGGTACATGAAGCTCAAGATGCCCAGGCCCAATGGAATCATCACTCTAGCTAGTGATCCGAACATAGCACTCCCCGCCGAAAATAAAACCGCCGCACTGGCCCTTGAGGCATTATCCGAAGCCCTCGCGGCTGAAGAACTAACCACGTTGCGCTCCACAGTGGACAGGGACGACGTGATACTCGACAAACAACCTAAGTCCACCTCTTTTAAACCAGCGGAGGAAATAGTCAAATTCCAGGTCCACCCAACGGACCCTACAAAAACAACATCCATTGGGGTACAGCTGAACCCCACAATAGAGGCCGCACTGCGAGAGTTCTTGCGTGAGAATGGGGACATCTTTGCCTGGCATCCTTCAGACATGCCAGGCATCCCACGCGGGCTGGCCGAACATAGCCTAAACATACTGAAGGGATACAAGCCGGTCAAGCAGACCCTTCGGCACTTTTCCGAACCTAAACGACAAGCAATGGGAGAGGAGCTAGCCAAGCTACTCGAAGCCGGACTCATCAGAGAAATAGAACACCTGGACTGGCTAGCAAACCTGGTGATGGTACCAAAGAAGGACAAATCCTGGCGCCTATGTGTCGATTTCAAGGACCTTAATAAGGATTGCCCCAAGGATCCCTTCCCTCTCCCCCGCATCAATCAAATCATCGACACCACAACAGGACATGACTCACTGTCCTTCCTCGACCCATACTCCGGATACCATCAAATCAAGATGGCGGAGTCTGATCAAGCTGCAACGGCATTCATCACGCCATACGACCCCTTCTATTTCAACAGCATGCCTTTCGGGCTCAAAAATGCCAGAGCAACCTATCAACGCATGATTCAGACATGCCTGGAAAAACAAATCGGCAAAACAGTTGAAGCATATGTAGAAGATGTGGTCATCAAAACCAGACACGTCGAATCCTTGATAGATGACTTGAGGCTTACGTTCGACAATCTCTGAACATATGACATCAAGCTCAACCCAAAAAAATGTGTTTTCAGCGTACCTGCCGGAAAGCTGCTAAGCTTCATTGTTTCCTATAGAGGGATTGAAGCAAATCCGGCAAAAATTCGAGCTTTGTCACAGTTGGCTACCCCAACAGACCTCAAGCAAATCCAGAAATTAACTGGATGCGTGGCTGCCCTAAGCCGCTTTATCTCCCGATTGGGAGAAAAGGCACTACCTCTTTATCGACTTATTCGACACACCGAATACTTCGAGTGGACGGATGCGGCCACGGCCGAATTGGAAGAAATAAAGGCCCTCTTGGCCAGCAATCCAATCCTGGCCTGGCCAAATATTGGTGAACCCATGCTGCTATATATAGCCGTAACACACCAGGTTGTTAGCGCAGTGCTCGTCGTCGAACGAGAAACGGACAGACATAAGTTCCCGCTTCAAAAGCCGGTATACTATGTATCCACTGTCCTCACTCCATGCAAGTCCTGGTACCCACATTATCAAAAGATAGCATACGCGGTCTTCATGGCATCCCAGAAACTACGACACTACTTTCAAGAGTGCTCAATCACGGTGGCCTCCGAAGTACCACTCAACGATATAATAAATAACCGAGATGCCATGGGCTGGATTGCTAAATGGGCTATCGAGCTCCTCCCATTCGACATAACATACAAACCACGGCGAGCCATTAAGTCGCAAGCACTGGCTGACTTCATCGCCGAATGGACAAAAGCCGAACTCCCTAAAGAATACGACACATACTCCAATTGGGTCATGCACTTTGACGGCTCTAAGATGCTGGCTGGTCTAGGGGCAGGCGTTGTCCCGACATCCCCCACCGGAGATACAGTCCAATACATACTCCAAATATTATATACAGACTCCAACAACGCAGCCGAATACGGGGCTCTGTTGCATGGTCTTCGGATGGCAGTCTCCATGGGCATTCAACGCCTGGAAGTGCGTGGGGATTCGAACCTCGCAATATCTCAAATAAATGGAGACTTTGACGCAAAGGACCCAAAAATGGCGGCCTACCGAAATTTCGTCCTCAATATGTCAGCTCGGTTCGAGGGGCTCGAATTTCACCATGTGGTCCGAGAAAACAATAAAGCGGCAGATATCCTCGCCCGCATCGGCGCCAAGCGTGACCCCATCCCACCTAATATCTTCTTGGAAAGGTTGTTCAAGCCATCCTGTTGTGGCAAGGGGAGACCGGCAATACTAGTCCGGATCCGACCACAACCCCAGATACCGAGCACACTGACATAATCGGAGGCTCCGCCACCAAAATAACACCTTCAGCCCATGTAATCATGGTTGTCATTTCCCCGTGGACCGAACCCTTCTTAGCCTATCTAAATAGGCAAGAGCTCCCCGAGGACCAAAATGAGGCACGTTCCATTGTGCGGCGCTCCAAAGCCTACAAAGTCCATGAGGGAGAGCTTTATAAGAAAAGTGCCACCAGAGTGCTCCAAAGATGCATCTCCGAAGAGGAAGGGCGACAACTCTTGGCCGAAATCCACGCTGGACTTGGCGGCCACCACGCGCAGCTCGGGCCCATGTAAGCAAGGCCTTCCTTACAGGTTTTTACTGGCCGATAGCCCGAGCAGACGCATAGGATCTTGTCCAACATTGCGTCGGTTGCCAGCTTTTTGCCAATCAGAGCCATATGCCCCCTACTGCTCTCCAAACAATCCCCATAACTTGTCCCTTCACGGTCTGGGGGCTAGATATTGTCGGACCCCTTAAAGGAGGAAGCCATAAGAAAAAATACTTATTGGTCATGGTGGACAAGTTCACCAAATGGATAGAGGCCAAACCAGTTAAATCGGCCGAATCCGGACCAGTGATAGACTTCATATCAGGGGTCGTACACCGTTACGGTGTCCCCCACAGCATCATCACCGACAATGGCTCAGACTTCACAGCCGATGAGGTGAAAACTTGGTGCGGCAACATGGGCATTAAGCTCGATTACGCCTCTGTCTATCACCCCCAAAAAATGGTCAAGTCGAACGAGCAAATGGTCTTATTATGAGCGGAGTAAAACCCAGACTAGAGCGATCCTTGAAGGAGTCAGATATGCACTGGGTCGAGGAGCTCGACTCCCTACTATGGGCACTGCGGACCACGCCGAATCGCACTACCGGATACACACCATTCTTTATGGTGTATGGCGCAGAGGCGGTATTGCCCTGCGATATTATTCATGACTCACCTCGGGTGCGCATGCATGAAGAGAGAGAAGCCGAGCTCGATCGGCAGGACAATCTAGATGCCCTGGAGGAGGAGCGCGATGTCGCAAAATCCCGTTCCGCATTCTATCAGCAACAGGCTCGAAGGTATCAAAGCAGAGAAGTGCGGGCCAAAACATATAATATTGGCGAACTCGTTCTACGCCTACCGGAGAAGAAAAATGACAAGCTCAAGCCCAAGTGGGAGGGTCCCTTCATCATTGATAAAGTTCTCACTGGAGGAGCGTACCGCCTGCGTGATGCATCAGATAATTGATTAGAGCTGAACCCATGGAATGCAGCCAGACTCCAAAGATTCTACGCCTAAGCGCCGGACTTTGTGTTTGTCTCCTTACCTCCACCCTTTTAAATTATATCCTCTATCTTTTTCTTCTTTCTTTTTTTATATAGCCCTAGAAGGCTTAAAGCGTGACCCGTTTACACAATTTTGATGCGTTATGCGCGCTAACTATACCTAGGGGCTTCTTATACAGAAGCTTAATATAACTATTTTCTGGGCTTCATGCCCACTGCATATGTGTAACTTTTCCATATGCGCCTTTTCTTCGCCATTATATGCATCGATATGACTTAAGTTTTGGCCAAGCTGGGTTGCCTGGCTCTTGTGTTTATGCTCTACGTTCCCGTTAACTCGGCTAGGGCATAAGGGGAGCACCTCTGCGATTGTTACCACCGGGTCAACCGGATGCGTACCTCAGACTGGGTGAAGCCGAAAGCTAGCGTTCTTAAGGGAATATTCGGTTGATGAACAAAAGATGTTTTTTTACCTATTACAATATAAATCCCTAGATGTTTTGTATCCTGCGTCTCTGTTCGCAGTTCGGACATGCACATTAATGCATGCGTACTCAAGGAAAGGAACCCTTAACGGAACTATTCTCTCTGGAAGATGTTTCTTACTATCCATGTAATATAAGATAACTAGTTGGGTACTTGTCTGTTCAAGCACTTATGACCCCTACGCCTGGTTTCCACGCATACCCTAGTTTATATAACTGAGCGGGTATTCGGATACACTTTGGACTGACGGGTCCGGAGGCTGAAGCGAAAAGGTCCGCCAAGACAAATGATTTACAATCTGCTAGGGACAAAATACGTCCACTGAAGTACATAGTCACTTAGACTGGCTAAATTCTTCCTCTATACCATCCAACAGGCTGTCTAGCCTATAATCCTGTTGGGAATACTTTGCGGCTAATCCTACTTGGTCATATACCAGACTAACGGGAATTTCCTTCCCATCTGACCCTACAGGACTGACCAGGGCCATTTGATTCGGATCCACCTTGGTGTACCGCGTCTTTACCATGGCCCAGGCTTCCCTCGCACCTTGTCGGTAGGCCGATATCTTCCATAATCGGAAGCGCCGCCGCGCTCCCTTGAGCAGCTCTCCCATGCTTCTTGGCTGGGAGGCGGACGGCCACAAGGCCTGGGCAATACCCTGCATCACCTACCGAACTCGTTCGTGCAGTTGTGAAAGTTCTTGCAGAAGATCGCCTGCGGATCCGGGCATCTCCTCTTCAGGACGGCATGTCAGCATACCTATAGAAATAACTCCGTTAACTCGTTTCTTCGCCGAACTGTACAAAAGTTTGTTTAAGCACTTACTATAAATGCCGCGTCAAAGCCTCTTATTCTCCTTCACAGAGTCAGCAAGCTGGACCCGAACATCTTTTAATTCAACGTCTAGCTGGGTCTTCGCGACCTAGAGATTATTTTTCTCCTGTATAACCTTTGTAAGCACGCGCTCGCCAGCCTTCAGCTGTCGTTCAGCATATTGCTCATCCCCCGGTACGATCTCCGGATTACCTCCGGGATTGCCTACTGAATCTATTGTTAGATTTGCATTCATGTCGAATACTAACTGGTATACGCACTTACATTCTCTTTGATCGAGACAAGTATTATCAGATGGGGCCTTCTTGGACTCCTCCATTCCGGCAACTGCGGCACGCAGCTGGGCTTTGCACTCCTCCAGCTCTTTCGACAGCTGGGCATTCTTCTCTACAAGAACCTATGCATACAATGATCCTTAAATCAGTTGTGCCAACTGTTTCAAGTCTCAGGGGCTACTGATATACATACTTATCAAATTTTCTTACCCGTATATCCTTTACATACTGGTCTGTGGCTCTAGCGAGTCCATCTTGAGCAGCTCGGATGTATGTGTCCCCTGAGTTGAAGGCATTGAACGCCTCTTCAGAGAAATTAGCATCGCGGAGTACGGCCCGTCGGCGCCGGTGATTCATGGCGCTCTCCACTTCAGAATTCGTAGCAGAGATTCCATCTGCATCCTCTGTAGGGGGATAGTTCGGTGTTGTCCCCACGTTGGCCTCCACCCTTGAGGCCGGTTCTGGAATCCGGCTGGCGGAGGCGTGGCCAGCAGGGTCTCCGGACATAGTCCGGCGAGTACTCTTTCTGCCAGGACACAATGGACGCTGTTACATTTCAGAGACGATAATCATGGAGCAGGTTCTAAATCATACCTTTGCAACGACATCTCAATCCTAACCGCCTTCCTCTTAAGCATGCCCGGCTTGGGTGCCATTTGCTGATGAGCCCTCATGGGCTCGGCACGGCACCCCGGTAGCCTTTTCTATAAAGTACAATATATGTGCATGGGGTAAGGCACAAAGAAGGGATCCTTCTCGAAAGTAAGGACTCCGGTTTTACTTACATTCAATGCAGGGATCAGTCCAGGATAGTCAGTGATGATGACCACCAAGGTGTCGTCACAGCTTACCTGGTAAAATGTCCCATCGACAAGCTCCACAGATATGTCCGGATCTTCTTCAAGTCCGGGGTCGAGCGCCCGGTCAGGGTCCTCTGGCTGTGGAGACGGGCTATGAACCTCCCTCATGGCCTTCTTCAATTCCTGCCATGAATTGGCAAGGTAAGTATTTGCGATGAAGAATATGGGAATGAATGGAGTTGAGTAAAAGATAGCAGCTCACCCAGCTTGGAGGGTTGTACATGGAAAATCCATCCCGTGGCATGATACGGAGGAACTCCTCTTCTTCTCCTTTGTACAAATCGGACAGTATTTTCGCCAGAGCGGTGGTGGAGTCCGGACCTTTACGACCGTAGTGGGTGGCATCGTTTTCTCCATTGAAGTGCCACATGGGTTTCCCCGATATTGAAGTGGTTGCACCCCCCGCATTATACATATTGACATAACCTCGATTATTGTCATCCCTGATTTGGCCAGCGTTCTTATCCTACTCATCAGGTAAAGGACCTCTCTGTTATCTTCCTCCTAGGGGCTCCGGGGGCGCCAGCTATGGCGTTTCTTCAGTGGTGCATTGGCAAACTCATGAAGGCCCATCCGAATTGGGTCCGGAAGGGGGACATCCTCTACATAAAACCACTCTGAAGGCCAGTCTTTGGATGTCTTCCTTGGAGTACCGGACAAGTATCCGGACTTGGCAACGCGCCATATTTTGGCTCCGCCCACTTGATATATTGATCCCTCCTTATTACGAGGGATGAGGCAGAACAACCTCTTCCATAGCTCGAAATGAGCTTCGCAACCCAGAAATAGCTCACAAAAGGCGACATAACCTGCGATGTGCAGTATGGAGGCAGGGGTGAAGTTATGCAGCTGGAGGCCGTAATGCTCCAGGAGCCCACGGAGGAATGGATGGATTAGAAATCCAAGGCCCCTCAGCAAGTAAGGGACAAGGCATACTCGCTCCCCCTGGATGGGTTGGGGAAACTCTCTGCTTGCTCCCCGCCATTGTAAGTGGCTAGTCCGGCTCGGACAGGGACAAGGTATGCAGGCGGGAGAAACCCCTGGGTCTGCAGCTCTACCAACCAGTCGTGGGGTACGGTGCACTTCACCCAATCACCTGGCTTAGCGCTAGGGGAGCAAGAGGAGGAGCTGCGGTGGCTAGCCATGATAGAATGGTTTTCACGGGCGCGCTCTGATGAATCCTCGCTTGGGGAAGATGGCGTGATTTGGATTTGAGGATCCCCGTCTCTTTAATAGACGATTTACTAACATGGTCAGGGTGGCAGATGTAAAAATGCCCTGACTTCTCGCATTCGCTCGACACATGGAGACTGCCATTATTAGGGTACATAAGCCGAGGAGTGCAACATTAATGGGAAGCCGGGCACTGCTCGTTACAACAGGTACTCAGGGATTTTGGAGATGGAACCCGCCTTGCAATGCCGAAGACAATCTGCGCGCCGGACTCATCGTCATTGAAGCCTAGTTCAGGGGCTACTGAGGGAGTCCTGGATTAGGGGGTCCTCGGACAGCCGGACTATATACTTATGCCGGACTGTTGGACTATGAAGATACAAGATTGAAGGCTTCGTCCCGTGTCCGTGTGGGACTCTCCTTTGCATGGAAGGCAAGCTTGGCGATTCGGATATGTAGATCTCCTTCTCTATAACCGACTCTGTGTAACCCTAGCCCCCTCCGGTGTCTATATAAACCCGAGGGTTTAGTCCGTAGGGCAACCACAATCATAATCATAGGCTAGCTTCTAGGGTTTAGCCTCTACGATCTCGTGGTAGATCAACACTTGTAATACTCATATCATCAAGATCAATCAAGCAGGAAGTAGGGTATTACCTCCATCGAGAGGGCCCGAACCTGGGTAAACATCGTGTCCCCCGCCTCTTGTTACCATTAGCCTTAGACGCCCAGTTCGGGACCCCCTACCTGAGATCCGCCAGTTTTGACACCGACACCCACCACGGAAGCCGCATACTCTACGACGCTGGAGCCGAACACAGATCTAACCTCTTTTGAGGTATGTGCCATCGGACCCTCGGACCCATCTCCGGATATAGGTTCTGAACCGCGTGTGTCCGCGCCCATCGAATCTAATTCGAAGCCGACCTTGGAGTTTACCTTCGCGGACATCTTTCAACACTCGCCCTTGGGTGATGTGCTGAACTCATTAAAGTCTCTCTCCTTGTCAGGAGATTCTTGGCTGAACTATGTCCGGCTTGAGTGGGAAGCGGACGATGAGCTTCGTTGCCCACCCACCACCCACTTGATAGCCACTGTCGATGATCTAACCAACAAGCTTGACTTCGACTCCAAAGACATCGACGATATGGACGACGATGCAGGAGAAGAACAGGAACCACCGCCCATAGGGTGTTGGATAGCCACCTCCTCATATGACATATACATGGTGGATACACCTAAAGACAACAATGGCAAGGACAAAAAGGACCCAGTTGAGGATAAGCCTCCTGAGAAGTAGCCGAGGCACCGACGTCAGCGACGCTGTTCTAAACCTCACCATGGTAAAAATAGCGATACCGGCACAAGAGATAATGCCCTGGACAACGCCAAAGACAATGAAGACCCCGCAGACACAACCATGAAGCAGGACGAGCAGGGAGACGGTGAGCACAGTCCGGGGCCGTTGTCCAATCATAGCGATGCCGAAGATACCACTTATCAACCTATATCCAAAGAAGAGGACAGTCTGGATGACGACACATTCATCATCCCTGATACACAAGTGGAACGAGAACGCCTCCAGCAGAGACTTGCCGCCACTGCAAGGAGCTTGAAAAAGCAGAAGCAACGGCTTAAGGCCGCACAGGATATGCTCGATGATAGATGGAACGAAGTGCTCGACACTGAGGAAAAATACGGCAACAATTGCAAAACAAAGAGCTATCCCAAACACAAATTGTTGCACGAATTCAACGACGAGGCTATAGTGCCCATACCGCCGAATAATCGCACGACCGACCAACCGGACCAACCACCTCGTGGTCGAGACAGAGCGGCTAATGACGCCACACACAAATCCGTACCCCTTCTCCATAAAGAAAGGGAGGTAGCAACCCAGAACCAGCAACACGATTTACATGAAGACCTGGACAAAAGGGCTGGCATAACAAGGTCCATCTATGGATCTCGAGAACATGCTCCCACGCAAGATCGTGACCATCAAAACAAATATGTCGGTCACTCTCTAGTTCGGAACCAACACCGAACACTACAACCGTCGGACTCACGCCACGACATAACCAAATACAGGGGCGCTGCGCATCCCCTATGCTTCACCGATGAGGTGCTGGATCATGAATTTCCAACAGGGTTTAAACCCGTAAACATTGAGGCATACAACGGAAGGACAGACCCCACAGTCTGGATAGAATACTTTATTCTTCACATCCACATGGCTCGTGGAGATGATCTCCATGCCATCAAATACTTACCCCTCAAGCTCAAAGGACCAGCTCGGCACTGGCTGAAAAGCCTCCCCGAAAATTCTATATGAAGCTGGGAGGAGCTCGAGGACGCTTTCAGGGCAAATTTTCAAGGGACCTATGTCCAACCTCCGGATGCAGGCGATTTAAGTCACATAAACCAAAAACCCGGAGAGTCAGCCCGTAAGCTTTGGAACATATTTCTGACTAAGAAAAACCAAATCGTCGACTGTCCGGACGCCGAAGCCTTAGCAGCTTTCAAGCACAGCGTCCGGGATGAATGGCTCGCCAGACACCTCAGCCAGGAAAAGCCAAAGACAATGGTAGCCCTAGCCACCCTCATGACCCGCTTTTGCGTAGGTGAGGATAGTTGGTTGGCCCGTAGCAGCACCAGCGACCCAGGCACATCCGAAATCAGGGATGGCAACGGAAACCACGACGCAATAAAAACAAACGTCAAAACAATGAAGATAACCCAAAAAATACAGCGGTAAACGCCGGATTAAGGGGCTCTAAACCCGGTCAATAGAAAAAACCTTTTAAAGGCAACAGAGAAGGTCCATCCAGCCTAGATAAAGTTCTAGATAGGTCTTGCCAGATTCATGGCACCCCCGATAAGCCAGCTAATCACACCAACAGAGAATGCTAGGTCTTTAAGAAGGTCGGCAAGCTCAACACCAAACACAAAGGGAAGTCGCCGCAAAGTGAAGACGAGCATGAATCTCGCCAGCCGAACATAGGGGGACAGAAAAAATTTCCCCCGGAGGTAAAAATAGTGAACATGATTTACGTCCCTCGCTTCCCAAAGAGGGAGCGCAAACGCGCACTCTGGGACGTATATGCTGTAGAGCCCGTCGCCCCCAAATTTAACCCATGGTCGGCCTGTCCGATCACCTTTGATCGCAGGGATCATCCGACTAGTATCCATCAACGGGGCTCGGCTGCCTTAGTGCTCGACCCAATAATTGACGGATACCACCTCACCCGAGTCCTCATGGACGGCGGCAGTAGTCTCAATCTGATATATCATGACACTGTCCGCAAGATGGGGAGAGACCCGTCAAGAATTAAGCAAAGCAGCACTACCTTTAAAGGAGTGATACCAGGCGTAGAGGCCCGATGCATTGGCTCTCTGACGTTGGAAGTTGTATTCGGTTCTCCCGATAACTTTCGAAGCGAAGAAGTAATCTTCGACATTCCTCCGTTCCGAAGCGGTTACCATGCACTACTTGGAAGAACGGCGTTTGCCCGCTTCAATGTAGTCCCGCATTACGCTTATCTCAAGATCAAGATGCCAGGTCCATGGGGCATTATCACAATCAGCGGAAATATGGAGCGTTCTCTTCGTACGAAAGAATACGTGGCGGCTCTAGCAGCCGAACCACGGAGTGATCTCTTCAAACCGAGCAACTCAACGGTCTTCGAGACCGCGGGCTCAACTAGACGTGTTCGGCGCACACCTAGGTGTAGCAGCTCAGATAAACCTAAGCTTGATTAGCGGCTATGCCCCCACAAGAACAAACCATAAGAAGACTGTACATGTCTCCCTGTACATATAAATAGGAATTCAAAACCCATTGTGTGGTGTGTGGGGCCGCTCGCATATAAAAGGTCCATAGTTCGGCTTGACCCTATTTGGACTCAAGAAGTTATATCTTCGTGGTTCATTAAAACAAACCAATTTTACACGCGGTCACACCAGATTCTTTCACCCGGTTTTCTTCTTTGATTTTCAGATGGCCTCCACTCTATACCCCTCAAGAATACGGTGCAACAGAGATAAAGGTGCAGATGTGCAGCAGGGCCCCGTTCCAAGGTTTCTTTTTAGATTAAGCCCCTGCATAAACCTTTTTATTATCTCTTGTTGTTTCATACACTCCCGGCACTTAAAAAAGTTGTGGGTGAGCTTATGGTTCGTCGCACTTAAAATGAAGTTACAAACACAGCAGCCAATGTGTTTTTTGAAATCTATGCTCTCACCACAGGCGCTCTTTCGTCACGCTGGATTGTCGCCCGTACCTTGAAACCCAAGGTTTATCACCAGGGGCTGTAATTCAGGCCGCTATATATTGTAAAGTCCGAATACCTTCAGGAGTGTTCGGCGTCACGAGTTTGGCCTTATATGCATCAACTCTGAATCATGTCTTTGGTCAAATGTTGGGTTTGCCTGGCTCCCGTGTTTTGCTACCTTACGTTCCGCTCTATCGGCTAAGGTGGCACAGGGAGAACTACTGCGATTGTGCCCTGGTTCATCCGGATGAGCACCTCAGTAGAGAAAGCCGAAAATTGACTGTCATGATACAGCGAGAGACTGGTCAACCACTCGATGACTCAACAGAATCCTTGCGATTCCTCTGCATTAACAAAGGACCGCTTTCTCGGTCATGTATGTAAATGCACCGTATTCGGATAAAGCGCGGACATACAAGGGGCTATATAGTAGCCCCACTATCAAACTCCTATGGCTAAGTGAAAGTGTTAAAGCTCTATAGTCTGATTGCCTTGTTCGCCGCACTATCACCTCCTTAAACGGACCAAGACATTGGATCAAGTGTGACTACGTGTTTTTGGCCGAACACCCCCGCGTTATATGCGAGGGGGCTGAAGCCGACGATTGCAATCTTTCAGGTTATATACACATATATACATAAACGCCCGCACAGGAGGCACTAAAATACTTTATGGCCAAAAGTATAAATGTAGCCTTTATTATCGAAAGCATTGTCTTTACAACTCGAATACATATCATTCGAACATGATATTTTTTGAGCACTGAGCCTCTATTAAACAGGCACCCTCTAAGACTTCTTCAAAATAGTGCTCTAGCAGGTCATGGCCCCCGGGTGGACCCCGTGTTGCAATATCGGTGGCCTCCATCCTCGCCCAGTATGTCTTAACACGGGCGAGGGCCATCCGCGCACCCTCTATGCACGCCGACCGCTTGATAGCATCGATATGTGGCACAACACGAATAAATTGTTGCACCAAACCAAAATAGCTACCCGGACTTGGTTCCCCGGTCCTCAAGCGGTCCACGACAGCCTTCATGGCAAGTCCGGATAACCTATGTAGCTCCGCCCATTCGGCCATCTGCTCGTTCAACAACAGCGAATGCCTGGGCATGCTGAACTGCGACCAGAACAATCTTTCCGCTTCATGATCTTCTTGGTCTTGGAAGAACTGCGTCGCATCGGCAACACTCTTTGACAAGTCCAAGTATGCGTCTTGCGAACTCCACATTTGATCAAGAGGAGCATAGTTTGGATCGCCGAACTTAGTTCGCAATAAAAATGGCATCCCAGCCGCGATCTCGCCGGCTTGCCGGAGCTCCTCCCGAGCCGCTCCGATCTCAGATCGAGTCTCCTTTGTCGTTTGTAAGGCCTTTTTCAGGTCCACCGTTTTTTCTTGGCTCTCTTTTTCTAGCAGCTCATATCGGCCAGCGGCATCCTTCAGCTCAAGAGCCATACTGGCTATTTTTTTCCTCACTTCGGTGATGAGCAGCCTGTTCGGCTTTCAATTCACTTGCTGCCTTTTCGGCAGCCGTGTCGCTTATCCTGGCTTGTTCCTTAGCACACGCAAGCTCAGCCCGAAGAGTCTCCACGACGGCAGCACCATCTGAAGTTAAAGCACATTATAAATCCTAGTGTCATGCTGTCATATATACTTGCTGACCGCTCAGAAGACATACCTTGCGCCTCGTCAAGACGCTTATTCATGAGCGTGATGTCCTCATCCGCCACATCAAGTTGTCTCTTCAGTTCGGCAAATTCGGCAGCCCGGACAGTTGTCGGGGCTGTAGCTGCCTGTGTAAAAAATTTGCAGAATCCTTTCCTGAGATTATTGATATTTTTGATCCTCTGATCGCCCTGTTCGGATGGCAACCAGAGTCTCAGGGGCTACTATCCACACACAGTGCACCTTGAATTTCGCAATACGAAATAAAAAATGCCACATTACGTACATCAAAGCCTCTTAACAGGCTCATAAAGGCTTCATCCAGTCCGCTTTTCACGGACGAAATTCTTTTAATCGCCGTACCCATTAAGGTACGATGTTCCTATGAAACGGGCGCTTGCCGTAGAAGACCCATCAACGTATCCGGGTGTGCGTCATATAGTCTGGGGCTTTTGTTAACGGTCTCTGTAGGAGCCGAACACCCCGGACCATGGGCGGCCGAAGATTCACCTTCTGGCCTCGTCCTCCTTTGTGCATCGGGAGAGATCCTTCGAGATGACACTTCGGGGTCGTCCTCCTTATGGGCCGGGGAAGTATGAGGAGGCGTCTCGCTCTCCATCATCTCCAAAAGAAGATCCCCCGAGGACGAAGATTGTTGCGGAAGGCTATAGGCCGGACTGCAAAACATACCTTTTAGATGTTACTATCATAAACGGGAAAAAATGCGGTATGCTTATAGAGCACCTTTGTTCACTTACGTCTCAGCTAACGGCTGGTCCCCTTGAGGGCGCTGTTCGGCAATGTTGCTCCCCGGGACGGGACCGCCTGATAGGGATTTCTTCCCTTGCTTGGAGACCTCTTCCTTCAAGTCTTTGGGGGCGGCCCTTTTCTTCCCGTGGGGGGAAGAAATATTTGATTCTCCTCCCCACTTATCCTCCGACACGGGAGTCCCAATTTCTCCGGATACAGTGCATAATGTACCACCTATATGGAGGCCACTTTTGACATCCCCACTCATGTCCTTGTCTTCCCCTGATGGCACTTGATATGGTGCACAAGCCAGCATCTTGGTTAACACCGGATCCGCTGAGTCTTCGGGAAGAGGCGCCAAACACCTGATCCTGTCTGCCTTCTTTATCCAACCCTGGCCGAGGGTGGTTTTTCAGAATAACGTTATGATAAATATAACGACAACATGTTCGGTTATGGGGTGCTCACCGGGGTATCTGGATGGTTGCGGTCAAGGCATGCGTCTTCCATGGTGTCCGAACACTTTATTCGTGATCCGAAGAATAATTTATACATCCCTCCAAGTGTCATGCCGAAGAAGTGCTGAATGGTTCGCGGTCCTTCTGGATTGAACTCCCACATGCGGAGAGGTCGTTGTTGGCATGGCAGGACCCGTCGAACTAGCATTACTTGGATTACCTTGACAAGATTAATGTCCTTCTCGATGAGATCTCAAATGCGGCTTTGCAATGTCCGCACATCATCAATCGATCCCCAGTCCAGCCCCTTGTTAATCCATGATGCAAGTTGTGGCGGAGGACCGGAGCGGAAGGTAGGGGCAGCCGCCCACTTTTTACCTCGGGGTGTTGTGGTATAAAACCACTCCCTTTGCGACAGGTCGGAAGCCTCCGGGAGGGAACCCTTTGGCCATACAACATTAGCACATTTGCTTATTTTTACCCCTCCGCGCTCCGTGTGTTTCCCGTCGATCATCTTTGGCGTAACATTGAAGGTTTTGAGCCATAAGCCGAAGTGTGGAATAATGCAGAGGAAGGCCTCACACACGACAATGAATGACGAGATGTGAAGGAAGGAATCCGGAGCTAGATCATGAAAATCTAGCCCGTAATAGAACATGAGCCATCTAACAAAGGGATGAAGACCGAGGCCTAGCCCTCGGAGGAAGTGAGAGATAAATACAACACTCTCATTGGACTTGGGAGTGGGGATAACCTGCCCTTGAGAAGGAAGCCTGTGGAGGATTTCCGCGGTCAAATACCTTGCCTCCCTAACCTTCTTGATGTCCTCCTCTGTGACAGAGGAGGCCATCCACCGGCCTTGAAGGCTAGATCCGGACATGGTCGGAAGTTTGGAGCGTTTTCGCCAAAGCCTTGGGTGTTGGAACTCGAGGTGGGAGAGGGAGGGGATTAAGCGTGGAAGAAAAAGACAGGCCTTGGTCTCTTTATAAAGAGGACCAATATCAAGCGTCCCCCGCGTGGCCTTTAAGACTTGCCTATTCCCAAGGAATTCTACCCATGGAACAGTTGGGTTACCCATGCCCGTATTGATGAGAATCCCATGATAAGGGGACACGATTTTTGCTTTGACAAGATGTACCAATAAAACCTCCTCGTGAAACGTGTCGTGGCAGGCTGATAAGACAGTTCGAATAATAACCGGGCCGCGGTGTGATGTCATGCTGTGAAGAAACTGTCAGCAGATTAAATTCGTGAAATATTATACTCTCTAAGGTGGCATGTGGAATTTGTTTTGCAGAGCCGGGCATGATTCTTGTGTTCAAGATCTACTTTGGAGTATTCGGAGAAGGAACCCGCCTTGCAATGCCGAAGACAATCTGCACGCCGGACTCAATCGTCATTGAAGCCTGGTTCAGGGGCTACTGAGGGAGTCCTAGATTAAGAGGTTCTCGGACAGCCAGACTATATACTTTAGCTGGACTGTTGGACTATGAAGATACAAGATAGAAGACTTCGTCCCGTGTCCGGTTGGGACTCTCCTTTGCATGGAAGGCAAGCTTGGCGATTCGGATATGTAGATTTCCTTATCTGTAACCGACTGTGTGTAAACCCTAGCCCCCTCCGGTATCTATATAAACTGGAGGGTTTAGTTCATAGGACAAGAACAATCATAATCATAGGCTAGCTTCTAAGGTTAGCCTCTACAATCTCATGGTATATCAACTCTTGTAATACTCATATCATCAAGATCAATCAAGCAGGAAGTAGGGTATTACCTCCATAGAGAGGGCCCGAACCTGGGTAAACATCGTGTCCCCCACCTCCTGTTACCATTAGCCTTAGACGCATAGTTCGGGACCCCCTACCCAAGATCTGCCGGTTTTGACACCGACAGCAGCCCCTAGTGTTCGGAAGACCGAACTAGGGGCTCTATAAGCACCTGATCAGGAAAGAAAAACTGATCCGTCGCACGCTTCATTAGTTATCGCATAATGCGGAAGAAATCTTTAAAGATTTTGTAACCTCTCGAACAGCTGACCAGCTCTCGCTGCATCATGACAGTCAGTTTTCGGCTTTCTCTACTGAGGTGCTCATCCGGAAGAACCGGGACACAATCGTAGTAGTTCTCCCTTTACTACCCTAGCCGATATAGCGGAACATAGGGTAGCAAGCACAGGAGCCGGGCAACCCAACTATTGACCCAAGACATGATTCGGAGCCGATGCATATAATGATATAAGTTCGGGGTGCCGAACGACCGTGAAGGTGTTCGGACTTTCTTGTCTTATTATGGGTTCAACGAAGCCCCTGGCATATTAAGGCATACCAGAGTGTACAACTGCTACTTGAAAAAAATATCAATAAGGAAGAACAGCAATTGAACGTCATATAAAGCCGCAGATTGTAATTGAATAATACATCAAAGCGTATGAGTACAAGCAGTGCGATAAAAAGAAATATGACTTCAGAACCTGCTGAGACCAGGGGAGCTGTGTGCGGATCCAGAGAATAGTAGGATGATCGTCAAGGGGAATATCTAGGGATTCCCCTGCGCGTTCGAGTTGTTTCCCTCCTTGGTATGTCCGTCCCTTCATAGGTCCGGTTGCCAGGTTGCCAGTGTTGGCCTAGACAAAAGTGAACCTGAAAAGAAAATGTGAAAAATGTTTGTGTGTCCCTCCATAGTCAATGGCGTCATAACAGTCAATGGAAACATTGAATGCTCCCTCCATAGCGAAGAGCACACCGCTGCCCTAGCAGCAGAAGCACAGAAAATATGCAGTTCGTCCAAGCAAATGCGGTTCCATGTGAAAAGATAAGTGTAGTGTGGCACCGCATTGAATCGAGCAAATGCGGTTCGTCCGAGCAGTGCGTGATAGCTGTTGCGAAAAGGGGCGATATAAAAGATTAACTCTTTGTTATGGAAATTATTCGGGGATCCGAAGACCACTTCCAGAGTGATTGAGCCTGTACAGCAGGCCTCAACACCTGGTATGACGCCTTTAAAGGTGGTTTTAGTGGGTTTGATCCTTGAAGGATCGATACCCATCTTGCGCACTGTATCCTGATAAAGCAAGTTCAGGTTGCTGCCTTCGTCCATAAGGACTCGCGTGAGGTGGAATTCGTTGATTATTGGGTCAAGGACCAATGCAGCTGAACCGTCGTGACGGATACTGGTCGGATGATCCTTGCGATCAAAGGTGATCGAGCCGGACGACCATGGGTTGTACTTTGGGGCGACTGGCTCCATCGCGTAGACGTCCCTAAGTGCGCGCCTCCGCTCCCGCTTGGGAATATGGGTGGCATATATCATATTCACCGTTTTAATTTGTGAAGGAAACTTCTTTTGCCCTCCTGTCTTCGGTGGCCGGGGCTCCTCGTCATCGGCATCGCTTTGCGACCCCTTCTCCTTGCTTTCGGCATTTAACTTGCCGGCCTGTTTGAAGACCCAACATTCTCTGTTAGTATGATTAGTTGGTGTACCTTATGTACCTTGAGCTTTACTTTACCCATGCTTTAGTATTCATCCTTCTGCCTTTGTTAACAGCATGCAAGTGAAACCCAGCAAGAGGGCAAAGAAGAATAAGCCGTCCCAAGACCGATTGTAATTGAACCGGTGATTAATATGTCTGCTGCAGACAGCTCTACCCATCAGCCGCCTGAACTGGCCTCTGACATTCCAGTGCCAACTTCTGACCCGCCTGCCGAAGATACTCTCAACAACTCCGATAACCCGGAAGCTCCTAGCCTGGTCAAGACGTCTGAACCGGAAGTTGAGTTTGTGAAAAGTCAGTTTGTTGAACCTGGGCGGCCTACTGCCCTCGCCAAATGTTCTGCCAAAGAAGAACTTGTCGAACACCGAAAGGCCAAGCAGGATATTGCTGATTATACTCACTTAAGCATTGGTGATATAGTCTCGGGCTATCTGAATCAAGTGCATAATAGACGTGACCTGGAAATTGACATGGTAAAACAAATACAGCACAAATCGGAGGTATAACTTATGCTTTTTTCCTGAATCTTATTTACTGTACCAGCCCCCAAGTCTATTGCTTATGAATAAATATGTTGTAGACTTAGAAATCTGCTTTATTGTTAGTTTGCCCAGTTTTAAAGAGAATATATTTAACCCGGTTGTGACATGATAGCTTAAATTTATGATACACATTAGCCCCCAAGTGTCAAGTATCTTTACTTGTAAAGTGCTTGAAACTTAATATGTGTGACCCAGCATGGTAGGTTTGAAAATTCTTTAGCATACATTAGCCCCCAAGTGTCAAGAACCTTTGCTTGCAAAGTACTTGGGACTTTAATTTATCTTACCATGATTCTTACCATAACCCGGTATCGATGCAGGCCACTATAAGTCAATTTGAGTCAGAGCTTGTTGTCTTGAAGAGCCGGCTGGAAACTCAAGAACTTGAAACTCAAAAGGCCAATTCCAAATTTGAATTCACTGTCTCTGAAAATGAGAAGTTGAAGAAAAGTTTTGAGTCAGAGAAGAAAGCCTGGGCTGATGAGAAGGCTTCTCTGGTGACTCGGGCCGAGACGGCAGAAACATCTCTTGCAGAGGCAACAACCGAGCTGTCCGACTTAAAACGGCAGATATCTCAAATGGTCTTAGCCATCTTCGGTAAGTTACTGTGCAAAACCTCAAACATTGTAATCTTCCAATGACTATTGTAATAGTTACCTCCGGCTTACTGCTATGCTTGTGCACACACAGGCCCCAGGAGTACCAACCTTAAGCAAAACATGCTGATCAAACTTAAGGCGGTTTACACCCTAGTGGAACAGCTGTACTCCAGGTCACAACGTGCCTTGGCCGTTGTAGCCTTATCAAACACCACTCCCCGCCTTTTGCAAGACGTGCTGAAGCATCTCGCTGTGCTACCTCAGCGAATTCAGGATTTAAGGCGGGCATCCGCCAGAGCCGGAGCCGTAGCCGCATTGAGCCGGGCAAAAGCATGGCTTCTAGAGCTAGACCCGGCCGACCTTGCTCTTGGATATCCTAGTCGGAAGGAGGACAGTACTGTATTTGATGATCATGACTTCATCGCCTGTGTCAAAGCTATGCGTCCCGTGGCAACCCTTATTGGGAACGATACCGACCTCACCAAGTATTCTCCGGGCTATGACAGTGAGAACCGGAGAATTCCAAACGTTCCATATGATGAAGTCAGCCTGATCCCTCCTACTCATAAGCATACTTTTGCCCCTGAAGTGGACCCAACCGGTTTAATAGATGATGAAGCTGAGTTTGAAGCTTTGAGCGACATTGACTAGGCCTCGTCAACTTTCCAGGACAAAACAGCCGACGGAGAGGCGGAGAAGGATAACCCAGAGTCTTCAAGCCCACCGAAGGAGTAAAGCATCATGTGTTTTACAAAAAACAATGCTTCATTTGTTCAGACTCGGGGAGTCTTGTAATAGGGTAGAAAAACTTCTCAATGTTTGCCATGCCTTCGCGCATATTCCTAGCGCTTAACATTTTCATAAGCCGCCATTCCTATATACTTCTAGTTTATGTTGATCGTTTATGCCCTTGGCGTTTTTAAATTTTCTTACCTTATCCTGCACATAAAAACAAGCAAAAATTCCCTTGGCGGTTTATTGCACCGGGGGTCCCATAAAGTATTGACAACCCGGAATACCAACCAAAGATACCATATACGAGCCGGTTTACGACTATAGTTGTTAAACATAACCATGATAACATACCTGCGATCCCCTTGATAATCTTTCCTGCTGATATGATGCTCACCTGGTACTTAACAACCTGGTCTAACCAATATTAAACCGGAAAAGACAAAAAAACATCTCATAATGCCTTTCACAAGGTCTCAGGATAGTCAAAATAATTTATGCTTATAATGGATAATAGCCAACATTTACAGGCTTCTGATTCGAATACGATCAGTAAACCGTTCCAAAGGGGTTAAGCTAAGATTCGGATACGATCATATAGCCCCCAGTGGCTTTGGCGATGCCGATCAAGTGGGTATCGACAGCTATGTTCTCTTTGGTTTGAATACGACCCATGTGTGAACAGGAAGCCCCCAAGTGACCATAAGAGTTGTTTAATGACGCTGATTCGAATACGATCCATGTCAGACCCAAAGGGGTTAAGCTGTGATTCAAATATGATCAAGAAGCCCCCAAGTGGGTTTGGCAGTATGCCGATCAAGCGGGTATCGACAGCTATGTTCTCTTTGGTTCGAATACGACCTATGTTTGAACAGGAAGCCCCCAAGTGATCATGGCTAGATTCAGATATGATCATAAGCCAGACCAAAGGGAAAGCCGGATTCAGATATGATCCGTTCCCCGTTGGTAGTTTCCGCCACCTGATAAAGAAGACATAAAAAGATTCTTTATGGGAAAAAAGGACAGAGGTCCTACTTTATTGCTTTATATAATATGTACAGCGTCAAAATATAAACATCTTAAGAGCCGGTAGCTCAAGTATAGTAAGGCCGAAGATGGGCGATATTCCACGGCCGGCGGGTCTCCTCCTCCGACTTACATGAGTCCTTGCGCTCTCGAATATCAATGAGGTAGTATGACCCGTTGTTCAGATTCTTGCTGACCACAAGGGGTCCTTCCCAAGGAGGAGATAGCTTGTGCATGTCAGATTGATCCTGGATGAGCCGGAGCACCAAATCACCTTCCTGAAAGGTTCTGCTCTTGACCCGGCGGCTGTGATAACGGCGCAGGTCTTGCTGGTAAATCATCGAGCGGGCTATTGCCAAGTCTCGCTCCTCATCCAACAAGTCAAGTGCATCCTGACGAGCCTTTTCGTTGTCCGCCTCAACATAAGCCGCCACACGGGGTGAGTCGTGTCGGATGTCACTTGGTAGAACTGCCTCTGCTCCATAGACCATGAAGAAAGGTGTGTAATCCGTAGGTCTGTTAGGAGTAGTGTTGATGCTCCATAGTACAGAGGGTAACTCCTCCACCCAGCAACCCGGAGTCCGTTTTAAGGGGACAAAGAGCCGGGGCTTAATACCCTTCAGTATCTCTTGATTAGCTCTTTCTGCTTGACCATTGGATTGAGGATGAGCAACAGTCGAAACATCAAGCCGGATATGTTCTCGCTGACAGAACTCTTCCATGGCTCCCTTGGAAAGATTAGTACCATTATCAGTTATAATGTTGTGTGGGAAACCAAAACGAAAGATCACCCTTTTCATGAACTGAACCGCGGTGGCCGCATCACACTTACTGACCGGCTCCGCCTCAACCCACTTTGTAAACTTATCCACTACCACCAGGAGATGTGTCTTTTTATCCTTAGACCTTTTGAAAGGTCCAACCATGTCAAGCCCCCAGACTGTGTTGGATGTTCTCAAATTCTTCTCAGTCAACCCCATGCGCTGAAAAGTCTCGTAGTAGAGGATATTGATGCTGCTACCTCCGTCCATGAGTACCTTAGTGAATTTATATCCACCAACCTGGGGTGCTACCACCAAGGCTAACTGACCCGGATTATCAACTCGTGGAGGGTGGTCCTCTCTGCTCCATATAATGGGTTGCTCTGACCATCTCAAATACCGAGGAATTGCCGGCTCAGTAGAATTTACGGCCCTCTTATGAACCTTATGGTCATGTTTGCATAAGCTAGTGGTAAACACATGGTACTGCCCACCACTCAACTGTTTCGGATGGCTTTGATAACCCGACTACTGCTGTTGTTGCCCTCCCTGACCAGACTGCTGTTGATTATTTCCACCCGAATGTCCCTGAAAACCGGAGTTTGAACTGCCGCCCGGGCCATGAAAGCCGCCAGCCCCTGAACCGCCGCCAGATCCATGACTGCAATCAAAGGTATTGGAATTTTTAAACGCCTTCATGATCGCGCAATCTTTCCACAGGTATGTGGCGGGGCGCTCCCGGGTATCGTGTCTCGGGCAGGGCTCCTTGAGTAGCTGCTCAAGAGATGGGCATGACCCGCCGGATCGAGGCGGCTTACCCTTACGTCTCTGATTGTTACCCTGTGCATCAGAGTTGGCTACAAACTCCGGGTTGCCGTCTGCCTTACGCTTATTGCCGCTTTGATTCACCGGGTTGTGTTGTTGACCCTTTCCATTGTCGTTCCTTTTTCCCTTCCCTGTCTTATCATCGTCAAATGCGGGATCCTTGGTACTATCAGAATCGGCATATTTGACTAAAGCCGCCATTAGCGTACCCATATCCTTGCAGTCACGTTTAAGGCGCCCCAGTTTCTGCCTCAGCGGCTCAAAGCTCCAATTCTTCTCCAACATAAGGACTGCAGAGCCGGCATCCATCTTATCAAATGAATGAATTATCTCCTTGACCTGGCGTACCCAATGGGTGGTGGATTCACCCTCCCCCTGCTTACAATTCGTCAAGTCCACGATCGACATATATTGCTTACAGGTGTCCTTGAAGTTCTGGATGAAACGGGCTTTTAACTCCTCCCATGAACCAATGGAATTGGGTGGTAAACCTTTTAACCAAGACCGGGTCATTCCATCTAACATCATGGTGAAATATTTAGCCATTGCCGCGTCACTGACTTCCAACAGCTCCATGGCCATCTGATAACTCTCGATCCATGCTCCAGGCTGTAAGTCGGCCGTGTAATTTGGCACCTTTCGAGGTCCCTTGAAGTCCTTGGGCAGGCACACGTTGCGCAAAGCCGGTACCAAACAAGGAACACCACCGGTTCTAGTGGCTACTCCCGTCTCAACAGAAGTCGTTGGATACTCTGGAATATCCTGATGAGCCGCCTGTTGAGCCGCTAGCTGAGCCGCCCGCTCGTTCTCCTGACGTACTCGGTCTTGCACCGGGTTATAGCCACCGTGTTAGTTACGGCGTTGGGCGTTGCTTGACAAAGCTTCAGATTCCATGTGCCTGCTATAACTCGGGCTCCGGTTCTGACGAGGCAGTGCTAACCAAGGCGGAGGAGTTGAATGAATCCTGTCCCTGCTGTAAGAATAGGTCTCTTGCTGAGCCAGGGCCGTCTGGAGGAGCTCTCTGACCCTCCGGGTCTCCACCACTGTCGACTCATTACCGTCCATGGGCAGAGCCGCCAAGCGCGCCAAAGCCGTGATTAAGTTCTCCATGGGGTTGGAAAAGTGACCCTCCGGTATCGGCACATAACACGGTGGTGCCATGCTCACATGAGGAGGTGGCATCTCTCGAGGCTGAGCCGGTCCTCCTGCTCCGGCTGTCATAAACTGATTGGCATCTGGTGGGTTACTTGGGCCGGCTCCGGGTGTGGCGAAAAGAACCTGAGGGTCGTAATTCGGAGGTAAACGGGATTGGGTCTTCTGGTGTCTCCTCCTCATTACCTCATTGGACGCGTTTAAGCTCATCGTGAGCTGGTAAGCTTCTGACTGCAACCGTTGTGCCTGAGCATCGAGAGCCACCAGCTCTGTAGCTAGTCTAGTATCCTCAGCTGCCAAGGCCTCCTTGGCCTAAGCTATCTCCTCACGTACTCGTGCCACCTCTGCGCCATGCTCATCTTTGTTCGCATGGATAACCGTGGCGGTTAACAGGGCTGTAAGCTTGTCCATGAGGTCTATCAGCACCTGAGCCAGTGGGCGCACAGGGCCACCTGCCCCGGCTGTCCCTATCCCGGATGTTATTGCTACAGCAGCTGTAGAATTAGAGTCGGGCTGAGTCCTAGCCATAAAGATTCCTGCCCATCTTGGCGGCTCATAGGGGTCTGGAATACTGATGCCATTGGAATAGCCCCCGAGCACGCCGTCTTGCACCTGGTATAACTAATCTATTGAACCGGCGGACGAGTCACCGTCTGAGAGGACGGCCATCTCACCACCATCTTCAGAACCTTCAGAAAGTTCCTCTCCGTGGATACAGCCCACGAAAGCATGCTTCATGATGGGTTGAGCTCGGGTCTTCCTCGCACGCTGAGCCGTCTCGATGAGGTCGGTGCTGCTATCCGGCTCAGGTCCCGGCTCTCCGATCCGGCCGATGAAGACGTGGATTCCGCCGTAGGGGACCCGGTACCCGTACTCGATTGAGCCGGCGTTGGGGCCCCAGCCTTCGTCGTCGATGTAGATCTTGCCGTGATGACTCTTGGTCATCCGGCCCACTACATATCCCTTGAGCCCTTCGAAGTTGCCCTTCAAGAACTCAAATCCACCGTGCGTTGGCCCCACGGTGGGTGCCAACTGTCGTGGAATTGTCACGTCAGATGTCCTCGTGAAAGGACTTAGTTGTGGAGCCATCGCAACTAGGAAGCTTGAAGGGGTTAATCGGGACAAGGGACACGAGAGGTTTTTATACTAGTTCGGCCCCTTACGGTGAAGGTAAGGCCTACGTCTAGTTGGGTTGGTATTGATGTCTCGATGACCAGGGAGTGAGATACGCTATGCCTGGCTCTCGGTGAGTTGTTTTTTCTGCCTTAAACCGCCAGCAGGTCATCCCCTTATATACACGGGTTGACGCCCTCTGGCTTACAGAGTCCCGACAGGCTTATAAACAGTGTCCGGCTCGGTGACTAGTTAAATCTACCGTATGATACAAGTCATGCCATTATGGCGGTTTACTACAACGGGCCTTAAGTCGCCTGTGGGCTTAAGCCCTTTATTGAACCGCCATCTTCATGCTTGGTTTTGGGCTCCCTTCTGGTAAGTCTTCTTTGCGTAACCCGGCCCCTCCTGGGCGCTTACACAAATAGTTACATCCCCAACACCTGGGGTGCCGTGAATTTGACATGGACGGTCGAGTATGCGGTCTAGACTGGACGTGCCCGAATTGTTTCTTTTGAATGGTTTCTTCCTTTGACTGGTCTTAGAGCCGCTGAATCCAACATTGATAGCTGTGTCTTCGGTGCTATCGCCGTTGTTTCGACGTTTGTGTTTACTGTGTCAGGGCTTGCCGTTGTCATCTCTGGATTTAGAAGTTCCAGGTTTACTTGAGGTGTTGTTGCTACGAGCTAGCCAGCTGTCCTCGCCCGCATAGAAGCGGGTCATAAGCGTCGTAAGGGCTGCCATGGACCTCGGCTTCTCTTGTCCGAGGTGTCGGGCGAGCCATTCGTCCCAGATATTATGCTTAAAGGCCGCTAGGGCTTCGACATCCGGACAGTTGACGATTTGGTTCTTTTTAGTTAAGAACTGACTCCAGAATTTCCTGGCTGACTCTCCGGGCTATTGTGTTATATGACTTAAGTCATCAGCGTCCGGAGGTCGTACATAAGTGCCCTAAAAGTTGTCAAGGAATGCATCTTCCAGGTTCTCCCAACTGCCAATGGAGTTTTTGGGCAGACTGTTCAACCAGTGTCGAGCTGGTCCCTTGAGTTTTTAGCGGGAGATACTTGATGGCATGGAGATCATCGTTGCGGGCCATATGAATGTGGAGAAGAAAGTCTTCGATCCATACCATGGGATCTGTTGTCCCATCATATGGTTTGATGTTTAGGGGTTTAAACCCTTCTGGGAATTCATGTTCCATTACTTCCTCAGTGAAGCATAGGTGGTGTGTGGCGCCTCTATGCCGGGCTACTTCGCGACGCAGTTCGGATGAAGCTGGTCTGCTGTATTCAGCCCGGACGGATTTGTATTTAGTGTACCCGCATGACAGTCATCGTCACGCGTTGGGGCGCGCCCCCGTGTTCCATAGATCGATCTAGGCTGTCCTGCTTTGTTTTCCAAGTCATATCGCAGGTCATGTGTGTATCCCCGAGCCTTTGTGTTTCTATTTGTTCGGCGATGGGGTGTGGGCTGGTCTTCGGACTGATATGCCGCTTTATCTCGGACACGTGGTGGTCGGTCAGCCACA
Organism: Triticum aestivum; assembly: GCF_018294505.1. Taxonomy (NCBI): domain Eukaryota; kingdom Viridiplantae; phylum Streptophyta; class Magnoliopsida; order Poales; family Poaceae; genus Triticum; species Triticum aestivum. The sequence goes on from NC_057798.1 coordinate 618,708,456, forward strand.
TCATGCGTTGGTACTGTGGGCTCTAGTGCCTCGTCCTCAAATTGAGGTAGCAACCTGCGCTTCGGGTAACTTTTGGTTGGGCGCTCGAGTCCGTATTCCTCGGCTGCCAGGGCCTCAGTCCATCTATCAGTGAGCAGATCTTGACCAGCTTGAAGCTGCTATTGTTTTTTCTTCGGCCTCTTTGCAGTGGCTATAAGCCGGCGCTTGAAGCGCTCCTGCTCGACGAGATCCTCAGGCACGGTAAATTCTTCGTCGCCGAGGCTCACCTCATCCTCGGAGAGAGGCATGTAATTATCGTCCTCCGAGTCTTCATTTATGGCCTGTTCATCCGGGCTGGCTTGCTCGTCTCCCGTCCGACCTGTTCGAAGCTTGCCTGGGTGGGGTCGTCTTTGTTGTCTCCGGCATCGTCCATAGTGCTATTGTCTCTTGTGCCGGTATCACTGTTTTTACCATGGCATGGTTTAGAGCGGTGCCGCTGATGTCAACGCTTCGGCTACCTCTCAGGAAGCTTATCTTCAACTGTATCCTTTTTGTCCTCGCCATTGTCTTCTTTGGGAGTATCCACCATGTAAATGTCATATGACGAGGTGGCTGTCCAGTGCCTCGTGGGTGGTGGTTCCTGTTCTTCTCCGGCATCGTAGTCCATACCGTCGATGTCTTCAGAGAGAAAATCAAGCATGTCGGTCAAGTCGTCGACAATGGCTATCAAGTGGGTGGTGGGTGGGTAACGAAGTTCTTCGTCGTTCGCTTCCCACTCAAGCCGGACATAGTTCGGCCAATAATCTCCTGACAAGGAGACAGAATTTAATGATTTTAACACGTCTCTCAATGGCGAGTGTTGGAAGATGTCCATGGAGCTGAACTCCAAGATTGGCGCCCAGTCAGGTTCGATGGGCGCGGATACACGCGGTTCAGAACCTATGGCCGGAGACGAGTCCGAGGGTCCGACGACACATACCTCGTTGGAGGTTGAATCTGTTTTCGGCTATAGCGCCGTTGAGTACGCGACTTCCATGGCGGGGTCCGTCCTCCCATCCTCGGATGGCACGATCTGCACCGGATCTAAGGCCAGGGCAGTTACAGGCGCTGTCTCCTGAGCATGATCCGATGACAGTTTTAAGGCATGTTCATCGTGGCTACAGGGTGTGGTTGTCATGGGCTCGAATCTGTCGAAGACCAAGTCTCCGTGGATGTCGGTGGTGTAGTTCAAGCTTCCAAACCTGACCTGATGGCCAGGGGCGTAGCTGTCGATCTGCTCCAGATGGCCAAGCGAGTTGGCCTGTAGTGCGACGCTGACGAATACGAAGATCTGTCCAAGGAGAAAAATCTCACCCTGGACCGCGTCGTTGTAGATGATTGAAGGAGCCATCAAGCCTTATGGTGACGACGCAGTGGAACTCTCAATGAAAGCACCAATGTCGGTGTCAAAACCGGCGGATCTTGGGTAGGGGGTCCCGAACTGTGCGTCTAAGGCTAATGGTAACAAGAGGCGGGGGACACGATGTTTACACAGGTTCAGGCCCTCTCTATGGAGGTAATACCCTACTTCCTGCTTGATTGATCTTGATGATATGAGTATTACAAGAGTTGATCTACCACAAGATCGTAGAGGCTAAACCCTAGAAGCTAGCCTATGATTATGATTGTTGTTGTCCTACGGACTAAACCCTCCGGTTTATATAGACATCGGAGGGGGCTAAGGTTACACAGAGTCGGTTACAGAGAAGGGAATCTACATATCTGAATCGCCAAGCTTGCCTTCCACGCAAAGGAGAGTCCCACCCGGACACGGGACAAAGTCTTCTATCTTGTATCTTCATAGCCCAACAATCCGGTACATGTATGTAGTCCGGCTGTCCGAGGACCCCTTAATCCAGGACTCCCTCACATACTACATCACAACCATTTTAAAATGCATGTTGGCATGCAAGACAAACCATTATAAACTCCTAGCTAATTAAACATGGCATGAGTAACTATAATCTCTAATTGTCATTGCAAACATGTTTCATTGATAATGGGTTGAATCAAGAACAATGAGCTAATAATATTTACAAAAACAAAATAGGCCGAGTTCATACCAGCTTTTCTTCATCTCAATCATTTCATCAAATATCGTCATTATTGCCTTTCAGTTGCACGACCGAATGATGTGAATAATAACAAGAGTGCATGTGCATTGGACTAAGCTAGAATCTACAAGCATTTATTTAAACGAGAAGACAAGGTAATATGGGTTCTTTGTTAGATCAATCAATAATGCATATGAGAGACACTGAACATTTTCATCGTAGTCTTCTCCTTACGACCCAAAGAAAAGAAAAGAAATTTAGAGAAACACACTAAAATATTGTTGGAGTTTTTGTTTTTCTGAAGAAAGAAAATTAATGAAGGTAAAACAAAAACGAGAAAAACTATTTATATGAGAAGGCTCCCAACAAGCAAAAGAAGAACGATAAATCTTTTTGGCTTTTCTTTTAATACTACTACAAATTAAGAACTAGAAAGGAAAAACAAAACAAAAAGGAAATGAGAAATATTTTTGGGTTTTCTCAAAGTTTTTCAAACACACAAGAAGAAAGCAAGAAAATAAACTAACATGGATAATACAATGAAAAAATATGAACACCGACAACTGGAATGAATGTGTGAACATGAATGTAATGTCGGTGAGAAATATGTACCTCCCCAAGCTTAGGCTTTTGGCCTAAGTTGGTCTATGGCCACGGCTGGCCTGGATAAAATCCAGAGTTGTAGTTGGGGTTGTACTCAATTGCAGACGCCACCGCTTTGCGATCTGCCTCATGAAGGCGGGCGGTCTCCCTCGCCCTCTCATACTCGCCTGCCTCCTCTCTGGTTATGAAATATCTTCGCTTCACATGAAAGTCAAAGAAAGAAGGAGCGGGAAGCATAACATGGACGACGTGACTCAAGTCAAAGATTAGGGTGTATTGAAATGGCAATTCAAACCTCTCAAGAAACTAGTAGCGCACCATAACATCGTAATCAAGGAAAGCAGGTGGTAATTGGGTGTCATTGATGTCGCTTGAACTACGTCGGTATTCCCCAAAGAGGAAGGGATGATGCAGCACAACTACGGTAGGTATTTCCCTCACTGATGAGACCAAGGTTATCAAACTAGTAGGACAACCAAGCAACACTATGTAAATGGTACATGCACACAAATAACAAATACTTGTAACCTGATGTGTTAAAGGGGTTGTCAATCCCTTTCGGGTAACGGTGCAAGAAATTGTCAAGTTAATGGGATAAAAATGTAGTAGATTGATAGACGCAAATAAAAGCAAATAAAACTCAGTGAAATATTTTTGGGTTTTTGATAATATAGATCTGAAAATAAAAGTGGAAAATAAAAGAAAAGGCAAATAGCAATATAGATCTGAAAATATATGATGAGAAAATAGACCCGGGGGGCGTAGATTTCACTAGTGGCTTCTCTCGAGAAAAATAGCTTACGGTGGGTAAACAAATTACTGTTGGGCAATTGATAGAACTTCAAATAATTATGACGATATCTAGGCAATGATCATTATATAGGCATCACATCCAGGATTAGTAGATCGACTCCTGCATGCATCTACTACTATTACTCCACACATCGACCACTATCCAGCATGCATCTAGTGTATTAAGTTCATGGAGAAACGGAGTAATGCAATAAGAACGATGACATGATGTAGACAAGATTTATTCATGTAGGAATAGACCCCATCCTGTTATCCTTAATAGAAACGATGGATACATGTCATGTCCCCTTTTGTCACTGGGATTGAGCGCCATAAGACCCAACCCATCACAAAGCACCTCTTCCCATGGCAAGAAAAATTGATCTAGTCGGTCTAACTAAAGCAAAGATTCGAAGAAGAAATACGAGGCTATAAGTAATCATGCATATAAGAGATCAAAAGACTCAAATAACATTCATGGATAAAAACTTAGATCTGATCATAAACTCAAAGTTCATCGGATCCCAACAAACACACCGCAAAAAGAGTTACATCAAATAGATCTCCAAGATACCATTGTATTGAGAACCAAAAGAGAGAGAGGAAGCCATCTAGCTACTAAATACGGACCCGAAGGTCTACAATGAACTACTCACGCATCATCGGAGAGGCACTAATGGGGATGATGAACCCCTCCGTGATGGTGTCAAGATTGGATTTGTGGTTTCTCAAACTTGCGGCGGCTGGAATTGTGTTTCGTTGACTCCCCTAGGGTTTTTGGATTTTCTGGGTATTTATAGAGCAAAGAGGCGGTGCGGGAGGCGTCCAACGTGGGCACAACCCACCAGGCGTGCTTGGGCCCCCAGGCATGCCAATGTGGGTTGTGCTCCCCTCGGAGCCCCCTCTGGTACTTCCTTGGCTCATCGTGTGTCTTCTGGTCCAAAAAATCTCCAAAAAGATTCGCTGTGTTTGGGCCCTATTTGGTATTGATTTTCTATGAAGTAAAAAATGATCAAAAAATAGCAACTGGCACTGGGCACTATGTCAATAGGTTAGTCCCAAAAAATGATATAAAGTTGCTATAAAATGATTATAAAACATCCAAGATTGATAATATAACAGCATGGAACAATCAAAAATTATAGATACATTGGAGACGTATCAGCATCCCCAAGCTTAATTCATGCTCGTCCTCGAGTAGGTGAATGATAAAAACATAATTTTTGATGTGGAATGTTGCCTAACATGTTCATCACATAATATTTTCTTTTGTAGCATGGACATTGGGACTTTTATATGATTCAAAGCAATAGTCTAGTTTTGACATGAAGATTTCAATACTCAAGCATATCAACAAGCAACCATGTATTTTCAAAATAACAATGCTAAAGCAAGTTATCCCTAGCCCATTATGCTCGATCATTGATCCATTCATGAAACACACTCGCATATTAGCTGCACCCAATGCTCAAGTACGATCATTGTGTCCCTTAGTTGGTGCTTTATAAGAGAAGATGGAGACTCAAATAAAAATAAAAATTGCATAAAGTAAACAGAAAGGCCCTTCGTAGAGGGAAGTAGGGAGTTGTAGAGGTGCCAGAGCTCAAAGCGGAACAGATAGAGATAAAACATTTTGGGTGGCATGCCTTTCCTGTGAACGAAAACGACCGAGTAATTCCCAACACTTTCCATTTTAGATATATCATAGGCGGTTCCCAAACAGAAAATAAAGTTTATTCGTTTTTCCACCATACTTTCACATTCCACGTCTAACTGAATCCACGGGTGTCGTCCATACCAACACTTTCCAAGGAATTTATTATTGACAACATAAAGTAAATTCATTTTTCATTTCGGGACTGCGCATCCCTAATACCTTTGTCGTACTCTCGTGCAATGACAAGTGAATAAACACTCATCTTGAGAATAACACATCTAGCATGGAAAATATTGGCCACCCCCTGCCACTTCATGAGTGGTACAAGCACGCAAAAAGGAAATCTATTTTGAAGATTAGGGATGGCACATACAAATTTGCTTAGAACGGCACAGAAATACCGCATATAGGTAGGTATAGTGGACTCATGTGGCAAAATTGGGTTTAAGGATTTTGGATGCACAAGTAGTATTTCTACTTAGTACAAGTGAAGGCTAGAAAAAGATTGAGAAGCATCCAACCAAGAAACGAAAAATCACATAAGCGAGCATTAAGCATAACTAAACCAAATAATGCACCACAAGTAGGATGTAATTTCATTGCATAACTATTGACTTTCATGCTTGCATAGGGAATCACAAACCTTAACATCAATATTCTTACTAAAGCATAATTACTCATTAACATGACTCACATATCACTATCATCATATTGCAAAACTATTACAAATAATCAAGTTTATTTTGTCCAATGATCTTCATGAAAGTTTTTTTACATCCCTCTTGAATATCTATCACTTTGGGACTAATTTCAATATGTTGCTTTTGATCCAACATGATCCGAAAGGCTTTGCTTGGCACAAACACTAAAAACACAATCATAACAGAGGCATAATTGTGCAAACAATCAAGAACAGAAAGAAAAAGACAAAAATAAATTGTATTCATTGGGTTGCCTCCCAACAAGCGCTATTGTTTTACGCCCCTAGCTAGGCATAATGCAAAGATCTAAGTATTGTCATCTTTGGTTCTAGAACCATAAGATCCCTCGTGATTGATTCATATGGTGGCTTAATTCTTGTTCCATGGAAGTGTTTCATACCCTTCCTTAGTGGGAATTGAAATGTAATATTGCCTTCTTTCATATCGATCACGGCACCGATAGTACTTAAAAATGGTCTACCAAGTATAATTGGACAAGACAAATTACAATCAATCTCAAGAACAATTAAATCAATGAGCACATAATTCCTATTTGCAAGAATAAGAACATCATTAGTTCTTCCCATAGGCTTTTTAATAGTAGAATCCACCAAGTGCAAATTTAAAGAACACTCTTCAATATTGGTAAGACCAAGCACATTTCGGAATTGTAGAAACACTAGCACCTAAGTCACATAAAGTAAAACACTCATAATTTTTAATCTTTACTTTGATAGTAGGTTCCCATTCATCATGTAATTTTCTAGGAATTGGAATTTCTAATTCCAACTTTTCCTCAAAAGCTTTCATCATGGCATCAACAATCTGTTTAGTGAAAGCTTTATTTTGCTCATAAGCATGGGGTGAATTAATCATCGATTGCAACAAAGAAATACAATCAATTAAATAGAAACTATCATAATTAAAGTCTTTGTAATACAAGAGAGTGGGTACATCACTAGTTAAAGTTTTGACCTCTCCTAACCCACTTTTATCAATTTTCTCCAAAAGATTTTCACCCTTCGAATCATTGGGACGCCTTCTAGCTAAAGTTGACTCTTCTCCAATCCCTTTATCATCAATTTTAATCATACTAAACAAGGAATCAATAGAGGAAACACCAATCACTTTAAGATCTTCATCACATTTATGAAAGCAATCACTAGAAAATGCCTTTTCTAAGAATTCTCTTTTAGTTTAAGCATAGCGGTTTTTTTCTTACTTTCATCCATAGAAACATATAGGGATTTAATTGATCCTCAACCTTAGGCACAAAAAATTTCATCTTGAGATTTTCTACATTATGAGAAATTATATCAATACTTTTAGACATATCATCAATCTTATTCAACTTTTCTTCTATCGTGGCATTGAAAACCTTTTCAGTATTGATAAATTCTTTAATATTATTCTCAAGATCGGAGGTGTTCCTATTATTATTGTAAGAAGGATTACCATAGGAATTACCATAATTATTACAGGAATTACTAGGAAAAGGCCTAGGATTAAAATTACCTCTATAAGCATTGTTATTGAAATTGTTTCACGAGATAAATTTTACATCTATGGCATCACTATTTTGCTCAATCAAAGTAGACAAGGGCACATCAATAAAATCAATAGGAGCACTTTTATTAGCAACCAGTTTCAAAAGAGCATCAACTTTTTCACTCAAAGTACTAATTTCTTCAACCGAATTAACTTCTTTACTAGTAGGTGCCCTTTCGGTATGCCATTGTGAATAATTTTCCATAATATTATCAAGTTGTCGACGTCCTGGATATGGGGGTATCTAGCCCTGCCTGTCTGCGGCCCACCATGTGTCTCCATCGTCGGCCTGGTACGACCCAACTTCAGCATCAGCATCGCAAGACCCTCGCGAGTGGCCAAGCCTCACGAGGCGGACGACGCCAAGACCCCTGAAGGAAGCAGCCTCCTCAAGAGGGCTCCTGAGGGGCGGAGAGTTCTATGCAAGATACCTCGCAAGGCTTAGCTGACGTGAGCCATGATGACCAAGGCCAGGCGGGCACCAGGCGGGCGCAAAGCGCAGGTTTCCTCTTCGGTGCAAGAGAGGCAAGCCACAGGCACGGAGTCCCGAGGAATCAACCAAAGGTTGCCATTTCGGTGCCATGAGACCAAGACCGCCAGGACGGCAGGACGGAGGTCATCAGCGAGCCCACCGCAGCGTCACGACCAGAGGCTTTTCGCAGGCGAAGACTACTTTTGTTAGGATAGACTGTACTTCTTGTCCCCTTTCAAATCCCGCCGTTGTGGAATCCCTTCCCGCTCATATTTGGGAAGAGGACCAAGGCCACTATAAATAGGACTAGCCACCACCATAGGAAGGGGGGATCCATTCGGACCAAAACCACCACACTAGCTCAAGAACACCTCTCCTCCGGAGGCTTGTTCATCCACTGTACTTGTTCATCCATAGCCCCTCGAGGCAATCCACCTCACCACACTGGAGTAGGGTATTACACCACAATGGTGGCCTGAACCAGTATAAATCTCTGTGTCTTTGTGTCTCTTTGACGCGTTAGGCCTAGGAAGATCACGAGTAGGCAGGCTGGGCAGGTTGAGATCTCCGCACGCACCCCCAGAGTTTGAACCTCTCACAGGTTGCCGGATTCTGAAATCCGACACAAGCAATTTAGTAGCTTCACTCAAAGTAATTTCCATAAAAGTACCCCCCGCGGCGGAATCTAAAAGATTTCTAGAGACAAAATTCAATCCTGCATAAATTTTTTGAATGATCATCCAAAGATTTAAACAATGAGTGGGACAATTTCTTAGCATCAATTTTGTTCTTTCACAAGATTGCGCAACATGTTCATGCTCAAGTTTCTTAAAGTTCATGATTTGAGTCCTAAGGGAAATAATTTTTGCGTGCGGAAAATACTTAGTAATAAAAGCATCTTTGCACTTATCCCAAGAATCCATACTATTGCGAGGCAAAGAAGAAAACCAAATTTTTGCACGATCTCGCAAAGAAAATGGAAAAAAATTCAACTTCACGATATCATTGTCCACATCTTTTTTTTTCTTTTGCATATCGCATAATTTTATGAATGTGTTAAGATGGGATGCGGCATCCTCATTACGAGTACTGGAAAATTGATCTTTCATAAAGAGATTCAACAAAGCGACATTAATATCACAAGACTCGCACTAGTGGTGGGAGGAGCAATCGGAGTGCTAATAAAATCACTGTTGCTGGTATTGGAGAAATCACACAACTTGGTGTTCTCTTGAGTCATTGTGACTACGCCAACAAGATTGCACTCAAAAACAGATCTAACGAGAAAACGGTGAACAAAAAAGGGGCAAATAAAATGGAATTTTTTTGTGAAGTGGGGGAGATGAAAACGAGAGGCAAATCGCAAATAATGTAAATTGCAAGGAGATGATATTTGTGATTAGGAACCTGATAGATGTTGATGATGTCACCCGGCAACAGCGCGAGAGATTCCTTTTGATGTCGCTTGAACTACATCGTTATTTCCCCAAAGAGGAAGGGATGATGTAGCACAACTATGGTAGGTATTTCCCTCAATGATGAGATCAAGGTTATCAAACCAGTAGGAGAACCAAGCAACACTATGTAAACGGTACCTGCACACAAAGAACAAATACTTGCAACCCGATGTGTTAAAGGGGTTGTCAATCCCTTTCGAGTAACGGTGCCAGAAATTTTCAAGTTGGCGGGATAAAATTGTAGTAGATTGATAGAAAAAGATGCAAATAAAAGCAAATAAAACTCAGCAACATATTTTGGGGTTTTTGATAATATAGATCTGAAAATAAACGTGGCAAATAAAAGAAAAGGTAAATAGCAATATAGATCTGAAAATATATTATGAGAAAATAGACCCGAGGGCCATAGATATCACTAGTGGCTTCTTTCGAGAAAAATAGCATAAGGTGGGTAAACAAATTACTGTTGGGCAATTGATAGAACTTCAAATAATTATGATGATATCCGGGCAATGATCATTATATAGGCATCACGTTCAAGATTAGCAGACTGACTCCTGCCTAAATCTACTACTGTTACTCCACACATCGCCCGCTATCCAGCATGCATCTAGTGTATTAAGTTCATGGAGAAACAGAGTAATGCAATAAGAACGATGACATGATGTAGACAAGATCTATTCATGTAGGAATAGACCCCATCTTGTTATCCTTACCAACACCGATACATACGTGTCATGTCCCCTTCTGTCACTGGGATTGAGCACCATAAGATCGAACCCATCACAAAGCATCTCTTCCCATGGCAAGAAAAATCAATCTAGTTGGCCTAACTAACCAAAGATTCGAAGAAGAAATACGAGGCTATAAGTAATCATGCATATAAGAGATCAAAAGACTCAAATAACTTTCATGAATAAAAACATAAATCTGGTCATAAACTCAAAGTTCATTGGATCCCAACAAACACATCGCAAAAAGAGTTACATCAAATAGATCTCCAAGAGACCATTGCATTGAGAATCAAAAGAGAGAGAGAGAGAGGAAGCCATCTAGCTACTAACTACGGAACCGAAGGTCTACAATGAACTACTCACGCATCATCAGAGAGGCACCAATGAGGATGATGAACCCCTCCGTGATGGTGTCTAGATTGGAGCTGTGGTTTCTAGAACTTGCGCGGCTGGAATTTTGTTTCGTCGACTCCCCTAGGGTTTTTGGATTTTCTAGATATTTATAAAGCAAAGAGCCGGTGCGGGGGCGGCTGAGGTGGGCACAACCCACCAGGGCGCGCCTGGGCCCCTAGGCGTGCCCAGGTGGGTTGTGCTCCCCTTGGAGCCTGTCGGGGATATACCCCACGGCGTAAACCGGTCGGAAGTATAACCCGGCCGGACTAGACGACTCACTAAGTGACCCGCACGAGCCTGGCAACTCATGGGTGACCCGGCGAGTGGGTCGGAGGAACGACAAGACCCGGTGGCCCAGAAAGCGGTTTATGGAAGGACGGATCATGTTATGGTGGGCCGGTTTATGAGGAAAGCACAAGGAATATTTTCCTACAAAGGAAGCAAGACTAGGACTCCACTTGTAATAGAGTAATCCTAATCCAACTAGGACTAGTCATGTAAACCGCCCCTTCAACATATATAGGAGGGGCAGGGCTCCCCAGAGAGGGACAAGGGACAAGAAACAATCTCTAGGGCTAGACACAACTAGAGGAGAGCCGGTTTACGGCTACTCCCTCATGAGCATAATGAGACCTAGCCACAAACAGCATGTAGGCTATTACTGGATGATGTTTCCCGGGGCCCGAAGCTGTCTAAATTCTTGTCTTGTGTGTTGTGTCTCTCATCCCGATCAACCCCTCTCAAGCTACCACATAGATGCGTTGGCCTCGCGACTAAGTCCTGACACTAAGGACATCTGACGTGTTAATTCTACGACAGAGCCCCCCTCTGGTACTTCCTTGGCCCATCGTGTGTCTTCTGGTCCAAAAAAATCTCCAATTTTTTTTGCTGTGTTTGGACTATGTTTGGTATTGATTTTCTGCGAAGTAAAAAACTACAACTGGCATTGGGCACTATGTCAATAGGTTAGTCCCTAAAAATGATATAAAGTTGCTATTAAATGATTGTAAAACATCCAAGATTGTATAACAGCATGGAACAATCAAAAATTATAGATACGTTGGAGACGTATCAGTCATCATTTATTATACGTACCCTAAGATGGTTAGCTAAATAGGTGGCATAAATCCCAGCAAAGAAATCTCCCTCTAAGGTGTTATTGTGTAGCCGACGTGCGACAATAGCCCCTAGGTTATATTTTATGTCATTCATTACTGCGCTTTTAAGAACACTCAAATCAGAAGCGCAAAGGTGACGATGATCATGTTTACCATTAATACATCTACCTAAGAAGAGAGCAAAATAATGTAAAGCAGGAAAGTGAATGCTCCCCAAAGAGGCTCATCTTATAGCTCTAGTTTCTCCTATTGTAATGCTAGCAAGGAACTCCGAATAATCAGTTATTCTTGGTTTAGTGCAAGTGCCCCAGTGTGGGATTTTGCAAGATTCATTAAATTCCTCGAGGTCCATGATATATGATTTATCATAAAGATCAATTAAATAAAATAGATTGTGTAGCTCATCGGTCTGAATACTTAAATCTCCGTACAAAAGAATCTGTAGGGTTGCAATGCTATAAGCACTTATCTGACAAGAAGTTCGTTAGACCGGTGTTGCGTACATACATATCAAATTCTTCCTTGAAACCTGCATGAGTCATGAAATAACCCAACGGCCATTCACAAGGCTGCACTAGAGCTTCCCACTATGGTTCAAGGTTCGGCTCTCGTATCGCAGGTCTTGCAAATTTCTTCTTCTGCGAGGAACCACCTTGGAACACTTTCCTAAACATTTTCTTCCTCTGAAAATTTTCTAAATATTTTAGTGACTCAAAATAAAAGTGAACAGAACTCAATAAAACTAATAACAACTACTCCCAAAAGTGTCTAGAGGCTATATCATGCAACCAAAACTACTTTGGACCATAGAAATTTGACATGCAAGCTCAAGAACAAGGTCACCACAACAGCAAAATTTTGCAATATATAAAGCACTAGAACAAAAACTAATTGGACCATTGGAGGAGTCACATACCGAACAACAATCCCCCAAAATAGTTTTGCAAATGGACCTTTGAGCAAGGAGATCGAAAATGGCAGCAAGAATGAGCAAGAACACGATTTTGAGCAATGGGGTGATTTTTTCTAAAGGAAGACGATGTGGATGGGTGCTGTCATAGGTGAGGGAGATCCACATGGGACCCACAAGCCCTGTAGGCGTGCCCAAGGGGCGTGGGTGCACCCTGTGGGCTTGTGGACCACTGGTGCACCTCCCTAAGGTGTTTTCAGTGCCAAAAATTCTTAAATATTCTGGAAAAATGATACCAAATTTTTAGGGTATTTGGAGAACTTCAATTTCCTGGTCATTTTTTTATTGCACGGATAATTCAGAAAACAGAAAAATAATAGTAATTCTACTTTATTTATTCTAAATAACAGAAAGTAAAAAGTGGGTAGAGAGAGTTGTGTTCACTAAATTCATTCATCTCATGCCCGTCAAAAGGAATCCATTAATAAGGTTGATCAAGTCTTATTAACAGCTTCTTCCGAATGACATGAAACCGGAGAATCTTCGTATAACACTATGTTACCTCAATGGGGATATGCATGTCCACAACAATAAGAATATCATATTTCCTTTTAATAGTAGGAATAGGGAATTTAAAACCTGCAATAATAATTGTTGAAATTTCTCCAATAGAGTTGATACTATTAACTTGAGGTTGTTTCTTCGAAAAAGTGTACCGTATGCACATTACCATTAACATGAAAAGTGACATTGCCCTTGTTGCAATCAATAACAGCCCCTGTAGTATTCAAGAAGGGTCTACCAAGGATGATCGACATACTATCGTCCTTGGGTATACCAAGAATAACAAAGTTCGTTAAAATAGTAACATTTGCAACTATGACAGGCACATCCTCACAAATACCGATGGGTATAGCAGTTGATTTATCGGCCATTTGCAAAGAGATTTCAGTTGGTTTCAACTTATCCAAATCAATTCTACAATACAAAGAGAAAGGCATAACACTAACACCGGCTCCAAGTTCACATAAAGCAGTTTTAACATAGTTTCTTTTAATGGAGCATGGTATAATTGGTATTCCTGGATCTCCCAGTTTCTTTGGTATTCCACCTTTAAATGTGTAATTAGCAAGCATGGTGGAAATTTCAGCTTCCGATATCTTTCTTTTATTTGTAACAATATCTTTCAAATACTTAGCATAAGGAGACATTTTCAGAATATCCGTCAAAGCATACGCAAAAAGACAGGTCTAAGCATTTCAACAAAGCGCTCAAATTCTTCATCATCCTTTTTCTTGGATGGTTTAGGAGGAAAGGGCATGGGTTTCTGAACCCATGGTTCTCTTTCTTTACCATGTTTCCTAGCAATGGAGTCTCTCTTATCATATCTTTTATTCTTAGGTTGTGGGTGATCAAGATCAACAGTAGGTTCTATCTCCACATCATTATCATTACTAGGTTGAGCATCAACATGAACATCATCATTATGATTGTTACTAGGTTCATGTTCATCACCAGATTGTGTCTCGGCATTAGAAATAGAAATATCATTTGGATTCTCAGGTGTGTCTGTAGCAGGTTCACTAGAAGCATGCAAAGTCCTATTATTATTCTTTTTCTTTTTAGATGGACTAGGTGCATCAGTATTAATTCTTTGAGAATCTTTCTCAATTCTCTTAGGGTAGCCTTCAGGATACAAAGGTTCATGAGTCATTTAACCTCCTCTAGTCATAACCCTAATAGCATGATCATTTGTTTTATTGTTCATCTCATTAAGCAAATCATTTTGTGCCTTGAGTACTTGCTCTACTAGGGTTTTTACCATGGAAGCATGTTTACTAACAATCTTAAGATCATTATTAGTTCTAAACATATAGTCACTCAAGTGTTCAAGCATATAATCATTTCGTTTCAATTGTCCACTAACATATGCATTGAAGTTTTCTTGTTTAACAATAAAGTTATCAAATTCATCCAAGCATTGACTAGCAGATTTAGTATAACGAATATCACCTTCATCTAATCTATAGAGAGAATTTACCTCTACTACCTGTGTCGGGGTATTAAGACCATGTATTTCTTCAATAGGTGGTAAATTCTTAATGTCTTTAGTTTTAATACTTTTTTCTTTCATAGATTTCTTTGCCTCTTACATATCTTCAGGACTGAGAAATAGAATACCTCTCTTCTTCAGAATTGGCTTAGTAGGTGGTTCGGTATGAGTCCAATCATTATCATTACTCAATATATTATTCAATAGTACTTCAGCTTGTTCGACAGTTTGTTCCCTGAAAACACAACCAACACAATTATCTAGGTGGTCCCTAGAAGCATCGGTTAGTCGATTATAAAAGATATCAAGTATTTCATTTTTCTTGAGAGGATGATCAGGCAAAGCATTAAGTAATTGGAGAAGCCTCCCCCAAGCTTGTGGGAGACTCTCTTCTTCAATTTGCACAAAGTTAAATATTTCCTGTAAGGCAGCTTGTTTCTTGTGAGTAGGAAAATATTTTTAGAGAAGTAATAAATCATATCCCGGGGACTATGCACACAACCAGGAGCAAGAGAATTAAACCATATCTTAACATCAACCTTTAATGAGAAAGGAAACAACTTAAGAATATAGTAATAGCAAAAAAAATTCTCATGAGCAAATAGGGTGGCTATATCATTCAGTTTAGTAAGTGTGCCACAATAGTTTCAGATTCATAACCATGGGAAGGATGAGATTCAACCAAAGTAATTAACTAATGATTGACAAAGAATTCATAATCCTTATCAGTAACAAAGATAGGTGAAGTGGCAAACTTAGGATCATATTGCATTCTAGCATTCAAAGATGTTTCTTTCCACTTGCATAATAATTTCTTAAGATCATATCTATCCTTACAAGCAAGAAAGTCCCGAGATACCTCTCCATCCATAACATAACCTTCAGGTATAACAGGCAATTCATATATAGGAGAGCTAGGACTAATGGGTATTTCAAAATTTTCAGTTTCAATAATTTCATCAGTTTCAGTAATCTATCAAGCAGAGTAGTAGCGTCATAAGCATCATCCATAGTAGAAGTAGCATCATCAATTACTTGCGACATAACAGAATCAATAGCAGGTGTAGGTGTCGCAAGCTTACACAAAACAGAAGGTGAATCAAGTGCAGAGCTAGATGGCAGTTCCTTAACTCCCCTCGTAGTAGAGAGAAAAATCTTGGTTCTAGTATCATTCAGATTCCTCATAGTGATCAAGAGATATAAATCCCAAGTGACTCAAATAATAGAGCTATGCTCCCCGGCAACGGTGCCACAAAAAGGTCTTCATACCCCACAAGTATAGGGGATCGCAACAGTTTTCGAGGGTAGAGTATTCAACACAAATTTATTGATTCGACACAAGGGGAGCCAAAGAATATTCGCGAGTATTAGCAGTTGAGTTGTCAATTCAACCACACCTGAAAGACTTAATTCTGCAGCAAAGTATTTAGTAGCAAAGTAGTACGACAGTAACGGTAACAGTGGTAACAGTAGCAATAGTAGTTGTGTAGTGATTGTAACAATAGTAGCAATGAAAGTAACTCAACAAAGATCAATATGTGAAAAGCTCGTAGGCATTGGATCAGTGATGGATAATTATGTTGGATGGCATTCATCATGCAACAATTATAACTTAGGGTGACACAGAACTAGCTCCAATTCATCAATATAATGTAGGCATGTATTCCGTATATAGTCATACGTGCTTATGTAAAAGAACTTGCATGGCATCTTCTGTCATACCCTCCCATGGCAGCGGGGTCCTAATGGAAACTAAGGGATACTAAGACCTCCTTTTAATAGAGAACCAGAACAAAGCATTAGTACTTACTGAATACATGAACTCCTCAAACTACGGTAATCACCGGAAAGAATCCCAATTATTGTCACCTTAGTATATGCGGATCATAACTCATAATAGGTGTCTACAAATTGCAAGACCGGATCGAGAACACAAATATATTCATGAAAACAAAGAAGGTTCAGATCTGAATTCATGGCACTCGGGCCCTAGTGACAAGCATTAAGCATAGCAAAGTCATAGAAACATCAATCTCAGAACATAGTGGATACTAGGGATCAAACCCTAACAAAACTAACTCGATTACATGATAAATCTAATCCAACCCATCACCAACCAGCGATCCCACGAAGGAATTTACTCACTCCCGGCAATGAGCATCATGAAATTGGTGATGGAGGAAGGTTGTTGATGATGATGGCGACGGATTCCCCTCTCCGGATCCCAAAACAGACTCCAAATCTGCCCTCCCAATGAAGAACACGAGGCCGCGGTGGCTCCATATCGTGAAACGTGATGAATCCTTCTTCCTAATTTTTTCCCTCCCGGAATAGGGTTATATAGAGTTGGAGTTGAGGCCAGAGGAGGTCTAGGGGGCTCACAAGCCCTCTAGATGTGCCCCAGGGGGCGCCCCCCAGGCTTGTGGCCTCTAGGTGGACCCCCTCTGGTTAATTCTTCCGCCAGTATTTTTTATATATTCCACAAAAATTCTCCGTAAATTTTCAGGTCAATCCGAGAACTTTGATTTCTGCACAAAAATAACACCATGGCAATTCTACTAAAAACAACATCAGTTCGGGTTAGTTCCATTCAAATCATGCAAATTAGAGTCCAAAACAAGGGCAAAAGAGTTTGGAAAAGTACATACGACGAAGACATATCATCGTCCTCCATGGTGCCCGTGTTGGTTTCCCTGCTCCTTCGTCCTCTGGATCGTCGGCGCTGTCGTTGGTGTTTAGGCGTCTCCTCACCGGGCTTGTCCCTTCTGGGCTGCCATCGCCTTTATTGTCACCATCGTCGTTGTCCTTAGGGGTGTCCACCATGTAAACATCATAGGTGGAAGTGGCCGTCCACCGACCGGTGGCAGGGGGGTTAGTGTCAGTGTGGACTGTTGATTCCATATCGTCGTCCATGTCTTCGGCCTCGTCGGAGGTGTATTCCAGCATGTCGGTTAAGTCCTCGATGGTGGCTACCAAGTGAGTGGTCGGTGGGACGTAAAATTCTCCGTGGCCTGCCTCAAGGTCCCACTGAGCGCGGGCCGACGATAGGTCGTCTGTGATGGTCATTATTTGGATCCGGTCTAGCACCTCGTTTAGCAAGGCAAGACTGGTTGGATCAGCGTGTAAGATCCTTTAGGAGTTGATCTCTGGTGTGATGATGAGGCGAGGAGTGAATTCGGTGAGGATCGACTCCTTGGCTTCGGATGCCGAACCAACGTCGGGGCTCTAAGCCATACCTGTAGCAAGGAGGGAGAGTACAGCTGGGACCGGCTCCTGGTCTAGGAGCACCGAACTAGCGTCAAGGCTCAAATCCTGATCTATGGCGGGGACAGTGAGCCCGGCTAGGGTTAACTCTGGGTCTTAAGGGGCAGGGTCGCATCCAGGCTCGAAGCCTGGTGCGCGTCGATGGTCGATCCAATGATCAGACCGAGGGGGATCCGGAAGCCGAGGCTCTGGGATTTTCAGGCGTCTCGAACGAGGCTGAGAAGCTAGTGAAGATCAGATCGCCCCGAGCATCGGCGGCATATTCCAGCTTACCGAACCTGATATGATGCTCAGATCGAGATGGCCAGTCAAATTGGCGTGCAGAACAATTTTGTCGAACGTGAAAAGATAACCGGGGATGAAAGTGTCCTGGGTGTTGATGCCTTCTCCGATGATTAGATGAGCCATTGATCCTTCGGTGATCCGGAAGTAGAACTCTCAATCGAAGCACTAATGTCGGTGTCCAAACCGGCGGATCTCGGGTAGGGGGTCCCGAGCTGTGTATCTTGGATCGATGGGGAAGAAGGGACGTGGGGCACGATATTTACCCATGTTCGGGCCCTCTCTACGAGGTAAAACCCTACATCCTGCTCGATTATATTGCTTGTGTTTATGGGGATTACAGAGTCAATCTACCACGAGATCAGATGAACTAAACCCTAGGCTAATAAGATAGTTGTTCTCTAGCCTCTATGGTCTAAATCCTCTGGTTTATATAGACACCAGGAGTATTAGGGTTACACATAGTCGGTTACAACAAGGGAATAAGCATGCCAAATCTTCTATCTTGACTTGGAGTACACACCAAGGCACCAAAGGTCTCCTGCCCGGATACAATGTCGTCCCATAGTCCAGTCCTCCAGCAGCCATAGTGTGGCCCAATTGTCCGACCCACAAGAGATAGGTCGGCAACCCGAGGACCCCCTAGTCCAGGACTCCCTCAACGGTCACTCTTACACGCGAGTCAGGCATGTTTTCATCATCGACGTAGCATCCCCCACGACCACGCCACCCCCCTTGCCTCTATCACCGTCGGCAATGCTCCAAGCCCGTCTTCCACGTTCAACGTTCAATGCCATAGTCGCCTCCAAGCCAACAAGCTTGCTGCCTGGTCTGGGAGCGAGCACTTCACTGGTCGGCTTCTTCAACCACGCCCGCAAGGTGTTAGATGTTTCGCCCGCAAGGTACAAATGGATAGTGGAGACGAACACTTTTTCAACAACCTCATTTGCGATTCGGATGATTCATCTTTGGATGATGAGGAGTTTGTGGTTGCTACTTTGGTCCTCCATGACCACATTGCTAGGCATCAGCCGATATTTAGGGGCTCGATCCTAGGCCAACTCCGGCATTGAATCCCAATAGAGAGAGCGGGCATTGCCTACTCTCAGAAGACAACTTCAAGTCAAATTCCCCACTCTTAAAACACAAGCTATTCCAATGCCGCTTCCGGACGGCTAGACATGTGTTCAATCGTATTCAGGAGGGGGGCATGGTGTACGATGATTATTTCGTATGCAAGGAGGATGCCCTTGGGAAAGGTTGGCTTCTACTCTTATCATAAATGCATTGCAGCTATTTGGATGCTTGCATACGAAATACCCAGTATTATGATTGATGAGTATGTTTGCATGAGTGAGTCCACATGTCTAGAATCCATGTATAGGTTCTAAAAGGTTGTGGTAGTATTGTTTGGCCCGGAGTACTTGAGAGAGCCAACTGCTGCAGATACAGCCCGACTGTTGGCGATCAATGTAGATAGGGGCTTCCGGGGATGCTTGGTCGCACAGATTGTATGCACTAGAAGTGGAAGAATTGTCCATCTGCTTGGCAGGGGCAATAAAGGGGCCATGTGAAAACATGCACCGTCATACTATAGCTTGTGGCTTCGCAAGATATTTGTATTTGACACTCTTTTTTTTGGCATGGCCGACTCTCACAATGATATTGATGTGCATCAGCATTCTCCGGTGTTCGGGAGGCTTGCGGAAGGTAACTGCCCAAGGGAATGTTGAGATCAATGGCCACCACTACAACAAAGTATACTACCTAGTTGGTGGTATCTATCCTCAATGCACTACTCTTGTGAAGACAATCCCCAATCCAATAGGAGAGAAGAGGTAGAGATTTTCCCAAGCACAAGAGCATGCTAGGAAAGATGTGAAGCATGCTTTTGGTGTTCTTCAATCTCGATGGGGCATTGTTTGGTATCATTCTAGACCAAGATGTTGCCGGGGGTGATGACTGCTTGTGTGATCATGCACAAGATGATCATAGAGGATGAGCGTGAGGATGAAATCTTCGACCAAGGTTTTCAATACCAGGGTGAAAATGGTGTGCCTGAGCATGAAGGAGTAGCAATATTTGGATAGTTAATCCAATTTCATCATGAAATGCGTGATTGGGAAACTCACATTCAACTCCAAGATGATTTGGTTGTGCATATGTGGACTCACCTTGTCAACCAATAGATGTATCGGATCTTTTTCTTTGCAATGTATTTGTGACAATTTAAATTTCATTTGGCTTGTAAATTATGAGATTTTTATTTGGTTGTAATAACTATGCTACTTTTACTTGGATATGAATTATGCGAACTTTGGCCAATGTTTTCGATATGTATGTGAAATTAGTTGTAAATATGTGGTGGCATATCGGCCGCGCGGACGAAAATGTGTCGGCCCATTCGACGCACTGACCATCCATATGCGGATGGGGGCAGACTCCCCCAAAACGCCAACCCAAATGGACAAAATCAGCGTCTGTTTGTGTCGGCACATTGGATTTGCCCTAATTTCTTATGATGAGGTGCTGGTCCGCCGCGAAAGAGAGACGAGGGTCATCTCCAAAGCAACCCTTAAATCACCTACAAATTGTCTAGTCACGTTGTCCAGGTGCAACTTGGCTCTCGCATAGGTCCATAGACTAGTTTGCTTGTTTGTTTTTTCATAGAATGGAAGCAAACTAGAGGGCTTTGGAGGAGTCCAAACCGCTCTCACTTAGGACTCCTACACCCCCGGCCCATCCAAAACCACACCCAGACTTGCATCTCCATCCTTTCCCTCTTTTTGTGCATCAGCTTCCTCACTCGCCGCCGCCGCTGCCGCTCTACCATCATAGCTGCTTGCCAAGCCTTCTCAGACCTCCGCGTTCTCCGTCGCACCATCCGGTCATCATGCCGCTTTGCCAACGCCGCTGGTCGACACCTCTCGTCCATCTATGGCGCATGTACCATCGGTCCCTATGGGTGTCACCATGCCCGACAAGTGTTTGGTGAAATGGTCGTGCTAAATATTTCTGTACCTTCTTTGAAGCAATGGATTCGGACATGGATTACATGTACGAGCTCTACGATGAGTCGTCTTACGACTCGTCCGGTGAGAAGGATTATGCAGATGAAACGGCGATGATGCAGGCAGTCCTTGTAGACGCGGAGCATGCAGAAGAGCATGTTCTCGATTTCAAGGTATTGATTAAGGGTCACCGAGTGCTGGTCGGAACAGGGCATGGGGGCATTTGACGCTGATGGACGACTACTTTCCCCCTGATGCTCTATTTGTGGACAATTTTTTGCTGGCGCTTTCGGATCAAAAAAATGCTTTCGATTGCCTCTACAATGGCGTCTGATCATAAGATGACTATTTCGTCTTGAAGAAGGATGTCGTAGGAAGTTGGGTTACCAGAAGTGCACGATTGTACTACGGATGCTTGCATATGGCATGGATGCATATTCGTGGACAAGTACCTCTCGATGTCTAAGAGCACACACAAAGATGCCATGATCATATTTGCTACTGTGATGGTCGAGGTGTTTGAACCTCGGTACTTGAGAACCAACTGACGCAGACATCAAAAGGCTCTTGGCAATGTCCAAATCTAGAGGCTGGTCAGGTTTGCTCGGATCTCTTGATTGCATGCATTACAGATGGAAGAACTGCCCAAAAGCTCTTAAAGGGCAATATCAAGGCCATGTTAAGCCCACCATCATTCTTGAAGCAGTTGCATCACAAAACCTCTAGATTTGATACATTTACTTTAGCATGTTTGTGTCTCACAATGACACGATATTACAAATGTTTTAATTTAGGTTAGTTACCTTCTATAGTGGGATGAAACAATGGTTCGACTTAGGAGTTTAGGGCGTGGCACACTCTTTATAAGCCACCCCTCACCACTTAGACGAGCAAGGATCTCATTCTTCCATCCCTCTCCCTCTCTCAAAAAACTCTCTCACACACTCATTGTAATTCCACGATCATATGGAAACAAAGAAAGCCTCTCCAGAGCATGAGATGTAGGGTTGTTATCTCCGCCGTGAGACGCTTGAACTCATAAAAATACTCGTGTCACCCCTTTGCATCTCGGTAGACCATGATACTTTACTCTACCCCTCCTCTACTATCGAAATCATTCCCATGACATATGGCGCAGGCGATGTGCATGGATTCATAAAGCACCCACTGCTCATCCATGATGCCTGGATTCTCCTCAACGGCCTCCTCATTCATCTGCTTGCTAGTGATTTGGCCTCAGTGAGCCAGTGCTGCTCGAGGAGCTGCAGGATGCACCACTGCTCCTCCTGCAGCATCCGAAATGCTGAGACCAGCGGTGCCGCCTACTGCTCCGACTGCGCCTCCACAATGACATGGTCGAAGTGTGCCCAAGCCTGCATTGTAGTTAACTGATCGATCGGCACGAGTGCGGTCTCGTCATCGAATGCCTCCTCCATCATTCTTTCTTCATCCTATGAGCTCTCCTCCGGTGAGCTTGGAAGACTCGCCACTGTGCATTTTGCTTGCCGAGCCTGCCAGTTTTTCACAACGCTCTTGGTCACCGCGTCAGTTGAATTCCTCATATTTGGGCCGGCATGTTGCAATGGCCAGTCATGCCCACTCAGGACCAACATGAATGGGACACCCAGAGCAGTGGCACTCTCGAAGTGGATGCACGGGATAGAGTTTTCGGTGGGCCTACTTTTTTGGACGTGTATGTGGCACGAGTCCTAACACCCACAAACCTCCTCAGATTTGATGTCGGTTTGTGCAGTTTCAGATGTGCGGACGCGTCTATGGATGTTTGCAGCATGACGTTGGGTAGAAAAAAATGTACGAACACCGCGATCCATTCGTTTATGGCAATTTGAGGTACACCGTTGTAGCTGCCCTAGCAACACATCTAATAAAACAGAAGTGGTAAGGGTGCATTTGGTAGGCTGCATCCAGCCCAACCAGGATCGCTAGATGCAGCTTTCTTTGTGTTGGGTTGTTTGGTTATATGCAAACACTGTTAGGTCTGCATCGCACGGTTCTAAGCACTGTTCTGCCTGCATCGCTGGAAATGCTCAAATCGACCGTTTCCAGTGAGCCGGGCTTGGGCGATGCTCTCGAGCCCACGTTGGTGACTCTGGCGAGGCATGCCTGTACATGGTTAGCAGGTATTTTCTTCTAAGCACCTATTTAATCTCCTTCGTCCCGTCTACACAACTGTGCTTTGATCCGCGATAAGTTGTACACAAAAAATATGCACCTAAATGTTCTGATTGCATTCAGGTGATCGGATCGTAGTTTTGTTCACTTTATATGCAGAATTTTGCGTTCATATTTGAAGAAATTTTAGATGAATTTTGAAAAATTCGTGAGACACGGTCGACCGTTTGAAGTTTCCTTTGAGGGGTAGTTTCACCTTATTGTTTCACACGACTTTCGTATTGTTTTTCTGTTTCACAAATGATAGATAAGTAGATCTATATGTGACAATGTGTGGAGGTTGGAGGGCGGCGTGTTGTCGTCGACGGAGATAACTACGGGGTAGACCTCCTTGCCAAAGGAGACGACGTCGCGGAAGGCACCTTCGTGCACAGAGGAGGTGTTGTCGTCAGTGTAGGCCAAGAAGCAGCCCTCGCTACTCTAGACGGCGACACCCCTGCTCGCGCTACAGTCGGTGAGCTTCTTGGCGGCCATGGCGAGGCACACCAAGCAGTCTCTTGGTGCGGGGTCGCCCAGGCAGAGGCTCTGGTCAGCGCGGCCAGGAGCGGCAGGAGGGTGTCCCGGAAGGCGGCAGCAACGATGTTCTCCAAGGCAGGGGCGGGGCGCAATCAACCATGGCATAGCTAGTCGTGAATCACAGCTCCATGGTGCGACTAAGCAGCATGAGGATGAAGAAGAGCGAGGATGGATATGGTGGTGAGCACGCAGGTGGGTGCCATGGACGTGCGTGATAGCCCCTTGCGCCGGTGATGGTAGTGGTAGCAAGTCAGTGGAGGAGGAGCCACCAGAGATTAGACTCGGTTCCGGTCCTAGTGGCAGTGAATATTCTATTTTAACCTCTCTACTCAGTGTAGTTGTTAACTCCTAATCACGATGCATGTATGCAACCAAACACTAGGTAGAGGAGTCTTCCACGATGCAAGTAACCAATCAACATGCAAACGTCGTATTTTGGCATGTATCTCCTCAACCAGACTCTACTCAGTGTGGCCTGTTTTTCCATGCAACCTCGAAAAAATAGTGCAGGTAACCAAACGAGCCCTAAGTGGAGGCCTGTCGAAGCATGAGTTGGTGATGCACGCCAATCACAAAAGGTCGTGCACTACGAATCAGGGGAGGATGGTAGCAGGAATAATCTGGCACCAGGGCACGTCGGGGCATAGATGTTTGTGTTGGGTTCTACGGTAGGGTGCGTCGACTGCAAATTTAAAATTTTCCTACACGGAGAACATCTAGGAACATGCTACGGGAATGGATCACAGATCATTACCACTAGACGTGCGGTTCCATGCAGTAGAAGAAGAGTTGGGGCGGCGCATCCGCCTGGATTGTATCCTCCTCATCTGATCTCCCTCAAATAGTCGGTCTTCGGTTCCCACATATAGGTTCGCCGGAGCGGCGCAAGTGCATTGCCTCTAATGGTATCCGCGCGTGCAGGATGAACACCGTGCGGCAGACTGCTAGGTTCGATCACACAGTCGGCGATGAGTGGAGATGGCTATTCTCAACACATGCAAACCCTAGTGACAGTGCCGAAGCGATCAATTGAATGAGTGTGCTGCACCTCCACTTTATATAGGCGTTCGTCGCGGGCTCAACACTTGGGCCTCGCACGGACCCTAAAGCCCAAAATTTGTTCGGCCAGGATCCGAGTCCGAGTAGCTATAGGATGATATCTGACTCATGGAGTCCGATCTGGCGTCATAGGTTCCTTCCCTTAAGCGCGCGACCCCTTAGGTTCAAGTTGGCTTGGCCGCAGGTCAGATCACCTCTGACCTAGCAAGGCGTGCCGACTGCCAAGAAGACAATGAAGCCGGTTGGCAAACCCGTACATCATACTTCCATTCCTTTTGCCACATGATATATGTTGTCGGGCTCAAGGCGAGTCTGTCATCCTTGTGCTAGCCCAACCTCTTTCTTGTTCTAGTGATCCCGACCATAAACCGGATTATCTCATAGTCCTTGTCGCATGGCCATGCTTATCCTAGTCGGATCACATGAGGGGCCCAGAGTATATCTCTCCTAATCGGAGGGGGAAATCCCATCTTACTCGACCATGTCTCCATGGGTCTGGACAAGCCTGAAACCTACCTTTGTAACTACCCAGTCATGGAGCAGCGTTTGGTCGGCCCAAAGCAGGTCTATCACCATCCCGAGTACAAGCACCAGCTCAGGTCTTAGGACATAGAATGTATGTTGTACTAGACACTCACAGATGACATATCGTCACGTCTCATAGTTGGGTCTGTCCGACTTGGACCTTATGTTGACTCGTATTTGACTACGTCGAACCCGACCAGATCCTTCCGAGTCCATATTATCCGGTTAGCATCCAATGCTCCATGGCTAGTGAGACCAAACCATCGATAGTGTCATATGATAGTCTAGTTAGCTGCGCATCCACACAACCCTTTCGACTAGGGACCTTTTAGGACAGTCATCATACAATGAATAGTCCCACAAACAAGTCACGTACTTGCTGATACACATCATTGTTAATGTATAAGGACTATCTTTATTCATAAACACAAAGGAAATATCATCATACATGATTGCCTTCTGGGCATATCTCCAACAGTATCCCACTTGCACTAGAGTCAATCAAATAGACATTGAATGCCCATAGCTCTTACGTGCCCCTCATGCTTGGGTTGTGGAAGCGGCTTAGTCAACGGATCTGCAACATTTGCATTTGTGTGAATTTTGCATAACTCTACATCACCATTCTTTACGATCTTTCGTATTAGGTGATATTTCCACTCTATGTGCCTGACCTTGTGGTGATTCCTCGGCTCGTTGGCTTGTGCGATGGCACCAAAATTATCACAATAAAGGTCCAATGGTTTTACCGAGGCTGGGAAAATACCAAGATCATCCAGAAAGTTCCGGATTCAAACACCTTGCTTTGCAGCTTCACAAGCCGCAATGTATTCGACTTCCATGGTAGAGTCGGCCACCGTATCTTGCTTGGAACCCATCTAGCTCACTGCTCCTCCGTTCATGGTGACACGAATCCGGACTGTGATCAACAATCATCTCTATCGGTTTGGAAACTAGCATTGACGTAACCCCTCACGACGAGCTCTTCCTCACCTCCATAAACTAGGAACATCTCTTTAGTCCTTTTCAGGTACTTCAAAATAGTCTTTACTGCTGCCTAGTGACTCTCACCTGGGTTGGCCTGGTATCTACTTGTTAGGCTTATTGCAAAAGCAACATCAGGCCTTGTACATATCATGGCATACATGGATCCGATTGCCGAGGCATACGGAATCCTACTCATCCTGCTTCGCTCATCATATGTCGAAGGACTCTGAGTCTCGCTTAGCCTTATACCATGTGAGAGTGGCAAGAACCCTTTCTTCTCCTCACTCATGTGGAACCGCTTCAACACTTTATCTATGTACGTGCTCTGGCTTAAGCCGAGTAGCCTCCTCGATCTATCTCTATAGATCTTAATGCCTAAAATATAGACTGCCTCACCAAGGTCCTTCATCGAAAACTTGCCATTCAATGACTCCTTGACCGAGTTTAGCATCGAAACATCATTCCCGATCAACAATATGTCATCCACATACAAGATCAAAAACACTATTGAGCTCCAACTTAACTTCTTGTATAAATAAGTGTCCTCTTTGCTTTTGATGAAACCGAGACCAGTGACGATCTCATGAAAACGAATATTCCAGCTCTGAGATGCTTGCCTCAACCCATAAATGGATCTCTTGAGCTTGCATACCTTACTAGTGCTAGTCGGATCAACAAAACCCTCGGGCTGTATCATATACACGTCCTTGGTTAAATTTCCATGAAGGAAAGCCCTCTTGACATCCATATGCCATATCTCATAATCGAAATATGCAGCTATAGCTAGTACAATCCTCACCGACTTTAGCATCGCTACCGGCGAGTAAGTCTCGTCGTAGTCAATTCCTTGAACTTGTCCATAACCCTTAGTGACAAGCCAAGCTTTGTGGATCTGAACATTTCCATTCACATCGGTTTTCTTCTTAAAGACCCATTTGCAACCAATGGCAGTTACGCCAGGCGGCGAATCAACCAAGGCCCAGACTTGATTCTCATCCATGGACTTTAACTCGGATCTCATGGCCTCTAGACATGCCTCAGAATTTGGGCTCACCATTGCTTCCGCATACATGGCCGGCTCATCGCTTTCTAGCAACAATACATCACACACTCTGCGCAATCTTGCTGACCTTCGTGGTTCCGGTGCCGCTTCCACTACGGGTTCCCTGACTGACTCCGGTATGATCTCATCACCAGCCGAGCCGTCCTCGAGTGGTCCTAGAATTTCTTAAAGTTGGACCGTCCTGGCGTCCTCCCACTGACCTCCCGACTGAGAAACTCTTTCTCAAGGAAAACCCCATTCCGAGCAACAAACACTTTGTTCTCTTCACGTAGAAGCTATATCCCAAGGTTTCCCTCGGATATCCCATGAATATGCATTTATCTGACTTGGGTGTAAGCTTGTCTGACATAAGTCGCTTGACAAATGCTTCACAACCCCAAATCTTTAAAAAAGACAAAGTGGGACTCTTCCCGTTCCACGTCTCATGTGGTGTCTTGTCTACGGATTTTGATGGTACCCTATTAAGTGTGAACGTTGCAGTTTCTAGAGCATATCCCAGAATGACAAGGGTAAATCCGATTTGCTCATCATAGACCGGACCATGTCCAACAAGGTCCTATTCCTCCGTTCTGACACGTCATTTCTTTGTGGCGTACCCGGAGATGTGAGCTAAGGTACTATACCTCGACTTTTCAGATGATCATCAAATTCCAAGCTCATGTACTCACCTCCACGATCAGATCATAGAACCTTTATAGTCTTGCCGAGATGATTCTCAACCTCATTCTGAAACTCTTTGAACTTTTCAAAGGTTTCCGACTTGTGCCTCATCAAATAGATATATCCATATCTACTCAAGTCGTCGGTAAAAGTCATGAAGTATTGATAGCCACCTCTGGTGGTTGTGCTCACTGGACCACACACATCACTGTGTATAAGCTCCAACAGCTCGGACGCCCTCTGGCAACTCTTTGCGAAAGGAGACTTAGTCATCTTGCCGAGCAAGCATGATTCACATGTCTCGAACGGCTCAAAGTCAGACGAAGTTAGGAGCCCATCATCATGGAGCTTCTTCATGTGTTTCAGACTAATGTGTCCAAGCTGGCAATGCCAGAAGTATGTCAGATTTATCTCATTAGGCTTATGCCTCTTGACATTCACGTTATAGACAGGTTCCTGTTCCAGATTCAATATAAATAGCCCATCAACAATGGGTTCATAGCCGTGGAACATACCATTCAAATAAAACGAACAACCATTGTCCTTTAAATTGAATTCATAACCCTGACTCATCAAACATGAGGCAGAAATAATGTTCTGACTAAGTGCGGGAATGTAATAACAATTATTCAATTCCAAAATAAATCTAGAAGGAAGCTGGAGCTGCATCGTGCCAACTTCCAACGCAACAACTCTTGCTTTGTTGCCAACCCTGATGTCAATCTCCCCTTGTGCCACACGCCTAGTTCTTACCAGCCCCTGCATCGAGTTGCAAATGTGAACAACTGATCCGGTATCAAATACCCAAGAGAAACTAGGTATGTTGTCGGTGTCAAAACCGGCAGATCTCGGGTAGGGGGGCCCAAGATGTGCGTCTGAGGATCAATAGTAACAATGGAGAAGGGACACAGTGTTTACCCAGGTTCGGGCCCTCTTAATGGAGGTAAAACCCTACTCCTGCTTGATTATATTCGAGGGTATAGGGGTTACAAGAGTTGATCTACCACGAGATCGATTCGGCTAACCCTAGATAGCTAGCCTAGCAATGTTATGATCCTGCCTCCGATCTACCCTCTGGTTTATATAGACACTGGAAGGGCTTAGGGTTGTACAAAGTCAGTTTTACAAAAAGGAATAAGATATCCGGACACCTATAGTTGCCATCCACGTACACGGGAGTCCCCACTGGACACGAGAGATAATCTTCTGGCTTGTGTCTTGACGGCCCACTAGTCCGGCCCACATCAATAGACCAGACGCCCGAGGACCCCCTAATCCAGGACTCCCACAATAGCCCCTGAACCAGTCTTCAATGATGATATATTCGGCGCTCAGATTGTCTTCGGCATTGCAAGGCGAGTTCCTTAGAGAATACACACCGGCTTTCCTCTGTAAAACAAATTGTATCCGGCTTTTCGCAACAAACACAACCCTTAGCCGCGAAGGCAGGATATATATATATATATATATATATATATATATAGGAAAAATGTTTGCTACAAGCAGTGGTAGTTACCACCACTTGCGTTTTGTATGTTGTATGTAGTATCTGTCGAAACCGAGAGTATGTACGTGTAATATGTAGTATATAACAATGATTAGGTAGTATATATACAAATTTTTAGGTAGTATGTACCATTTTTTGAGTATGCTCTTTTTTACATACAAATATGTACGTATTTCACAAATATAACAAAAACTATGGGCTCATATGCAATTTTTTCATGTAACTTGTTTTGAAATATCTTAGATATAGTATACGAACATATTTAAAATAATAAAATAGTATATATAATACCACATCCTAGTATATGAGACATGTGGGGTAACTACCACCGGGTGGTAGGATGGATTTTCCCTATATATATATATATATATATATATATATATATATATATATATATAAGGAGAATAATCTCTCTTACTAACAACTTTTCCGGTGAAGCGTCAGACTTGACCTTTCAGCATTTCAAACCGTTTTCACACCCCGTGTTTCGTGTTTCGAGGCCATGCCTCATTGGCACATCCCATCGAAACAGAGATCGTGCCCACTTAATACGGGATTGCATATCACTGATATCTGGGTAATCCAACTGACTGCAGTGCATACCCACATCGGGAATAGACGAGCTTTTAAGGCTAGGGAGGCGGGCGCTTGCCATTCACGGCTTATATAAATGGGTAAAGATTCATCTCTCCCACCCCGCGCCTTCTTCCTTTCTCTGCCTCCCTATCTCCGAGCTCTAGCGCCCGAGCCTCGAAACCTCCCACTGCCACCAACCTCTCTAGTCATGTATGGATCCGGCTTCTAGGGTAAGTGGGCAGCCGCCTCCATGAGGGAGAAGGACATCAAGGAGCTCCAGGATGCAGGGTACCCGGGTAGGGACATCACGTACAGGGTCCCTGCCAAGAAGCAAGTTATCCCCACCCCGGAGCCCGGCGAAAGGGTGGTATTTATCCCCCACTTCCTCCGCGGACTAGGGTTTCCACTTCACCCCTTTGTCCATGGCCTCATGTTCTATTACGGGCTATATTTCCATGATCTAGCCCCAAACTCATTCCTCCATATCTCGGCGTTTATCGTCGTGTGCGAGGCGCTCCTCCACATCCCCCCCCCCACTTCGGCCTCTAGCTCAAAGTCTTCAACGTAAAGCCAAAGGTGGTGGATGGGGAGCATGCAGAATGTGGAGGCGCGATGGTGAGCAAGCTTCCCAACGTCACCTGGCCCAAAGGGGCTTTTGTGGAAACTGTGAAAATATGGCAGCAGGAGTGGTTCTATATCACCGAACCTCATGGTGCCAACTGGGTGGCCACTCCTGAGTTTAGATCCAGACCCCCAATGCGGCTAGTGTCATGGATCAACAAAGGTTTAGACTGGGGGTCAACTGACGAGGTGTCGATGCTACAAAAACGCATCAAAAACATCATAAAAAGGAACACCGACCTCACCTATGTGGTTCAGGTGATGCTATTCCGCCGGACCCTTCCCTGCCAGCTCCGGCCTCTCCACATGTGGGAGTTTAATCCGGAAGGGTCGTGGACCTTGCAACAGTTCTTTGGCATGACGCACAAAGATATCTGGAGGCTACTTTTCAAGGCCCAGAAGCAGAAGTCACGGTCGGAGACGACCGATGACATCGGCCTCGACTGTACTCACCCAGCCACTCCGGTAAGTTTTTGGTTTCCGAACATAACTTAGTACGGAAATCACAGGGGTGTATTGAGACTCTCATATCTGAAATAGGGTTGGACAAAGAAGGCGGAGTGGATCAAATTTCTGGCTCTGCTGCCTGAAAGCCCCGCTGATCCTATGCTAACAAGGATGCTAGTTCCGGCGCCGGAAAAGAAGACCAAGAAGAAGGGCAAGGAGGCCAAAGACGGCCCCCACCGAAAAGGTCCCTCGGACACTATGTACCGGGAGTCCGAAGCCCCCTCCTCCCACAAGGGAGATGAAGACGAAAAGAAGGAGGAGTAGGAAGAGAACAACTCTCCCCCTAAGGGGAGGAGGAAGAAAAGGGTGGCTTCCGCAGACCTAGAAGCGGAGGCGTCCAAAAGGGGGAGAGTATCTCTCATGGACGACTCAGATTTGGATGCCGAAGTCGTCCCCGAGTACCGCCCTAGGTCGAAGCCCCCAGTCGAATCATGAGTATCTTCAGATGCCTTACATACATCAGCGAATATAGTTTTTAACATATTGTATTGTGTGTTTCAGCCCGGACCGCGATCTCCCCCAAATATCGTCTTCGGGAAATTCGTTGGAGCTAGGGATGGTGGAGAGCGAGACGCCTCCGCGGGCTTCCCCACCTATCGCTCCGGACGACACCGAAGTCGTGTCCCGAAGAGCCTCACCAGGCCATGAAGAGGTGCAGGAGGCCGTCAGGATGGTGCCAACGGGTAATACCTCAGCTGCCGAAGAATGGGGGGTGCAACCCCCATGAAGACTGAGGACGGGGGCCATGACCAATCCGGCCCCCAGCCGCACACTATTCTAGAAACCCATACGGTTCTGAAATCCAGCGAGCGACCCCTTTGAAGGAGGGGGGAGCCTCGACTCTACCAGCGACCTCCATGAATTCGGAAGTGCCGGATAACTTGACGGAAGTGCTTCGTTGTGCCTCCGTCGTGGAGGAGCACCACACCCTTATGGGTGTGGTGGCTGAGAAGATTCAGTCCGCCAAAAGCGGGCTGAACGAAGCCTTTACCAGCCTGTTAACAGGCTTTGAGGTATGCGATGTAATTTTCTAACTGATTTCAATAAAGAGATATACCTGTGCATAGATAGTAGCCCCTAAGACTCTGTCCAGTTGTGAAGAAGCCAGGCAGAGGATCACATAGTGTTCGGGAGAGGTGACATTCTATTATACAATAGGCTTCCCTGTTGGCGGCGAGCGCCCAGTCCGCCGAAGTTTCCGAACTCACTCGGAAGTTGCGGCTGGCCGATGAAGAGGTTGCCTGCATCAATAAGAGGTTTGAGGAGACGCAAGGTATGTGTACATTGAGTATAAGTCCCCAAGTGTATATATTTTGATTGTTTGACGATGGACTAAAAAGGTTTTAGTTGTGCCCGCAGTTGGCGCCGATGAGGCTGAGTCCCTCAAACGCGCCCTTGCCGAAGCCAAGAAGGAGGCAGAGGCGAGCAAGGCGGCCGCAGACAAGGTAGCTGAAAGCTTGGAGGAGGAGGAGACCACCCACCAACGACATGAGGCGCGGGTGGGTGAGGTTGAAAAAGAGCTCAAGGACGCCATTGCTAGATGTGAGTCCTTGGAGCAGACGAGCTCGGAAAAGGCCTCTAAGCTTGCCAAAGCCTGTGAGAGCCTGAAGGAAGCCCGGGCTAATGCCCACGATGCTCGCCAGGAGATCCAGGAGGCGAGGCGTATTGCGGCTGGTAAGGCTTTTATTATGCTGAGTAGGTATACCAGTAAAAGATATATTTTACTAACCTAAGTTCGGGGTTCTCCGGGCGCCTTTACTGACCTGCCAAGAATCATTGCAGACGCCTCCACATTCTTCCGAGCCGAAGAGGGTAGCTCCATGGAAAAACTATTCTGGTTGCAGTACCTAGCGCCGGAGCTTCCAGTGTCCCTGAGCGACCATATGAAGCAGTTGTCTGAGCTGCATAGGGTGGCTAGTCTGGCCATGAAGGATGTGATAGTGAAAGCACAAGTGCTCCTTGGGTGATTTTGGTAATTTATGTCAACATATCTCTTGTTGGACTAATACCTTTACCTAGTACATTTCAGATAAGTTCAACAATGGAGTGGCATGGACTAGAGGATGTGGAACCCCTTCAAGAAGCTAAGGACAAAAAGATTGGCTCAAGCTCAAAGCTCAAGACTCTACGTTATCTATTTTAGTGATCCAAGATCACATTGAGTCTATAGGAAAAGCCAATACTATCAAGGAGGGATGAGGTGTTGCTTAATGAGGTTCTTGCTCAAAATGCTTAGTGATATGCTCCAAAGCCCTCAACTACTTTCTCACATCCACATATGACCTAAACCAAAAGTCAAACTCGGCCCCACCGATTCTTTCTATCCTGCGCCACCGAGTTCAGATGTCATAGCCACTACCACAAACCCTAGTCTTTTCGGTCTCACAGATAGGGATCTCGGTCTCACCGATATGGGATTGTAATCTCTCTGTATGTATCCATACCAAAATATGTCCCACCAAGTTTGTGTAATCGGTCCTACCGAGATTACAATGCAAACTCTCTGTTCCTCTTCGTAACATTTTGGTCTAACCGAGATGAGCGAATCGGTCCCACCGAGTTTGCCTGGCCAACTCTCTGGTTAGCTTATTACCAAAATCGGTCCCACCGAGTCTGTGTAAACGGTCTCACCGAGATTACGTTATGACCTAACCCTAACCACATCGGTCCCACCGAGTTGACATGTCGGTCCCATCAAAAATCCTAACGGTCACATTATTTGCTAAATCGGTCTGGCCGAGTTTCAGGATTCGGTCCCACCGAGATTGGTAAGTTGTGTGTAATGGTTAGATTTTGTGTGGAGGCTATATATACCCCTCCACCCCCTCTTCATTCGTGGAGAGAGCCATCAGAACATGCCTACACTTCCAACTTACATTTTCTGAGAGAGAACCACCTACACTTGTGTTGAGGTCAAGATATTCCAATCATACCATATGAATCTTGATCTATAGCCTTCCCCAAGTTGCTTTCCACTCAAATCTTCTTTCCACCAAATCCAAATCCTGTGAAATAGAGTTGAGTGTTGGGGAGACTATCATTTGAAGCACAAGAGCAAGGAGTTCATCATCAACACACCATTTGTTACTTCTTGGAGAGTGGTGTCTCCTAGATTGGCTAGGTGTCACTTGGGAGCCTCCGACAAGATTGTGGAGTTGAACCAAGGAGTTTGTAAGGGCAAGGAGATCGCCTACTTCGTGAAGATCTACCCCTAGTGAGGCAAGTCCTTCTTGGGCGACGGCCATGGTGGGATAGACAAGGTTGCTTCTTTGTGGACCCTTCGTGGGTGGATCCCTCCGTGGACTCGCGCAACTGTTACCCTTCGTGGGTTGAAGTCTCCATCAACGTGGATGTACAATCGCACCACCTATCGGAACCACGGCTCAAAAATCTCTGTGTCTCCAAATTGCGTTTGCACACTCCAATCCCATCCCTTTACATTCTTGCAATTTGCATGCTTTACTTTCCGCTGCTCATATACTCTTTGCATGCTTGCTTGATATGTATTGTGATTGTTAAACTTGTGCCAAAACTCCACTTTAACTTAAGGAAATTAAAAAGTGCTACCTTTATCACTTAGTGTCTAATCAGCCCCCCCCCCTAGACACCTCTTCTCGATCCTTTCAATTGGTATTAGAGCTTTGGTCTCCATTGCTTTGGTTTAATCACCATTGGAGGAAGATGGATGAGTCTACTTTGGGGAGCCTTAGACATAGAGTGCCTATACTTGATGGAGAGTACTTTCATGGGTGGAAAAATGAGATGCTTGTGATTTTAAATGAATATCATTTAAACAAGTACATTGCTAGCCCTTGTGCACCTCATGTTGATCCTATGCATCCTACCCTTGATGAGTCAATTGACATGATTCGCAATCTTAGAACTATTGATCTTATCACTAGAGGTTTGCGAAGAAACTTGATAGGTTGCTTGCCTACTCTTAAATGTGCCTACACCATATGGAAATTTCTTGAGGAACGATTTCCAAATTATTCCTTGAAAAATCTAGATGAAATTCTCCATAAGTCTATTGCCTTGAGTAAGATGAATTCCAATGATCCTATGTTTGGTGATTGTCTATTTGAGCTTACAAATCTTATGCGTGCCAAAGGAAATGTTGGAATCATTAGCGATATTATTTCCGAAGCTACTAGATTCATAGAAAATATCATTGTCAAACTCACTCTAACAAATCACCCTCTCTAGGAATTGATCCACCACATGATGATGTTGAACATGGATACTATGATGAGGATGATGATAGTGACTTTGATCTTGATGATGCAATGAGACACTTTGGTCTTATGGCAAATCTTCGGGGATATATGGCAAGAGGAAAGGAATGGGTTCTTGATAGTGGATGTACCGATCGCATGACCGGAGATAAATATATGTTTCATGTTGCTGAAAACGACAGCCCTCGAAAGTATGTCACTTTCAGTGATAACTCAAAGGGTAAGGTGGTTGGCCTCGGTAAGGTGGCCATCGCACATGATAGCTCCATACAAAATGTCATGCTCGTTGAATCTCTTGGATACAATTTACTTTCAGTATCTAGACTTGCTGATTTCGGTTTCAATGTCCTATTTACTGAAGTAGATTGCCAAGTGTTTCGGAGAGATAATCATAAAATGGTCTTTACCGGCATTCGTAGAGGCGATCTTTACATTGTTGATTTCACTAAAAAGGCTCAACCTAGAACTTGCTTCATTGCTAAATCCTCTAAAGGTTGGTTATGGCATAGACGATTAGGTCATGTGGGCATGCGAAACCTTGACAAGCTTATTAAAGGAAATCATATCCTTCGCGTTGACGATGTCATATTTGATAAGGATAGACTTTGCAGCGCTTGTCAAGCAGGTAAACAGGTTGGAGGAAGGCATCCCGTGAAGAACATCATGACCACAAGGAGGCCACTCGAGCTACTTCATATGGATCTTTTTGGTCCCAACGCCTACAAAAGTCTCGGTGGAAATTCTTTTGGTCTAGTTATAGTTGATGATTTTTCAAGATTTACGTGGGTGTTCTTTCTCGATGATAAATCGCAGGTCCAAAAGATCTTCAAAAACTTCGCTAGGAAGGCCCAAAATCAATTTGAAGTGAAGATCAAGAAGGTTCGGAGCGACAATAGAACGGAGTTCAAGAACACAAATGTGTACACCTTTCTTGATGAAGAAGGGATTTCACACGAGTTCTCGGCTACGTACACACCTCAACAAAATGGAGTTGTTGAGAGGAAGAACCGGACGCTCATCAAAATGGCAAGAACGATGCTTGATGAGTACAAGACGCCAAAGCACTTTTGGGCAGAAGCGGTTGAGACAGCTTGTCATGCAACAAATCGCTTGTATCTTCACAAGCTACTCGGCAAGACGGCATACAAGCTCCTCACCGGTAACAAACCCCAAGTTGGATACTTTCGAGTATTCGGCTCAAAGTGCTACATTCTTGATAAGCATCGTCGTTCTAAATTTGCTCCTAAGTCTCATGAAGGTTTCCTACTTGGTTATGGCTCAAACTCTCACACTTACCGTGTCTACAATAATTTCACCCGAAAGGTTGAAGAGACGGTAGATGTGAAGTTTGATGAATCTAACGGCTCGCAAGTAGAGCAATTGCCAATTGATGTAGGAGACAAAGACCCTTCAGAAGCAATTCAAGACTTGTCTATTGGCAAGATTCGTCCAACGGAGGTGAAGGAGAGTACCTCGTCCGTCCAAGTGGAAGCTTCTACCTCACGACAAGGTGAACCAAGAGTTGATGCGGAAGCATCCACAAGTGGGACACACCAAGATGAAGAAAACGAGGAAGTACACCAAGATGAACATCAACAACCTCCTTCTCCACCACAACAAGAGAACGGCAATGTAAACAACAATGAAGAAGGCCAAGAAGAAGAACAAGATGAAGAAGATGTTCCACCAAGATCCAAGCAAAAGCTTTCACGAGTTCGAGCAAGAGTTACCAGAGACCATCCCATTGAGCAAATCTACAATGCTATCCAAACCGGGAGAATTACTCGCTCTAAAACTTGTTTAGCTAACTTTTGTGAACACTCTTCATTCATCTCCAGCATTGAACCTATGAAGGTTGTAGAAGCTTTGGAAGATCCGGATTGGATAAACGCCATGCATGAAGAGCTACACAACTTTGAGAGAAACCAAGTTTGGACATTGGTTGAGAAGCCCGACAACAACCACAACATCATCGGTACCAAATGGGTGTTTCGCAACAAGCAAGATGAAGATGGACAAGTAGTTCGCAACAAAGCACGTATCGTCGCCCAAGGCTACACTCAAGTCGAAGGTATGGACTATGGTGAGACATACGCCCCCGTTGCTAGACTTGAGTCCATTTGCATCTTACTTGCCTATGCTAATCACCATGATGTCACCTTGTACCAAATGGACATTAAAAGTGTTTTTCTAAATGGTGAAATAGAGGAGAAAGTTTATGTTAAGCAACCTCCCGGCTTTGTCAATCCTAAGAAACCTAATCATGTTTACAAACTTGGCAAAGCTCTTTATGGTCTTAAACAAGCTCCTAGAGCTTGGATAAATGCTTAACTAAGTTTCTTATTGAAAAAGGCTTTGAAATTGGAAAAAATTGATTCTACTCTTTTTACTAAAAGGGTTAATGGAGAACTATTTGTGTGCCAAATCTATGTTGATGATATTATATTTGGTTCAAGTAACCCTCACTTTAGTGAAAAGTTTGGAAAGCTAATGTCGGAGAAGTTTGAGATGTCGATGATGAGTGAACTCAAATTCTTTCTCGGTTTGCAAATCAAGCAAACTAAGGAAGGTACTTTTGTCTCTCAAACAAAGTACACCAAGGACTTATTCAAGAAGTTCAATATGCAAGAATGCAAAGGTATGACTACACCCATGCCTACTAGTGGACATCTTGATTTCACCAAAGATGGTGAATTGGTTGATCAAAAGGTTTATCGCTCTATGATTGGTTCATTGTTATATCTATGTGCTTCACGTCCTGATATTATGCTAAGTGTGTGCATGTGTGCCCGTTATCAAGCGGCTCCTAAAGAATGTCATCTTAAGGCCGTGAAAAGGATAGTGAGATACTTAATTCATACACCAAATTTTGGCATTTGGTATCCAAAGAGGGCATCTTTCAATCTTGTTGGCTACTCCGACTCGGACTATGCCGGTGACAAGGTTGATAGGAAGTCCACTTCGGGTACTTGTCAATTTCTTGGTAGATCTCTTGTGTCTTGGCCTTCCAAGAAACAAAACTCGTTATCCTTATCCACCGCCGAAGCGGAATACATTGCCACTGGATCATGTTGTGCTCAATTTCTTTGGATGACCCAAACTCTTAAGGATTATGGGATATATGTGAAACATGTCCCATTACTTTGTGACAATGAAAGTGCTATCAAGATTTCTCACAATCCCGTGCAACACTCTTGAACTAAGCATATTGAAGTTCGCCATCATTTCATTCGAGATCATGTTGCTAAGGGTGACATTAATCTTGAGCATGTTCGCACCGATAAACAATTAGCGGATATATTCACTAAACCACTTGATGAGAAAGTGTTTTGCTGGTTGAGAGGTGAATTGAACATCATTGATGCTTCAAACTTGGAGTAGGAATTCCATCTGGATGCATGCAAGGCATGAGCCTATGACTAATCCTTGATATTTCTCTTATGATGATAATCTTATGTCTTGGATATATTTGCACCTTGCATGTCATCTAACCCTTGTAGGTACTTGGATAAATCTAAATCTATGAGATTGCAACTCACTCACATCTTGAGCAATCTCTACATCACCAAGTCTCTACACAACGGTGGTTGAAGACAAGGAAACACGAAACCCTTCAACATATCCTTTGACAAATTCTACTTTTGAACTTTATGATTGTCATATTGGATACACAAGTGCTCTTCCTTGCAAAGCTAACACATGTAGGTAGATGAACTCACAATCCAAGTGGTGCTCCCAACTCTTGATGAGCTACATCAACTTTGAGCAATCCACACAAGTTCAACTACATGATCATGATCAACACCACCACCCAAGGTATGTTATTCCATCTTAGAGAAGCTTTACTCCAAGTCATGAGTCAAAGCAACTCAACAAGATGTGAATACATCAAAATGCTTAAACGAAAAATGGTAACCCCATTTTGAGCTTAAACGATGAGTATGACCTATGATCAAGTGATCTCACTTGACTCCTATGTCAATATACTCTAACATATGTGACTTTGTCGCCTCCAATGCTAGATGAAGTTCTCTCGTGATCTTTTCTGTGCTCTTGCATTTGTCTCATGCATATTTGTTTCCCCTTTCAAAAAAAATTCATCTAGATTTCTTTAATTCTTTTGTTCAGCATACCCTGCATCCAATTCCTTGCAAATCCTTGTGAGATCTTACATGTCTAGTGAGCTGAGGTGACAAGTGTTTTCTCTGTGATGAACTTGGTCACACCGGCCTGTTATTTTCGGTCCAACCGAATCCTTTCGGTGCAACCTAAGCATACAACTCGGTGTCACCGATTTCACAACAGGAAAAACACCTTGCCACTTATTCCTGAATTCTTTTGTTCCAGCTCCACTCAATGAATCTTGTCCTCTACCAGCATCACTTTAGCCTTACTGCTTTGTTTTGTGCCTCGAGGACCAAACCCATTTGTAACAAAATTCTAGAAGGACCCTTCTTGGAAATTGATGTCAAAGGGGGAGAGAGAGATCACATCAAAGCTTAATCATATCTATAGGGGGAGAAATATTCAAGGGGAGAGAGAGTAATCTTTAAGGACCCAGATGCTTGGTGTTCGAGAGGAGATAAGTCACCTGTGTTTAAGAGGGGAAAGACATGTTCATATCTGGTTGTTTGCATTAGCTTTGTTTCTTTTATTTGAGCTCTGATTTTATGTTCCCTATCTTCTCCCAGTATCCCATGCTAGATTCAGGGGGAGCAAGACATCTAAGGGAAGGAAATCAATGAATTCATTGCACATCTTTACCTTTGGGGACATGTCTATATCAAATGGAGTACTCAGTACTCACTCTCTACATGTCATCCCAGTCTTGGTACTCTTGTGGTTTCTTTTGTTTGCACTGGCTAGTAGGTGCATATGTGTTATCTAACCTTGTTTACGTAGGTTCATTCCATCCTAAGCCAACTCAAGACCACAAGGTAAGTATATGCATCACAATCATGTGTATGAGGATTTCTTGCTGATGGACATACTGTTTGCAAGAAGGACTCATGAGCATGAAGGTACATTTCCCATATTCACATCTTTTGCTCTGATGCATATAGCCAAGATACATGTAACACATTGCTTTCTCTATCATGCTTATGCATTCACATGCTCCTATATTCAATATTAACATGATTGCACACATGTAGGGGGAGCCTATGCATGTTACATGTCTTTCCAAAGCTTTACTTGTTATTCTCTTTATCTTTATCTAAAGCTTCGATGTATGTTGCCATCAATTACCAAAAAGGGGGAGATTGAAAGCACAAGTGCTCCTTGGGTGATTTTGGTAATTTATGTCAACATATCTCTTGTTGGACTAATACCTTTACCTAGTACATTTCAGATAAGTTCAACAATGGAGTGGCATGGACTAGAGGATGTGGAACCCCTTCAAGAAGCTAAGGACAAAAATATTGGCTCAAGCTCAAAGCTCAAGACTCTACATTATCTATTTTAGTGATCCAAGATCACATTGAGTCTATAGGAAAAGCCAATACTATCAAGGAGGGATGAGGTGTTGCTTAATGAGGTTCTTG
This sequence comes from Triticum aestivum, assembly GCF_018294505.1. NCBI lineage: Eukaryota > Viridiplantae > Streptophyta > Magnoliopsida > Poales > Poaceae > Triticum > Triticum aestivum. The sequence continues at coordinate 618,749,515 of NC_057798.1, forward strand.
CTCAAAATGCTTAGTGATATGCTCCAAAGCCCTCAACTACTTTCTCACATCCACATATGACCTAAACCAAAAGTCAAACTCGGCCCCACCAATTCTTTCTATCCGGCGCCACCGAGTTCAGATGTCATAGCCACTGCCACAAACCCTAGTCTTTTCGGTCTCACCGATAGGGATCTCGGTCTCACCGATATGGGATTGTAATCTCTCTATATGTATCCATACCAAAATCTGTCCAACCGAGTTTGTGTAATCGGTCCTACCGAGATTACAATGCAAACTCTCTGTTCCTCTTCGTAACATTTTGGTCTAACCGAGATGAGCGAATCGGTCCCACCGAGTTTGCCTGGCCAACTCTCTGGTTAGCTTATTACCAAAATCGGTCCCACCGAGTCTGTGTAATCGGTCTCACCGAGATTACGTTATGACCTAACCCTAACCACATCGGTCCCACCGAGTTGACATGTCGGTCCCATCGAAAATCCTAACGGTCACATTATTTGCTAAATCGGTCTGGCCGAGTTTCAGGATTCGGTCCCACCGAGATTGGTAAGTTGTGTGTAACGGTTAGATTTTGTGTGGAGGCTATATATACCCCTCCACCCCTCTTCATTCGTGGAGAGAGCCATCAGAACATGCCTACACTTCCAACTTACATTTTCTGAGAGAGAACCACCTACACTTGTGTTGAGGTCAAGATATTCCAATCCTACCATATGAATCTTGATCTATAGCCTTCCCCAAGTTGCTTTCCACTCAAATCTTCTTTCCACCAAATCCAAATCCTATGAAATAGAGTTGAGTGTTGGGGAGACTATCATTTGAAGCACAAGAGCAAGGAGTTCATCATCAACACACCATTTGTTACTTCTTGGAGAGTGGTGTCTCCTAGATTGGCTAGGTGTCACTTGGGAGCCTCCGACAAGATTGTGGAGTTGAACCAAGGAGTTTGTAAGGGCAAGGAGATCGCCTACTTCGTGAAGATCTACCCCTAGTGAGGCAAGTCCTTCTTGGGCGACGGCCATGGTGGGATAGACAAGGTTGCTTCTTTGTGGACCCTTCATGGGTGGATCCCTCCGTGGACTTGCGCAACTGTTACCCTTCGTGGGTTGAAGTCTCCATCAACGTGGATGTACGATCGCACCACCTATCGGAACCACGGCTCAAAAATCTCTGTGTCTCCAAATTGCGTTTGCACACTCCAATCCCATCCCTTTACATTCTTGCAATTTGCATGCTTTACTTTCCGCTGCTCATATACTCTTTGCATGCTTGCTTGATATGTATTGTGATTGTTAAACTTGTGCCAAAACTCCACTTTAACTTAAGGAAATTAAAAAGTGCTACCTTTATCACTTAGTGTCTAATCAGCCCCCCCCCCTAGACACCTCTTCTCGATCCTTTCAATTGGTATTAGAGCTTTGGTCTCCATTGCTTTGGTTTAATCACCATTGGAGGAAGATGGATGAGTCTACTTTGGGGAGCCTTAGACATAGAGTGCCTATACTTGATGGAGAGTACTTTCATGGGTGGAAAAATGAGATGCTTGTGATTTTAAATGAATATCATTTAAACAAGTACATTGCTAGCACTTGTGCACCTCATGTTGATACTATGCATTCCACCCTTGATGAGTCAATTGACATGATTCGCAATCTTAGAACTATTAATCTTATCTCTAGAGGTTTGCCTAGAAACTTGATAGGTTGCTTGCCTACTCTTAAATGTGCCTACACCATATGGAAATTTCTTGAGGAACGATTTCCAAATTATTCCTTGAAAAATCTAGATGAAATTCTCCATAAGTCTATTGCCTTGAGTTAGATGAATTCCAATGATCCTATGTTTGGTGATTGTCTATTTGAGCTTACAAATCTTATGCGTGCCAAAGGAAATGTTGGAATCATTAGCGATATTATTTCCGAAGCTACTAGATTCATAGAAAATATCATTGTCAAACTCACTCTAACAAATCACCCTCTCTAGGAATTGATCCACCACATGATCATGTTGAACATGGATACTATGATGAGGATGATGATAGTGACTTTGATCTTGATGATGCAATGAGACACTTTGGTCTTATGGCAAATCTTCGGGGATATATGGCAAGAGGAAAGGAATGGGTTCTTGATAGTGGATGTACCGATCACATGACCGGAGATAAATATATGTTTCGTGTTGCTGAAAACGACGGCCCTCGAAAGTATGTCACTTTCAGTGATAACTCAAAGTGTAAGGTGGTTGGCCTCGGTAAGGTGGCCATCGCACATGATAGCTCCATACAAAATGTCATGCTCGTTGAATCTCTTGGATACAATTTACTTTCAGTATCTAGACTTGCTGATTTCAGTTTCAATGTCCTATTTACTGAAGTAGATTGCCAAGTGTTTCGGAGAGATAATCATAAAATGGTCTTTACCGGCATTCGTAGAGGTGATCTTTACATTGTTGATTTCACTAAAAAGGCTCAACCTAGAACTTGCTTCATTGCTAAATCCTCTAAAGGTTGGTTATGGCATAGACGATTAGGTCATGTGGGCATGCAAAACCTTGACAAGCTTATTAAAGGAAATCATATCCTTCGCGTTGACGATGTCATATTTGACAAGGATAGACTTTGCAGCGCTTGTCAAGCAGGTAAACAGGTTGGAGGAAGGCATCCCGTGAAGAACATCATGACCATAAGGAGGCCACTCGAGCTACTTCATATGGATCTTTTTGGTCCCAACGCCTACAAAAGTCTCGGTGGAAATTCTTTTGGTCTAGTTATAGTTGATGATTTTTCAAGATTTACGTGGGTGTTCTTTCTCGATGATAAATCACAGGTCCAAAAGATCTTCAAAAACTTCGCTAGGAAGGCCCAAAATCAATTTGAAGTGAAGATCAAGAAGGTTCAGAGCGACAACAGAACGGAGTTCAAGAACGCAAATGTGTACACCTTTCTTGACAAAGAAGGGATTTCACACGAGTTCTCGGCTACGTACACACCTCAACAAAATGGAGTTGTTGAGAGGAAGAACCGGACGCTCATCAAAATGGCAAGAACGATGCTTGATGAGTACAAGACGCCAAAGCACTTTTGGGCAGAAGCGGTTGAGACAGCTTGTCATGCAACAAATCGCTTGTATCTTCACAATCTACTCGGCAAGATGGCATACAAGCTCCTCACTGGTAACAAACCCCAAGTTGGATACTTTCGAGTATTCGGCTCAAAGTGCTACATTCTTGATAAGCATCATCGTTCTAAATTTGCTCCTAAGTCTCATCAAGCTTTCCTACTTGGTTATGGCTCAAACTCTCACACTTACCGTGTCTACAATAATTTCACCCGAAAGGTTGAAGAGACGGTAGATGTGAAGTTTGATGAATCTAACGGCTCGCAAGTAGAGCAATTGCCAATTGATGGAGACAAAGACCCTTCAGAAGCAATTCAAGACTTGTCTATTGGCAAGATTCGTCCAACGGAGGTGAAGGAGAGTACCTCGTCCGTCCAAGTGGAAGCTTCTACCTCACGACAAGGTGAACCAAGAGTTGATGCGGAAGCATCCACAAGTGGGACACACCAAGATGAAGAAAACGAGGAAGTACACCAAGATGAACATCAACAACCTCCTTCTCCACCACAACAAGAGAATGGCAATGTAAACAACAATGAAGAAGGCCAAGAAGAAGAACAAGATGAAGAAGATGTTCCACCAAGATCCAAGCAAAAGCTTTCACGAGTTCGAGCAAGAGTTACCAGAGACCATCCCATTGAGCAAATCTACAATGCTATCCAAACCGGGAGAATTACTCGCTCTAAAACTTGTTTAGCTAACTTTTGTGAACACTCTTCATTCATCTCCAGCATTGAACCTATGAAGGTTGTAGAAGCTTTGGAAGATCCGGATTGGATAAACGCCATGCATGAAGAGCTACACAACTTTGAGAGAAACCAAGTTTGGACATTGGTTGAGAAGCCCGACAACAACCACAACATCATCGGTACCAAATGGGTGTTTCGCAACAAGCAAGATGAAGATGGACAAGTAGTTCGCAACAAAGCACGTATCGTCGCCCAAGGCTACACTCAAGTCGAAGGTATGGACTATGGTGAGACATACGCCCCCGTTGCTAGACTTGAGTCCATTTGCATCTTACTTGCCTATGCTAATCACCATGATGTCACCTTGTACCAAATGGACATTAAAAGTGTTTTTCTAAATGGTGAAATAGAGGAGAAAGTTTATGTTAAGCAACCTCCCGGCTTTGTCAATCCTAAGAAACCTAATCATGTTTACAAACTTGGCAAAGCTCTTTATGGTCTTAAACAAGCTCCTAGAGCTTGGTATAAATGCTTAACTAAGTTTCTTATTGAAAAAGGCTTTGAAATTGGAAAAAATTGATTCTACTCTTTTTACTAAAAGGGTTAATGGAGAACTATTTGTGTGCCAAATCTATGTTGATGATATTATATTTGGTTCAAGTAACCCTCACTTTAGTGAAAAGTTTGGAAAGCTAATGTCGGAGAAGTTTGAGATGTCGATGATGAGTGAACTCAAATTCTTTCTCGGTTTGCAAATCAAGCAAACTAAGGAAGGTACTTTTGTCTCTCAAACAAAGTACACCAAGGACTTATTCAAGAAGTTCAATATGCAAGAATGCAAAGGTATGACTACACCCATGCCTACTAGTGGACATCTTGATTTCACCAAAGATGGTGAATTGGTTGATCAAAAGGTTTATCGCTCTATGATTGGTTCATTGTTATATCTATGTGCTTCACGTCCTGATATTATGCTAAGTGTGTGCATGTGTGCCCGTTATCAAGCGGCTCCTAAAGAATGTCATCTTAAGGCCGTGAAAAGGATAGTGAGATACTTAATTCATACACCAAATTTTGGCATTTGGTATCCAAAGAGGGCATCTTTCAATCTTGTTGGCTACTCCGACTCGGACTATGCCGGTGACAAGGTTGATAGGAAGTCCACTTCGGGTACTTGTCAATTTCTTGGTAGATCTCTTGTGTCTTGGCCTTCCAAGAAACAAAACTCGTTATCCTTATCCACCGCCGAAGCGGAATACATTGCCGCTGGATCATGTTGTGCTCAATTACTTTGGATGACCCAAACTCTTAAGGATTATGGGATATATGTGAAACATGTCCCATTACTTTGTGACAATGAAAGTGCTATCAAGATTTCTCACAATCCCGTGCAACACTCTCGAACTAAGCATATTGAAGTTCGCCATCATTTCATTCGAGATCATGTTGCTAAGGGTGACATTAATCTTAAGCATGTTCGCACCGATAAACAATTAGCGGATATATTCACTAAACCACTTGATGAGAAAGTGTTTTGCTGGTTGAGAGGTGAATTGAACATCATTGATGCTTCAAACTTGGAGTAGGAATTCCATCTGGATGCATGCAAGGCATGAGCCTATGACTAATCCTTGATATTTCTCTTATGATGATAATCTTATGTCTTGGATATATTTGCACCTTGCATGTCATCTAACCCTTGTAGGTACTTGGATAAATCTAAATCTATGAGATTGCAACTCACTCACATCTTGAGCAATCTCTACATCACCAAGTCTCTACACAACGGTGGTTGAAGACAAGGAAACACGAAACCCTTCAACATATCCTTTGACAAATTCTACTTTTGAACTTTATGATTGTCATATTGGATACACAAGTGCTCTTCCTTGCAAAGCTAACACATGTAGGTAGATGAACTCACAATCCAAGTGGTGCTCCCAACTCTTGATGAGCTACATCAACTTTGAGCAATCCACACAAGTTCAACTAAATGATCATGATCAACACCTACACCCAAGGTATGTTATTCCATCTTAGAGAAGCTTTACTCCAAGTCATGAGTCAAAGCAACTCAACAAGATGTGAATACATCAAAATGCTTAAACGAAAAATGGTAACCCCATCTTGAGCTTAAACGATGAGTATGACCTATGATCAAGTGATCTCACTTGACTCCTATGTCAATATACTCTAACATATGTGACTTTGTCGCCTCCAATGCTAGATGAAGTTCTCTCGTGATCTTTTTTGTGCTCTTGCATTTGTCTCATGCATATTTGTTTCCCCTTTCAAAAAAAACTTCATCTAGATTTCTTTAATTCTTTTGTTCAGCATACCCTGCATCCAATTCCTTGCAAATCCTTGTGAGATCTTACATGTCTAGTGAGCTGAGGTGACAAGTGTTTTCTCTGTGATGAACTTGGTCACACCGGCCTGTTATTTTCGGTCCAACCGAATCCTTTCGGTGCAACCTAAGCATACAACTCGGTGTCACCGATTTCACAACAGGAAAAACACCTTGCCACTTATTCCTGAATTCTTTTGTTCCAGCTCCACTCAATGAATCTTGTCCTCTACCGGCATCACTTTAGCCTTACTGCTTTGTTTTGTGCCTCGAGGACCAAACCCATTTGTAACAAAATTCCAGAAGGACCCTTCTTGGAAATTGATGTCAAAGGGGGAGACAGAGATCACATCAAAGCTTAATCATATCTATAGGGGGAGAAATACTCAAGGGGAGAGAGAGTAATCTTTAAGGACCCAGATGCTTGGTGTTCGAGAGGAGATAAGTCACATGTGTTTAAGAGGGGAAAGACATGTTCATATCTGGTTGTTTGCGTTAGCTTTGTTTCTTTTATTTGAGCTCTGATTTTATGTTCCCTATCTTCTCCCAGTATCCCATGCTAGATTCAGGGGGAGCAAGACATCTAAGGGAAGGAAATCAATGAATTCATTGCACATCTTTACCTTTGGGGACATGTCTATATCAAATGGAGTACTCAGTACTCACTCTCTACATGTCATCCCAGTCTTGGTACTCTTGTGGTTTCTTTTGTTTGCACTGGCTAGTAGGTGCATATGTGTTATCTAACCTTGTTTACGTAGGTTCATTCCATCCTAAGCCAACTCAAGACCACAAGGTAAGTATATGCATCACAATCATGTGTATGAGGATTTCTTGCTGATGGACATACTGTTTGCAAGAAGGACTCATGAGCATGAAGGTACATTTCCCATATTCACATCTTTTGCTCTATTGCATATAGCCAAGATACATGTAACACATTGCTTTCTCTATCATGCTTATGCATTCACATGCTCCTATATTCAATATTAACATGATTGCACACATGTAGGGGGAGTCTATGCATGTTACATGTCTTTCCAAAGCTTTACTTGTTATTCTCTATATCTTTATCTAAAGCTTCGATGTATGTTGCCATCAATTACCAAAAAGGGGGAGATTGAAAGCACAAGTGCTCCTTGGGTGATTTTGGTAATTTATGTCAACATATCTCTTGTTGGACTAATACCTTTACCTAGTACATTTCAGATAAGTTCAACAATGGAGTGGCATGGACTAGAGGATGTGGAACCCCTTCAAGAAGCTAAGGACAAAAATATTGGCTCAAGCTCAAAGCTCAAGACTCTACATTATCTATTTTAGTGATCCAAGATCACATTGAGTCTATAGGAAAAGCCAATACTATCAAGGAGGGATGAGGTGTTGCTTAATGAGGTTCTTGCTCAAAATGCTTAGTGATATGCTCCAAAGCCCTCAACTACTTTCTCACATCCACATATGACCTAAACCAAAAGTCAAACTCGGCCCCACCGATTCTTTCTATCCGGCGCCACCGAGTTCAGATGTCATAGACATTGCCACAAACCCTAGTCTTTTCGGTCTCACCGATAGGGATCTCGGTCTCACCGATATGGGATTGTAATCTCTCTATATGTATCCATACCAAAATCTGTCCCACCGAGTTTGTGTAATCGGTCCTACCGAGATTACAATGCAAACTCTCTGTTCCTCTTCGTAACATTTTGGTCTAACCGAGATGAGCGAATCGGTCCCACCGAGTTTGCCTGGCCAACTCTCTGGTTAGCTTATTACCAAAATCGGTCCCACCGAGTTTGTGTAATCGGTCTCACCGAGATTACGTTATGCCCTAACCCTAACCACATCGGTCCCACCGAGTTGACATGCCGGTCCCATCGAAAATCCTAACAGTCACATTATTTGCTAAATCGGTCTGGCCGAGTTTCAGGAATCGGTCCCACCGAGATTGGTAAGTTGTGTGTAACGGTTAGATTTTGTGTGGAGGCTATATATACCCCTCCACCCCCTCTTCATTCGTGGAGAGAGCCATCAGAACATGCCTACACTTCCAACTTACATTTTCTGAGAGAGAACCACCTACACTTGTGTTGAGGTCAAGATATTCCAATCATACCATATGAATCTTGATCTCTAGCCTTCCCCAAGTTGCTTTCCACTCAAATCTTCTTTCCACCAAATCCAAATCCTGTGAAATAGAGTTGAGTGTTGGGGAGACTATCATTTGAAGCACAAGAGCAAGGAGTTCATCATCAACACACCATTTGTTACTTCTTGGAGAGTGGTGTCTCCTAGATTGGCTAGGTGTCACTTGGGAGCCTCCGACAAGATTGTGGAGTTGAACCAAGGAGTTTGTAAGGGCAAGGAGATCGCCTACTTCGTGAAGATCTACCCCTAGTGAGGCAAGTCCTTCTTGGGCGACGGCCATGGTGGGATAGACAAGGTTGCTTCTTTGTGGACCCTTCGTGGGTGGATCCCTCCGTGAACTCGCGCAACCGTTACCCTTCGTGGGTTGAAGTCTCCATCAACGTGGATGTACGATAGCACCACCTATCGGAACCACGGCTCAAAAATCTCTGTGTCTCCAAATTGCGTTTGCACACTCCAATCCCATCCCTTTACATTCTTGCAATTTGCATGCTTTACTTTCCGCTGCTCATATACTCTTTGCATGATTGCTTGATATGTATTGTGATTGTTAAACTTGTGCCAAAACTCCACTTTAACTTAAGGAAATTAAAAAGTGCTACCTTTATCACTTAGTGTCTAATCAACCCCCCCCCCCTCTATACACCTCTTCTCGATTCTTTCAGATAGTCCGTCTGTGGCCGGCCGAAGCCGTACCCAGCAGCCACTTCGGGCTCGTGAAGAAGCTGGTGGAGGCGCTTCCTCGGATTGATGCCCTTAAGCGGTTATCCTATATTGAGGGTGCTCGGATGGCCTTTGCCCGCGTGAAGGTTCAGTGGGCGAAGATGAAAGCCACCGAGGTTGCCACCGCAGGGCCACCTGAGGGCAAGGAGCATCGTCGGTCGAAGAAGTACTTCGACGAGGTCCTTGAGGGAGCCCATATTGTAGAGGGCCAGTGCTCCAAGGACATAATGTTTGAGTAGTTATGTCCGGTTTGTAAGAGCTATGTAATGAACTCGTAATGTATGATAAGTATGATTACGCTTTATTATCAGTTTATCCTCCTATTAGTTGTTTATAAGTCTAAAAGTTTACCAGTCGTCGACTTCAGCCCTCATGTAGGTCCTACAGGCGTGTTCAGGACCGCATGACAACACTTTATCCAACGTCTTGGTCCAATGTAGGAGGCGTCTTGCGAAGTGAACCAGGCTATCAGACTATGCGATTTTAGTACATTCATTTTAGCCATAAGAGTCCATTGGTGGCGCTAAGTACTTAGTCCCTGCATGATCGGCTATCCGGAGTGCGGTGCCTTTGCAATGTGGCTGTTTAAAAACCCAGCCCCTCGTATAACACAACATAAATCACGAATTATTCATAGTATAACATTGAGTCACCGGATTGCTGATCCGCTCTCGCTTATCATGACAATCAGTTTTCGGCTTTCTCTGCTGAGGTACTTGATCAGACGAATCAGAAATACAATCGCAACAGTTCTCCCTTTACTACCTTAGCCGAACTCGCGGAATGTAAGGTGGCAAACATAGGAGCCGGGCAACCCAACTATAGACCAAAGACATGATTCGGAGCAGATGCATATAATGCAATATATGGGACGCTGAAGAGTTCCCTATGGGAGTTCGGGCATAAGAATTTTAGCAGGGCCGAAGATAGATCCTTGTATGGAGACCGTGTCAAGCCACATATCCCCGTTGACCGTACGGGGGAGCACAGATAACAAGGAGAGAGTCCAAAGAACCCAACCAAGAAGGTGATAAGCATATGTGCCTTTCGTATCGATATGTCGACTACAGGCAATGTCGTTCAATATGAGGGTCATGTTACATGCCCAGAGAAAAAAAAATGAAAAGATTTTACATAAGGGAAAGTCTATCACAGGGCCTAAAAAACCACAATTCGGAAAAGAAACTCCAATGATGCCCTGCCGCACGTCTGCGCCTTTCATCCTTAGTAGTGGGTCCTTTGAGAGGATCGTTGGATGGTTGGGATATGCTAGCCTTAAAAGGATCTCCTGTGACAACCATCTTGTAAGTAGGGCTCTTGACGAACCTGTGTTAAAAGGAAGAAGATATATGTGGTCCAAGTATGGTCGAGTCGTGTAATGGACTTATTCCGCAGTGTGCCTCCAGCGCCGCCCAAGGTATTTTTAGTGCGTAATTATGTATGCGCGGTACATAAGCTGCGACCTGATGGGGCGGTCGGCGGAGGCCGAACTGCTAATCAAGGTCCGGATCCATTAACTTATCGCTATTATGCGCGGACCGGACTTGTTTGTGCGTGTCGACAACTTTATTGGCTGGCGAGCTGTTCGGCTTGATGAGGTTGTTGTACACTTCGGCTGCAAGGGCCGCAGTGTGCTCTCCGGTACGAAGTGAGTGTTCCATATTACCATTGACTATAATAACGCCACGAGGTCCAGGCATTTTGAGCTTCAAGTAAGCATAATGCGGGACTGCGTTAAAGCACGCGAAGGCAGTTTGTCCGAGTAGTACATGGTAGCCACTGCGGAAAGGGACGATGTCGAAGATTAACTCTTCGCTGCGAAAGTTGTCTAAGGAGCCGAATACTACCTCCAGTGTGGTTGAGCCCGTGCAACACGCCTCTACTCCTGGTATTACACCTTTAAAGGTAGTGTTACTGGGCTTGATTCGTGATGGGTCGATCCCCATCTTACGGACGGTGTCTTGATATATCAAGTTGAGACTGCTTCCTCCGTCCATAAGGACTCGAGTGAGGTGATATCCATCGATAATTGGATCACAGACCAGGGCGGCCGAACTCCCGTGATAGATACTGGTTGGGTGATCCCTGTGATCAAAGATGATCAGACAGGCTGACCATGGGTTGAATTTCGGGACGACCGGCTCTACGGCGTAGACGTCCCAAAGTGCGCGCTCGCGTTCCCTTTTGGGGATGTGAGTGACATATATCATGTTCACTGTTCTTACCTCGGGGGAAAATTGTTTCTGACCCTCGGTGTTCGGCTGACGGGGCTCATCCTCGTCTTCGCTTGGAGACCCTTTCCCCTTGTTTTCGATATTTAACTTACCGGCCTGTTTGAAGACCCAATAGTCCTTGTTGCGATGATTTGCAGGTTTATCGGGTGTGCCATGAATCTGGCAAGGCCTCTCGAGGATTTTGTCTAAGCTGCATGGCCCATTCTTACTGCCTTTAAAAGGTTTCTTCCAATGACCGGACTTAGGGCTGCGGAATCCGGCATTGACTGTCGTATCATCTGCGTTGTCGGTGCTATTGTTCCGATGTTTGTTTTCATTGCGGCGAGGTTTACCATTGCTGTCCCGTACCTCAGAGGTGTCGGGTCGCCTGAGTGGTTGCTTCTACGATCCAACCAGCTGTCTTCGCCCGCACAGAAACGGGTCATGAGTGCCGTTAATGCTGCCATGGTCTTCGGCTTTTCCTGCCCAAGGTGTCGGGCGAGCCATTCGTCACGGACGCTGTGCTTAAAGTCCGCTAAGGCTTTGGCATCCGGACAGTCTACGATCTGGTTCTTTTTAGTTAAGAACCGATTCCAAAGCTTGCGGGCTGATTCACCTGGCTGCTAAATTATGTGACTCAAGTCGTCAGCATCCGGTGGTCGAACATAAGTGCCGTGGAAGTTAGCCCTAAAGGCATCTTCCAAGTCTTCCCAGGTTCCAATGGAGTTTTCTGGGAGGCTGTTTAGCCAGTGTCGTGTTGGTCCCTTCAGCTTTAGGGGGGGATATTTAATAGCATGGAGATCATCTCCTTGGGCCATATGGATGTGGAGAAGAAAATCTTCAATCCAGACGACCGGATCTGTCGTTCCATCATATGGTTCGATGTTTACGGGTTTAAACCCTTCCGGAAACTAATGTTCCATAACTTCATCAGTGAAGCATAGGGGGTGTGCGGCTCCTCTATATCTCGCAATGTCATGGCGAAGACCGGCTGACATCCGAGTTCGGTATTGATCCCGTACGTAGTAACGATTGTCACGCCGGGCTTCATGGCCATTATCTCGCGTCGGGGCATGCCCCCTTGATCCATAGATTGATCTGGTCTGACCAGCTTTATAGGCTAGGTCAAGTTACAAGTCGTATGTATATCCCGTGGCTACGGTCTCCCTGCCGCTTTGAAGAGGGGGTGCAGGTTGGTGTTTGGCTTGATATGCCGCTTTGTCCCATCCACATGGTGGTCGGTCTGGTTGATCTGCCTGATTGTATTTCGACGGTATTGGTTCAAGGACTTCGTCATCGAATTGAGGCAGCAACTTGCGCCTGGGGTAACTTTTGACAGGTCGTTCTTGGCCGTATTCCTCAGCGGCCAGGACCTTAGTCCACCTCTTGTTCAGCGTGTCTTGCTCTTCTTTGAGTTGTTGCTGCTTCTTCTTCAGGCTCCGAGCTGTGGCAATGAGTTGTTGCTTGAAGCATTCTTGATCGAGGGGTTCTTCTGGGACGATGAAGTCTTCGTCACCAAGGTTAATATCCTCTTCGAATTCTGGCATGTAGTTGCTGTTCTCCGCTTCTTTGTTGTCAGCGTATCCGGGGCTGTATTCACCCTCTTCCCTTTCGTCCTGTTCAGGCATGGGCTCGACGGGGTGTTCGGGATCTTCGGCGTCGTCCGGGGTCTCATTATCTACGGTGCCGATATTGCTATCCTTTGCCTGACGCGACCGTGAGCGGCAGCATTGACATCGACGCTTTGGTGGTTTATCGAGGGGTCCATCCTCATCTGGGCTTGGGTTGTCCTCGTCGTTCTTCGGAGTGTCCACCATGTATACATCTTAAGTTAAGGTGGCCGTCCAACGCCCCGTAACGGGTGGGACTTGGCTTTGTTCGGTGTCGGCATCGTCGTCCATGCCGTCGATGTCTTCGGACGCATAATCCAGCATGTCGGTTAAGTCCTCGACAGTGGCTATCAAGTGGGTGGTGGGTGGGGCGTAAAATTCCCCTCTCTCAGCCCCCAGTCCAGGCTGGGTGTAGTTCGGAGGTAAAGCCTTCGTGATGGCGAGAGACTGCATCAGACCCAACGCTTCATCTAAGAGTGGGAGCGGGAACCGGGGTCTGCCGCTATGTGTTCAGCTTGGAGCGCCTGATCGGATTCGCTAAGTGCAGACCTCGGCAATTCGAAACAGTTTCCCAGAGTCAGGTTTAAGCCTGTGTCTTGGTCTTCGGCAAGAAGTTCAATAAGGGGAAGAAGTCCGGCGGGGTTTACGCTCCCGTCTTCAGACGATGAGACCTAACCCGGATCTAAGGCCGAGGTAAGTGCTGGTGTTGACCCCTGGACGAGATCCGACAGGGGATCCGAAGAGTCTTCTTGGATGGGACGCAGAGTGGCGGCCGAGGCCGAGAACCCATCGAAGACCAAGTCTCCTCGAATGTCAGCAACATAATTCAGGTTTCCAAACCTGATTTGGTGGCCGGGGGCGTAACTATCGACCTGCTCGAGGCGGCCGATCGAGTTGGCTCGAAGCACAAAGCCACCGAACACAAAAACCTGTCTAGGAAGAAAATCTCCCTGGACGCTGCGCCACCCTTGATGAAGAGGTGAACCATTGATCCTTCTGTCGACGATACAGTGGAGCTCTCAATGAAAGCACCAATGTCAGTGTCAAAACCGACATATCTCGGGTAGGGGGCCCAAGCTGTGCGTCTGAGGATCAATAGTAACAATGGAGAAGGGACATAGTGTTTACCCAGGTTCGGGCCCTCTTAATGGAGGTAAAACCCTACTCCTGTTTGATTATATTCGAGGGTATAGGGGTTACAAGAGTTGATCTACCACGAGATTGATTCGACTAAGCCTAGATAGCTAGCCTAGCAATGTTATGATCCTGCCTCCGATCTACCCTATGGTTTATATAGACAGCAGAAGGGCTTAGGGTTGTACAAAGTCGGTTTTATAGAAATTAATAAGATATTCGGACACATATACTTGCCATCCACGTACACGGGAGTCCCCACCGGACACGAGAGGTAATCTTCTGTCTTGTGTCTTGACGGCCCACTGGTCCGGCCCACATCAATAGACCGGACGCTCGAGGACCCCCTAATCCAGGACTCCCACATATGTCAGCAAGGTAAATGTCTATAACATATGCAACAAGTGTACCTTTGCCTGAAGCAGCATTCCCGACCTTCTTGCCATGCTCTGCAAGCCACTTGCTGCAGTTCCGCTTCCAATGACCAGTTTCCTTGCAGTGATAGCAAATGTTCTTTAAGTTCGGTCCTGACTTCGGTACAGTGGCAGAGGTTAACATCTTCGTGACCTTGGCCTTAGCCTTTTTCTTGGACCAACTCTTCTTGAACTTAGTCGATTTCTGCACCATCAAAACTTAATGTGTGCCTTTCTTAATATCCTTCCCTGCCACCTTGAGCATCCCATGCAATTCAGTGAGCTTCTTATCCATGCCATGCATATGATAGTTCGATATGAACGTCCCATAGCTAGGTGGAAGAGAACCCAGAACTGCATCAGTAGTCAGCTCATCCAAGAGCGGGAAGCCCAACCGATCCAAAGCTTGCACGTATCCAATCATCTTGATCACATGCAGGCTCAGTGGATCACCTTATTTCAGCTTGCAATCCATCAAGGATCTCCAGACGTTGAACCTCTCGGTCCTAGCCTATACCTGAAACATGCCCTTGAGACTCTCGATCATATCGAAAGCCCCAACATCTTTGAAATGTTGTTGCAAATCGGGCTCCATACAAGCCAGCATGAGGCAGTTGATCTTGTTTGATTCATCAACGAGTTTCTGGTAGGCATTCTTGGTTGTGGCATTAGCATCATCGGCAGGTTCCTATGGAAGTGGATCCTCTAGAACATGTTCCTTTTTATCATGCTTGAGAACAATTCTCAAATTTCTATACCAGGTGGTAAAGTTTGTTCCATTCAGTTTATCCTTTTCCAGAATTGATTTCAATGCAAAGTTGGGTTGAGCAGGTGGTGCCATTGATCTACAACAGAAAATATGCAATCACTAAGCAATGTGTTTGTGTAGAGTAATTATAACCTTAAATATAAATACCCCCGCTGAATTCAGCATCCCTCCGCAAACTCTCAGTGGTTCAGAATCCGACTAGCACATGCGATTAGTGAGCTTTAGCATCACTACTAGACAACATGCCCATTCGCTAAGCAACTCCTTGCTAATCGCATCTCTATACGACTCCTGTCGGTAGGGAAGGTATCTCATACCCCAGCCCCAACCTTCTTTGCCACAAGGCCCAAAACCGTTTTGATCCTTGTCAAGTTAACCTGATGCAGTGCATGTCCGTGTCCGACACGAACTCTTCAGTTCAAGGACACCTAGTAGCACCCCAATTTTATGAGCCCACCACTAGACGTACTTGATGTGCGAAGGTGCAACATCGGGAATGGCAAACTACTTGATATAAACGAGGGATTTCTACCATTTTAACACGCATAGAAAACAAAGAAGCATAACAATCACAAATGAAAACATATTGTGAAATAGTATGGCCACTTCATGGACGTTCTTCCAGGTCGGCTCCGACTCTAATGACCATCTAGGAACTCCATCTTGTTTGTCACACCGGGACGCCAAACCACCAACCCAATCTCTATATTCCAACTACTACAACTAGTAATGAATTTTACATATATAGAGTCACAAGTCGACACGCAGGTCATTATACATTATAATGACATCACTTTGGCTCCTGCCGGCTGACAAACATGACGCGCAGGCCATGTATAAATTACACACATGCATCACATACACATGAGCCATACTATTCCCATCAAACCTGCAAAACAAAGTAACACATAGAATCGTATTCTACCGGTTTGAGTGATCGTGTATGAAATACAAGGCGCTACACACACGGCGGCCCCATCTGAACTCGATCACGCCGAATTTCCTATCTGACCAATCTCATCGATCATCGCGAGTCCGATTCGGATTTACGTTTCAGTGTTAACCCTGATAGTGGATACCGACCGGTAGGGGTAGGTTGTGTCACGACCTCATCGACTCCGATCATCATAAAACATAGCCACATCTATCCCCATGTGCAGTTGATCTCATCAACCATGCACACAGCCGATCTTATCAACGACAACAGATCTCATATGTCACTTCCACATATCTAATATGCATACGATTTGAATCCAAATCCTATAGCAGAGGCTCTGATACCACTGTTGGGTTCTATGGTAGGGTGCGTCGACTGCAAATTTAAAAATTTTCCTACATGCAGAACATCCAGGAACATGCTACAGGAATGGATCACAGATCGTTACCACTAGAAGCACGGTGCCGTGCAGCGGAAGAAGAGTTGGGGCAGCGCGTCCGCGTGGATCGTCTCCTCCTCGTCCGATCTCCCTCAAACAGCTGGTCGTCGGTTCCCACGTACAGGTTCCCCAGAGCGGCGCAAGTGCACCGCCTCTAACGGTATCCGCGCGTGCAGGAGGAACACCGTGCGACAGACTGCTAGGTCCGACCACGCAGTTGGCGACGAGTGGAAGTGGCTATTCGCAACACATGCAAACCCTAGTGACAGCGCCAAAGCGATCAACCGAATGAGTGTGCCGCACCTCCACTTTATATAGGCGTCCGTTGCGGGCTCAACACTTGGGCCTCGCTCGGACCCTAAAGCCCAAAATTTGTTCGGCCAAGATCCGAGTCCGAGTAGGATGATATCTGACTCGTGGAGTCCAATCCGGCCTCACAGGTTCCTTCCCTTAAGCGCGCGACCCCTTAGGTTCAAGTCGGCTTGGCCGCAGGTCGGATCACCTCCGACCTGCTCGGCTGGTAGCGGCCTCTAGCAAGGCGTGTTGGCCACTAAGAAGACAATGAAGCCGGTTGGTGAACCTGTACATCACACTTCCATTCCTTTTGTCACACGATATATGTTGTCGGGCTCAAGGTGAGTCTGTCATCCTTGTGCTAGCCTGACCTCTTTCTCGTTCTAGTGATTCCGACCATAAACCAGATTATCTCATAATCCTTGTCGCATGGCCATGCTTATCCTGGTTGGATCACACGAGGGGCCCAGAGTATATCTCTCCTTATCAGAGGACAAATCCCATCTTACTCGACCATGTCTCACGGCATGGGTCTGGACAAGCCTGAAACCTACCTTTGTAACTACCCAGTCAGGGAGTAGCGTTTGGTCGGTCCAAAGCAGGTCTGTCACCATCCCGAGTACATGCGCCAGCTCAGGTCTTAGGACATAGAACATATGTTGTACTAGAGATTCACAGATGACATATCGTTGCGTCTCATAGTTGGGTCTGTCCGACTCGGACCTTATCTCGACTCGTATTCGACTACGTCGAATCCGACCAGATCCTTCCGAGTCCATATTATCCGGTTAGCATCCAATGCTCCATGGCTAGTGAGACCAAGCCATCGACCGTGTCATATGCTAGTCTAGTCGGTTGTGCGTCCACACAGCCCTTTCGACTAGGAACATTTTAGGACAGTCATCATATAATGCATAGTCCCACAAACAAGTCACATACTTGCTGATACACATCATTGATAATGTCCAAGGACTATCTTTATTCATAAACACAAAGGAAATATCATCATACATGATTGCCTCTAGGGCATATCTCCAACAGTTTGACAATGTGGTGCATGGAGGCCAGGCCCACCCAGCCGATGCCAGCGACGACAACCTTCTTTCGC
This sequence comes from Triticum aestivum, assembly GCF_018294505.1. NCBI lineage: Eukaryota > Viridiplantae > Streptophyta > Magnoliopsida > Poales > Poaceae > Triticum > Triticum aestivum. The sequence continues at coordinate 618,767,452 of NC_057798.1, forward strand.
TGCACCCCGCTGCTCCTGGGAGATGCTTCTGCTGGATGGAGCTTCCTCGGTGGCATAGAGAGGACAGAGGCCACCGGCTTCGGCACGAAGAGGGCCGTACACTAGCATATTCTTTGCGCCGATAGGAAGCTTTAGGGATCGTGCGAATGCGGGTGCTGCTCCAGTGACACGTGGTGGGTAGTCGGCCCACGTCGTTTGCTGGCTGTTGGGTTGGATCCAGGTGGGATCTGGTTCCCATGGCTGGTTGTCCTCTTCGCGTGGGCCGGCATCGATGTTGGCTTGCCTGGCCGTTGTGGCGCTATGGCACGGCGGTTTTGCCCTCGTGTTGTCCATCTTAGGGGTACGCTGGTCGGTGGCCTGATGGCGACGGTGGTGTGGTTCTCCTGGAAGTGGGGGTGGCAACCTTGAATGGCGAGGTTGTGCGATGGGCTCAGCGGCGAGCAGCGTTGTAGATGTGGTAATGTCTTTTTTTTTTGCTACGTGGGTATCAAGTTGAGGGAGGGCGAGAGATTCTGGTGTCATCATGGCTTCAATGGTGACGACTCCCTGGTCTGGATCTAAAGGCCTTGCGCTGGCGGCAGCGGCCCCTCTCTCGTGGGTTGGGCCAAAAATTTATTATGCGAATGACACTTGTGAAGGCACGAGCAAAAGCATTGCGCCACCGGCGGGCGTCGCTTCTCTATTAGGGGCTTTGTTGTGTCCTAGTAGCCTGTTGATTTGAAGACTTTGTTAGAATTGCTTTAAACGATAAGATTCATATTTAAATCCTATAGTCACATTTGACGTAAAAATCTTTTCCGTGGCCTAGCGATGACTCAGAGAAGGAGGCAAAATTCGCATAAAGTTCACTTGATAGGTCAACCATGGTCACACGCTGAACAATCTCCAAAATGTCAACCACCATCGCTTTGTTACTTGTTCACCTCCACCTACTCCTGTGCGGCCATGGCGCCGCCGCCGTCGCAGCAACGGCGACGCCGCCGCCTCTCCCGGTTCTGCCCGTCCCTTCCTACGCGCAGCTCCAGTGGCAGCTCTCCGAGATGGCTCTCTTCATCCACTTCGGGCCCAACACCTTCACGGACTCCGAGTGGGGCTCCGGCCACGCCGACCCCGCCGTGTTCGCGCCCTCCGAGCTCGACGCCGGCCAGTGGGCGCGCGTCGCGGCAGAGGGAGGGTTCGGCCGCGTGGTGCTCACGGCCAAGCACCACGACGGGTTCTGCCTCTGGCCGTCGGCGCTGACGGACTACTCGGTGGCCGCCTCGCCGTGGCGGGGTGGGGCGGGGGACGTCGTCGGCGAGCTCTCGGCCGCCGCGCGCGCGGAGGGGATCGGGCTGGGGCTGTACCTGTCGCCGTGGGACCGGCACGAGCCGGTGTACGGCGACACCGTCGCATACAATGAGCACTACATGGGCCAAATGACGGAATTGCTCACCAGGTGTGTCAATCTGTGTGATGCGAATTACTACAATGTTATTGCTGCTCCATCTTTTATTTGCAATTTAGGAGAACTACTGAATTTAGAATCAATGTAAAAATTGCGTGCTAGGACCAAATAATGTGGCCCTTAAAATATGCTATTAGCATGCTATATCTCGCTATAGCCTGCTATTAGCGAGACATTATACACATATTTATTTAGTGAGGTATTCCTCAAAATGCTATAGCGTGCTATTAGCGACGCTATAGGGTGCTTTTTTCACTGTTTAGAATGCAGGTCGCTGAAGATGTGATTTTGGAGTGAAAACTGAAAAAAGAAAAAGGCTTCCTTCTTGACCTTTGCAGAAAACTGTAGTATCTGTTCTTACAGCCTTACAGGATTACGCTCTTGGATCAGGAGTACTCAGTGCTTATTGTTCTGCTCGATTGAAAACATGAAGTTTGGCCCTTGTAGTGTTTCCTTGGTGAAAATTACTGCAATTTATCTCTATGATGATATTAACATTTTGTACATATGCTTCTAGTACGTTGCTTCATGCATTACTTTGAACTCGGTTGATTACACATAATCAACAGTGTTACATTTGGTACCTGGATTGTGGAGCGTGTGGATTCTACCCATATGTTTTGTGGTGGACTTGGTGCTTAAGCTGTTTCTAAGCAGTCTATAGTCTTCCTTCTGTGTGTTCAGGTATGGAGATGTGGAGGAAGTTTGGCTTGATGGTGCAAAGGGTGACGACACATACATGGATTACATGTTTGATGCCTGGTTTGCGCTTATCCATCAGCTCCAGCAAAGGGTGGTTATCTTCTCAGATGCTGGACCAGATACTAGATGGGTAGGCGACGAGGCGGGAATTGCGGGCCGTACCTGCTGGTCTCCTTTCAACAAGACCGTCGTGACAATTGGGCACATCATTCCTGAGTAAGTGATTTAGTCCTGCTAACTGGAAAAGGTGTGATAACTATTGTTAATTAGTGTAAAGCCCATGCTTTAATGCGGGTATTATTATATATTTTAGGTAGTCTATTCTAAAACATTTACATATAAAATTTGTAGTCTGTTAAGGATAGAGTTGCAAAGTATAAATATCATATTGCTAAAAAAGTATAAGCATTTACATATAAAATTCGTAGTCTGTTTTGAAATGCATAAATAAATTGAAATGTTACATTTTAGTATATAGTTTTCTAGCACAATTAAGGTTCGATGGTCGCATTTTTTGGGAAGTTATAAATTGAATTTTGTAATGTGTTAATCTATAAATTATTGTTCTTCTTTTTATTCTTTTACAATATGTATTTTCATGTAAAGAAGTATTTTCACCAAGAGACATGTCTTTCCACGACGAGACATCTTTTACTACCAAGATCTAATGAACTGTTCTTTTTAGGGTGACATGGCTTAACGTGGATTCTACATTAGGAGTTAGTTTTAGAATAAAGAAGGATTATCTGCAATTATATTGTATTTGGTTGTATATAGAAATTTAGAGTGTTTTGTCAAAAATCATACCCTGCATTAGATCTTATCTCCCAGCTTACAATCACAGAGGTTATGTCACGTACTTCTGTTGAGATCCTAGCATGGATTAGACCTTTAGCCATAGGTTGACTTGGAATTTCAATCGCTTTTCTCGTGTGCATTCCGGTTTCTTGACAAACTGCCGAAATGCCTTACTTGTAGAGAAATTAAGGTATGTATAATCTTCCCATTTAGCAGGAGACAAATATAATTTAACCTAGCCGTGCTTCCATTTTTTCTCTGTTTCGCATGAGGAAAAAATTAGTACTGTAGTGCAATTATTGATTTGGAAGACAGCTGAAGCTGCAAAGCTTTACTAGAAGATGCATGAAAATGGACCGTTAAACTTTCATTCCCAGTACAGTACTACATTTGTAACGATACGGCGATACTTCCAACTTCTGTAATGATAGCATATCTTGAGGAACTATTGTCCTTCCAAAGTACTCCCTCCGTCCGGAAATACTTGTCGGAGAAATGCATAAAAATGAATGTATTTAGAACTAAAATACATCTAGATACATCCATTCCTCCGATGAGTATTTCCGGACAGAGGGAGTACTACCTAACTATAACCTCTAAACAGACAGCTAATGGTAATACTTGATCTAAATAAATACTGCAGCTATCTTCACTTTGAAGGTAAGCTTCATTCATGGCATCAGGTGGTTGAAAGTACTTAATTAGGGTGCTATTATTTAGCAGAATTTGGTAATGGATGTGTGGACCAAAAAATACCCACTCAGTACTTCCTTTAGTAGAAAACACAATCAAGACAACATGTTTTGGGATGTGGTTTACGTACTGGGTTGCCTCAGAATGAAATGAGCTATAAGAATGGCTACAAACTATGATATTTCATTCATGTTATGGTGCTGCTAGAAGGAGGGCGCGAGAGAGCCGGACGGGGGGCTTTTTGCCCACGGCCGGGCAAGAGGGAAGGGATTTCCTTCTTAATTCTTGCTTGATTAGATTGATACATCTCCTCTCTTTATATAGAGAGGTTTACTTGACTCTCAAGCAAGGCTTACTTGGCCCCTAAGCAAATGACCCTTATCTCTATTAACCCTAAGACTAATGGGGCCATTAGGCCCATTAGGTACTCTAACACTACACCCCACTTGGACATGCAGCTTGTCCTCGAGCTGCAGCCTAACCAACTTATAACCATGACTCGACGGAACACAAACCTAACACCTAAAAACAAGCCTTTTACATCTCGGCTTGTTTTATTATTCTCAACCTGAAATAGACTAGGACGCTTTATTTTGGGCGTGCACGTGTACAACCACCTGGATCCCATGGACACCACCTGGACAAAAGGAGTGCATGTGTATGGCTGTTGGTCTGCACCGCACAGGGAAGAGTGGAGGGCTTGCGATGGAGAATGACGAGGAGGGGTGCGCCCCCCCAACCGCCGATGTTGCAGATTTTGAGGTCGCTGCCCGCGGGGAAAACAGCATGCCGTCCGCCCGTGGGGGAAACCACATGCCCAAGATCCCCGATGCAGCGGACGAGATCGAGGTCCTTTGCGCAGCGAAGGGCAACTTGGAGGAGCGGCAGCTGCAGACCACGCATCTCCCGCACACGCCGACGCGCTAGGAGGCCGCGCGCAGCAGCCTGCAGCCTCACCGCCGCCGACACGTGGCGGGTAGCGATCCAAGACGGAAGCGGTGGCGGCGACGACAGGGACTTGATCTGCTGGATGTGGACGCCCTGGGATGGCGGCGACGCTGATGGGAACGAGGTCGTCGCACTCCCGTCGTAGGGCATCCCATACTGGGCAGCGGAGCTGACCGGCGGTGGCGGCTGCTGCGCTGGCGCGCCGGGCACGGCGGAGGCCGCCAGTAGCGGCGGCTGCCACTG